>NC_143138.1:76210447-76519495 GCF_059928025.1 Delphinapterus leucas | reverse complement strand
CCAGCTTTTAGTTTTATTGATCTTTGCTATTGTTTTCTTTGTTTCTGTTTCATTTATTTCTGCTCTGACCTTTATGTTTTCTTTCCTTCTGCTAACTTCGGGTTTTGTTTGTTCTTCTTTCTCTAGTTCCTTTAGGTGAAAGGTTAGATTGTTTATTTGAGATTTTTCTTGTTTCTTGAGGTAGGCTTGTATAGCTAGAAACTTCCCTCTTAGAACTGCTTTTGCTGCATCCCTTAGATTTTGCATTGTCGTGTTTTCATTGTCATTTGTCTCTAGGTATTTTTTGATTTCCTCTTTGATTTCTTCAGTGATCTCTTGGTTATTTAGTAACGTATTGTTTAGCCTCAATTTGTTTGTGTTTTTTATGTTTTTTTCCCTGTAATTCATTTCTAATCTCATAGCATTGTGGTCAGAAAAGATGCTTGATACGATTTCAATTTTCTTAAATTTACTGAGGCTTGATATGTGACCCAAAATGCGATCTATCCTGGAGAATGTTTCATGCGCACTTGAGAAGAAAGTGTAATCTGCTGTTTTTGAATGGAGTGTCTTATAAATGTCAATTAAATGTATTTAGTCTATCGTGTCATTTAAAGCTTGTGTTTCCTTATTTATTTGCATTTTGGGTGATCTGTCTATTGGTGTAAGTGAGGTGTTAAAGTCCCCCACTATTATTGTGTTACTGTCGATTTCCTCTTTTATAGCTGTTAGCAGTTGCCTTATGTATTGAGGTGCTCTTATGTTGAGTGCATATATATTTATAATTGTTGTATCTTCTTCTTGGATTGATCCCTGGATCATTATGTAGTGTCTTTCCTTGTCTCTTGTAACATTCTTTATTTTAAAGTCTGTTTTATCTGATATGAGTATTGCTACTCTAGCTTTCTTTTGATTTCCATTTGCATGGGTTATCTTTTTCCATCCCCTCACTTTCAGTTTGTATGTGTCCCTAGTCTCTTGTAGACAGCATATATATGGGCCTTGTTTTTGTATCCATTCAGCAAGCCTATGTCTTTTGGTTGGAGCATTTAATCCATTCACGTTTAAGGTAGTTATCGATATGTATGTTCCTATGACCATTTTCTTAATTGTTTTGGGTTGTTTATGTAGGTCCTTTTGTTCTCTTGTGTTTCCCACTTAGAGAAGTCCCTTTAGCATTTGTTGTAGAGCTGGTTTGGTGGTGCTGAATTCTCTTAGCTTTTGCTGTCTGTAATGCTTTTGATTTCTCCATAGAAGCTGAATGAGATCCTTGCTGGGTAGAGTAATCTTGGTTGTACGTTCTTCCCTTTCATCACTTTAAGTATATCATGCCACTCCCGTCTGGCTTGTAGACTTTCTGCTGAGAAATCAGCTGTTAACCTTATAGGAGTTCTGTTGTATGTTATTTGTTGTTTTTCCCTTGCTGCTTTCAATAATTTTTCTTTGTCTTTAATTTTTGCCAATTTGATTACTATGTGTCTCGGTGTGTTTCTCCTTGGGTTTATCCTGTACGGGACTCTCTGCGTTTCCTGAATTTGGGTGGCTATTTCCTTTCCCATGTTAGGGAAGTTTTTGACTCTAATGTCTTCAGATATTTTCTCTGGTCCTTTCTCCCTCTCTTCTCCTTCTGGGACCACTATAATATAAATGTTGGTGCATTTAATGTTGTCCCAGAGGTTTCTTAGGCTGTCTTAATTTCTTTTCATTCTTTTTTTCTTTATTCTGTTCCACAGCAGTGAATTCCACCATTCTGTCTTCCAGGTTACTTATCCGTTCTTCTGCCTCAGTTATTCCTTTATTGATTCCTTGTAGTGTAGTTTTCATTTTAGTTACTGCATTGTTCATATCTGTTTTTTTGTTCTTTAATTAGTCTAGGTCTTTGTTAAACATTTCTTGCATCTTCTCATCTTTGCCTCCATTTGTTTTCCGAGGTCCTGGGTCATCTTCAGTATCATTATTTTGAATTCTTTTTCTGGAAGGTTGCCTATCTCCACTTCATTTAGTTTTTCTGGGGTTTTATCTTGTTCTTTTATCTGGTACATAACTCTCTGCCTTTTCATCTTGTCTATCTTTCTGTGAATCTAGTTTTTGTTCCACAGACTGCAGGATTGTAGTTCTTCTTGCTTCTGCTGTCTGCCCTCTGCATTTGCAAGTTTTTAAAAGAAAATTTGAGGGGAAAAAAAAGAATAAAATTATTGGAAGCTTTCTTTATCGTTGGCTTATTGTACTTTTTGTCCTGAACCTATCTGGTAAATCTGATTTAAATGCAATTTTATTTAATGATGAGTGTTGATATTATGATTCATCACTCATTTTCTTAATTAGTAGCACTTGACTTTATGTACCCAAAATGTGCCATTTGCACACTGATAATTTTTCAGTTAAATAATATTATGTTTCAGGAAGATAAAGCATTTTCTCTAGTTTGAAGCGTGCCTTTTAGTTTTTGGTTTTGACTAACACCAAATATAAACCACTGGTGAGAGTAGCAAGAAGAGCATATTAAAAACGTGTAGCAAGCAAGGTGATAGTAGTTTGGCATAGACTAGTATCGTCTGCGTTCTAATTATGATACCAGCACTCAGACTGTTCCCCTTTTGGAAAGTTATGTCACCTCTCTGTGTCTCAGTTTCCTTGTCTTTAAAATGGTACCTTCCTCATAGTACATGTAGCTACCATGTGCCATAGTGACTACCTCTCATGTGACTGAATTTAAAAACCAGTGAGGCTTCGCTGGTGGTGCAGTGGTTAAGAATCTGCCTGCCAATGCAGGGGTCACAGGTTCGAGCCCTGGTCCGGGAAGATTCCACATGCCACGGAGCAAATAAGCCCATGCACCACAACTACTGAGCCTGCGCTCTAGAGCCACAACTACTGAAGCCCGTGCGCATAAAGCCCATGCTCCACAACAAGAGAAGCACCGCAGTGAGAAGCCCACACTGCAAGGAAGAGTAGCCTCCGCTCACTGCAACTAGAGCAAGCCAGTTCACAGCAACGAAGACCCAACACAGCCAAAGATGAATAAATAAAAATAAATAAATTTATAAAAAAACCCACTGAGTGTGATTTAATATTAATGTTATTGTTAATATATATTATAGAATTAGGGAGAATGAAGAGTGACTTCCAGAGGTCATGAGTCTAGTCCCTGCTCCAAGGAAAAACCTCCTTAGTCCATCTCAGATTAATTTCATGGTTCTCAACTTAGGTAATGAGTTCACACTGCATGCAAAACTCTGGACAAGGGCATCCCCAAAGTCACAGGGTAATTGAGGCACATTCATAGCACATTATTTTCAGTTCAGTATTTGGGGGAATTAAACCTATATATGTATTAAACCTATATATGTATTAAATTAAATCTATATATGTATTAAAAGTATCACATGGATATATGTACTATTTATATATAAATACATATATATATTATGCAGTAGCATGCACATGCACAACTTGAATGAATTTTTAGAGTACTAGACTAAGCTTTAAAAATTGTTTTCATTTGGAGAGGAAAGCTTAAGATTGTACCCTGCCAGGACCCTAGGATCATTCTCTTTTGTTATTCTGGGGATTTCACATAGAAAAGTTTGAGAAACACTAGAAAAATTGATTTACTTGTTGTAAATGATGTTTCCGTAAAGAAATTCCAAAATTTCCCTCAATCATTCCTTTTATCTTTGCCAGCACTTTTTGGTGGGTGGGAGGGAGTTAATATTATACAACTGATTTTGTGCAGCTGATAAAATTCTAAAGTGACTCTATGTTCATTTGATATATAGGGTCTTTTGGCTGTTTGGGAGGTGATTTTGGTCTTAGAGAAAAATTCCTGGCTCTTAGCTTGTGGAATTCTGCTATTGTTTTATTCGTGCATTTCTCATTTTAAAATGCATTGTCTTTCTCTGTATTCAGTGCTCCTAAGCCCTCTTCTTCCCAGACTCTGTTCTTTCCCAGAAGCCACAATGTCCAGCCCCGACTTTTCCTCTGAGTTGTATGAACTTAAATGTGATTGTCTCCTCATCATCTCCTTTTAGCAGTCTCAAGGCATTTTGAAGAATGAATTCCTAGATTAATAAATGGCACCTTCGTTCATCTGTTTACACATGCCACAAACCTAAGAGTCATTCTGGCTACCTGCCTCATCCTCACCCTGCCCCCCTCCTCAAATCCATTCTGTCAGCAGGTTATCTCTGTTTTATCTTCTGAATATCTCTGGAATAGGTTCATTTCTTTTCTTTTCGTTACTGGCACCCTTCCTTGTCTAGCTACTGTCATCTTTCTCATCTTCTTTCCAGCAAATAGCTGGTCTCTGCCTGTTTCTCCACCTCTTTATGCACTGCTCTCCCTTACTATCTGCATTCCAGACTCCTTGTTAGGCTTTCAAAGCCACTGTTTTGCCAGGTTCTCTCTAGACATAGTGCTTCCTCTTTACCTGGTAGACTCCTAGCTATCCACCAGGCTTTAGCTTTTTGTCTTCCAATCTAAGGTTGGTTACCTTGTTTTCCATTTATTTCCAGTTGTGATTGTATATTTATTATACATTTAATTTAATGTATAATAAAGCTAATTGTGTCCCTTCTAGGATGTGGGCTGCATGAAATCATCATTCTTTCTCATGTATCCCCAGCACCTAGGGGAAGCTCTCAGTAATTAATTGTGAATGAACTAATAGATGATTTGCTACAGTACAGCCAAGAGAAGTTCACATGTGGATGGAAAGGGAGAGCCTATATTGGCATATGCCCCGTGAGTCTACTGGATTGCACTGCTATTCTTAAGGGAAAAAAGCATCTTTCAGCCCTGGTGTCAAGCACAAAGTTGCTTGGACTAAATAATGTTGGGCCTTGAATGCAGGTTAAGGAGTTTAAAAAACTGTGTATTAGATGCATTGGAGAACTTCCCTGGTGGCTCAGTGGTTAAGAATCTGCCTGCCAATGCAGGGGACATGGGTTCGATCCCTGGTCCAGGAAGATCCCACATGCCGCAGAGCAACTAAGCCTGTGCGCGACAACTACTGAAGCCCGCTCGCCTAGAGCTTGTGCTCCACAACAGAAGTCACCACAATGAGAAGCTCGCGCACCACAACGAAGAGCAGCCCCCACTCGTCACAACTAGAGAAAGCCCGTGCACAGAAACAAAGACCCAATGTAGCCAAAAGTAAATAAATAAATAAATAAATTTAGATGCATTGGAGAGCTACTGTAGGTGGGGAGTCCCTGGTCTAATGGTCTCCAACCTGGGTATCTCTGGCAGGGTTGCCGTGAATGTATGTTTCATGCTTTGCCAAGACTGGGAGGACCCCTGGGTCCTTGATAGAAGGATGGGACCACAGGTGGGGGATAGGGGTGGAGAAACACCTGAAATAAAACCCATTATCTACAGCTCTGTGTTCATAAGACAAGCGTCAAAGATCAGATTTCCAGGTTCCAAGGCAAGACTCTTTCTATTCACACCTGACTAAACAGTGATCATGAGGAAGGTGATGAAAATAGGTACCATTGATGGATTTTTTTTCCTCTGTGCCAGATTCTATGCCAAGCACTTATGTGAAATAGCATTATTATTCATATTTTATGGGTGAGGAAACATGTTGAGGTTATATAACTTGGCCAATGCCTCACAGAAACATAAGTTGCTGAGTTAGAATCAGGATCCAGGTCTGACTGAGCCCAAAGCTCAGGCTGCTAGCCGCCAGTAATCACAGGAGGACAAATATTAATAAGAATAAATGTTATTAACAACAATGGCATCATTATTATATGCCAGGCACCAACTCAGGGATGCACATTTATTTTCTCCTGTGAGCCAGGTAAGAAAACACTAGTTGCTACGTTTACTTGTTGGAGGACTAAGAATTTGGCATATTCCACTGGCCATCATCCCTTGGGTCCTAAATGTTCAGTTATAATAATAATAATAAACTTGAAACAATATAAATAGGAAATAGAGAGACCCTGAGGAAAGATTGGACATGATTTCACTGTACTCTTGAAACTTCTCTAATATACTTTTGTGCCCACTAGTGTTTATTCTGTAGTGAGTCTTTTTTTTTTAAATTAATTAATTAATTTATTTTTGGGTGCGTTGGGTCTTCATTCCTGTGTGTGGGCTTTCTCTGCTTGTGGCGAGGGGGGCTACTCTTCAATTCAGTGCGCGGGCTTCTCATTGAGGTGGCTTCTCTTGTTGCGGAGCACGGGCTGTAGGCGCACAGGCTTCAGTAGTTGTGGCGCCTGGTCTTAGTTGCTCCACAGCATGTGGGATCTTCCCGGACCAGGGCTGGAACCCGTGTCCCCTGCACTGGCAGGCGGATTCTTAACCACTGTGCCACCAGGGAAGCCCTGTAGTGAGTCTTTAATATATCTCAATAGCCATAGAGAAACCCCATTTTGCCTTCTCAAATCTGTACAAGGCTGTGGTAATGGTAATAGTTGCTCTTGTTTGTTCCTTGATTTACGTATTTTGATGCAAAAGCCTCCCAGCCCAGAGAGAGACCACGTGCTGGTCTCTGGAGACTGAGTTCAAATCCCGACTCTTATACCTACTGGCTATATCAACCTGGGAGGTGTCGTTACCTCCATGTGCTGCCATCACTTGTTTGTCAAATGTTTATTGAGCACTAGCTGTATGCCGAGTCCTGTATTTGAAACTTGGGTTACAGTGGGGAACAAAAATAGACACAGTGCTGGTGAGCTTATAGTTCAGTTCAAGAGAGAAGATGTCAAATAATCACACAAATGAGTTTATGTTAAGCTTAGTGACAGAGAGGTACTTGGTGCTGTGAGAACACACAACAGGGAAATGACCAGGCACAGAAGGCTTTCTTGGGCTACCTCAGGCTATGTAACTCTGTCAGTGGATGTATGCAAAGCTCTCAGCATGGTGCCTAGTACATAATAAGGGCCGAATAGTTGATAGCTCTTGATAATATACACTTAATTTTCCCAGGAAAAGAACCATAGAAACAAATGTATTTAGTGCAAAGCAACTAATATGGTTGACTTTTCTCAGTATCTGGATTTTATATTTTATAATATAATCCTTTGAACCTCTTTATTTTTCTGAGAAAGAAATGAGGTTGGGATGGTTGCTTGGAAGAATTGTCCAAGGATAGGCCACTAATGAAGACATCTAAACACAGTCATCTTGTTCCATAGTTAGTTCCAAGAAAAAGTCAAACAGAAATATCTAGAAGCCAAGGCCTTTGAGGGCATTGTTTGTTTGGTAAATTTTGATTCATAGTCTCATGAATGCTTCATCAGCCTTCTGACCATTAGTCTGGGCAGGTAGCTCTGTGTGGGGACTTTTATTCTCTGGCAGCCAAGACAGGGATATCCTAATGATGATTGGTTTCAGTGTCTCATAACCGCTGGTCCCCGAATATAAAGCAGTGTGAATATCTAAACAGATTCTCATTGCTTTCAGCCTGTATGCAATTTAGCAGCAAGAGATTTCATATCTCACAGTGTTCAGCAGTCCTACTTAATTAGGAACTGCTTTGAGTCAGGCCAGCTGATGGTCGTAACTACTGAAGTGGACATGTTTGCCCTGAAAAGGCAGAGAGTTGAAAAGAAAGTTCAGTAGTCGTTGGGTTACTGAGAAAGGGACCAGTGACTTGTCAGGGTATTCTCACTGGCCTTCCTGATGGCAGAACTGCCTTCCAGGTTATAACAGCACTGTTGGGACACTCACTACCGGAAGGGCCAGTATGAGGAATTAGAACTTGAAATGAGGCCTGCCTACTTAGCTGGGTTGCCCTCTTGTCTCATTGTTAGATTTTCCCCTTATTCCCAGACATAGATTTTCACTTTGGGGGGGAAAAATTAAGGCTGATAGAGTGCTGAAGCAGCTCTTCCTTAAACAAAAAGAGAAGCACCAAAATGACTCAGCACACATTCAGTGATAAATTTACGTGAATGTACTGCATAGTACATACTGGTGAAGAGCATGGACTTGGAGTCAGGCAGTCAGATCCTGACTCTGCCTCTTGCTAACTGTGGACTTGGAGCAAGTTACCTAACTACTGACTCTCTGTTTCCACATCTGTAAAATGAGGAATATAGCTGTAGCTACCTCAAAAAAATCTACCTTAAAAAATTAAATGAGGGACTTCTCTGGTGGTCCAGTGGTTAAGACTCTGCCTTCCAATGCAGGAGGCATGGGTTCGATCCCTGGTTGGGGAACTAAGATCCCACATGCCATGGGGTTGTGGCCAAACACTAAATATATGTATATTAGAGCTTATGCCTTCAAAACACCATGTATAGAAGCTGGCATGTACTAAGTACTAAATGATTGTTGACTGATTTGTGAATTCAGTTTTGATGCAGTTTCTGACTTCTACTGGCTAGAATTTGTGACTAGGTTGAGATAGTAGGGTTGGTTCAAAAGGTACAAGACTCAAATTATATATATATATCCCTAGGAGATCAGAAGGCCTCAATAAATACTAGTTTCTTTCAGGTTGGGTTAGCATTAAATTAATAAGATATCCAAGGCTGAACTGGGCAAGTGTGGTAAATCTATGATGGTAATTATTAACATTTGTATTAACTTTACAATTTAAAAAAGCTCTTTCAACATACATTGCTTTAGTAAGTCCTTACAGCGTATATGACTGTATTTAGGCCATACAATAGTCCTGACAATCAGGAGGTAGGGAAGTGTTTTTTGGTCTGTTTGTTCATATATTCTTTCCTTCACCCCACCAGTGCATGTAGGTGCCTGTAAGGTGTCAGGTGTTCTGCTCATCCTGGTAAACAAAATGCATGGGGTCCCTGTCCCCAGAGTCCTATCTTAGGTGATCCTCCAAGTGTACATTTTAAGATATTGAAAGGTGAAATGTGCAAGGTAGGTATTTCCAGTGATTAATGTTTTATAGATGAAAAAAATTAAGATTCAGTCAGGCTGGTGAGTGACAGAGTCAGATCTCAACCTCCAAATCCCAAGTCCTTTCCATTGGATCCTACTGCCTGCCTTATAGAATATGTAAGTTGGAACAAATGCCAGAGCTAGCCTGGTGTAGCCATTCATTTTACAGATTAAAGGTGCTGATGTTTAAATTGGGTAAATGCGATGCTCAAAACCATTCCTGCTTTAGGAGTAGTTATCATTCCAGTGAGGAAACCTTTTGACAGCATGCTAAATCTTTGCATGTATACAGCTTATTCTGCAGTAATATAATAGCTACCTTTTAATAAACCTTGTGTTATCAAAAATTGAGTGTAACATGTTTGTTTCAGTAGTGCAGCTTCAGACCAGCAGATCAAAAGTTTTGGGTTTTGGTTTTTTATCTTAGAAAAGAATGTAAGAAATAAGAATATTGCTTTATAGCCATAAAACCTAAATGCCACTGAGCAAATCTACCATATGATCAAATCTGGCTTTCCTTCAAGAGTAAAAGACTTTCACTTCCTGTCACCCCAGCACTATCATTATGTGTTTAGACCTCGATCACCCACTGTTACGGAAGATTGCGCTCAAGCCACTCAAGCAAAGCAGTTGCATTTTGTAGATGCAGTGGCTTCTTCCTTCTGCAGTGTGGGGCCGCTTCTCTGCGGTGACTGAGTTTTAATCAAAGCAGTTGGAGTGCCCGCTCTGGACCTGACCCTATTCTAGGCACAGAAATGACCAGAATAGACCATGCCCTTATTCTGATGTAGCGTATATTCTACTGGGGGACAGATAGTGATTGAGGGAATGAGGGAGGGAGAGAGGGAAGGAAGAAAGGAAAGTGATGAGATGATGTCACGTAGTGATGGTGCCATGAAGAATTATTCAACAGGGTAGAGTGACGGGGTGGAGGTGGGGGCTGGTCTGTGTGCTGTGTTAGATGGGGAGATGCAGGAGGGCCTCTCAGGGCCATAGCAAAGATGCACCTGTCACGAAGGAGCAGCCATATGACTCCCTAGAGGAAAAGTATCCTTGGCAAACGGAGCAGCAAGTGCAAAGCTCTTGAGGCAGAAATGCACCAGGCCTGTTGGAGGAAAGCAAGGAGGCAGGCCAGGCTGGAGGGAAAAATACAAGGGGGAGCTATGGAGAAGAGCCCCAAGAGATAGCTGGGGACCATAGCAGGAAGGGCTGCGTAGGATTTTACTCTGGGTGAGATGAGAAGGTACAGGTGGTTTTTGACCAGAGTTGGGATGTGACCTGACTTAGGTTTTAGGAGGCTTCTGAGTGGAAACAGACAGTACAGAAGCACAGGCAGAAGCTGAGACCGTCAGGGAGTTATTGCAGCTGTCCAGCCAAGACATGGCGGTGGCTTGATTTGGGAGGTAGAGGTGGACTTGGAGAGAAATGGTTGGGTTTTGTTAATCTTTTGAAAGTCGGGCTGAAAGGGTGTGCTGATGAGCTCCAGGGTGTTTGGCCTGTACACCTGGAAGAATAGAGCTGCCATTTGGGAGCACTATAATTTGTGGGCTCAGCTAGGTGTCTGTTTGAAAGACATAGGTACACTAATGGAGGTGGTTCCTTCAAATCACAGGGTGTGTGGAAATGCCTTATGACATGCGTTCAGACATGAATGTAGGTGGGATTATAAAATGTGTCCTCCCTTCCCTGGTATGCGTCCCCCGCAACCCCCATACAGTTAAAGCATTTCTTCTTAGCTACTTCCCACCACTGATAAGATGTACTCTTGGGAGAGAACCAGTCATTTGGTGCTTCGTGTGATTTTTAAGTCAGTGTGATACCTTTCCTAGATGTATTTACATTTAAACCTTACTTCAAACTCTGTGATGACACACAGATTTCATCTCTTATGCTAACCTGAATCACTGACAGTGGTTGCCTAGAGAACTGTGCCGAGAAAATTTGTGAAGCTGGTACCAGGCTCAGCAGGGAAGAGGAAAACTTGATTATATCTTCCACTCCAGGAACTAGGAGTGGCATCCCATACATGCCTAGTATTTGACAGCCAAGCTTTCGCTGCCACAGAAAGTACCTTCTTTGTCCCATCTCTTCCCTTGCCTTTAGATATCAGCAAGTAGGCAGAGGAAATATTTTTCCTTTTCACTGTTTGAGCACTTGGCTCTGAAATCACACCAAGAAGACCACTGGCCCAAAGATCAGATTTTAATATCTAAAGATCTTGAGTTACATGATATAAAACCCAAGTGCTCCAGAAGAGATAGGGCCTTTGCCTTAATGGGCAAGGCCTTTGCCAGGTCAAAATCAACTTTTTTTTTTTTTCTAGCATTCCTTACTGATAGATCTACTGTAATTACATTCCCTTATGTGTACTGTTTCTCTCCCCTCCAGAATGTGGGCCACAGGGCAAGGACTTTGCTGTGGATTGTTCATTACTGTTTCCCCAGTGCACAGAACAGTGGCTCTAGGAAGTATGTGTTGAATGAATGTTGAATGAAATGCCTGAAGAAGCCTGAAATTGTAATGTAGCCCAGAATTAAGGTAAATGATTACTAAGGTAGCTACACTTTTTTCAAAGTGGAAAGCTCCTATTAGAATAAACATCACTATAGCTATGTCGTTTAATGAACATTGTTGATAATCAGAGTAGTAATAATAGCTCTTCTTGAGCATGTCTGTGTGCCTGATCCTAGGTTAAGTGCCTGATGCTCATTATTTCCCTTAGAAAGTAGGTCCTCATTTGTTAGGTGAAGAAATTCAGACTTAAGGTGTCTTGCCCAACGATATAATGCTAATAAACGGGAGGTTCCAAAGCTAAAAAGAAGACACAAAGATTTCTCTGTATAAGAAATCTTCCTTTCTAGCTGATAAATTGTGGTTTCTATTTGATAATAAATGGCTGCTTTTTACCATTAAATCCCCAAAGTTGTGGGAGTCTAGAAGGGCCTTTGGATTGGTTCATTGTTTTGTTTTTTTCTGCTAATTTCTGGCAAGAAAGAATCTGACCTTCTCAGTTCAGACAACTTTTCCCAAATGTGTTGAGAAGCTGGTTGTGAGGATCCCAAGTGAGTGTCAAGGCAGAGAGGAAAGGAGAGTCTCATAACCTTTACACCTAAACTCATGCTTTTGAGGAAAAATGGGTGGTTGGTGGAGTGGGAAGAGCTGGCTTTAAGGGAAGCAGATCCCACACTTCATTTCTTTGCATCCAGGCTGTAGACCACTGATGGTTGTTATTATAATATTTTTCTTTAAATTGACTCAATTCTGTTTACTTAATGTAGTTAAAAGAGAATCTGTGAACCTCCAGCATGGACGGAAAACCAGCGTGGTTTGCCATAGAGTAACAATATATCAATACTGCATATGGTAAGAAGATATATATAGTAATGATAATAAAATAGAAAGTAATATATAATGAAAATAAGGCAATGTTATTTCATGTTTTAAAATTAAAGAATAAAAATAATGAAATATAAATCTTAATGAACATACTAGAAAATAGTTTTCCCTGTGAGCAGAGTGAAACTGTTTATGATTAATTACCAATACAGGGATATTTAGCTCCTTTTCACTTATTTTAAAGAAAAAGCTGAAAAGATGGTTTTTGGATGCTAATGCACATATATGGATTATGGAATCTAAAAAAACGGTACTGATGAACCTAGGGGCAGGACAGGAATAAAGACGTAGATGTAGAGAATGGACTTGAGGACATGGGGAGGGGGACGGGGAAGCCGGGAGGAAGTGAGAGAGTAGCATTGACATATATACACTACCAAATGTGAAACACATAGCTAGTAGGAAGCAGCTGCATAGCACAGGGAGATCAGCTTGGTGCTTTGTGATGACCTAGAGGGGAGAGGGAGAGTGGGAGGGAGATGCAAGAGGGAGGAGATATGGGGATATACGTATACATACAGCTGATTCACTTTGTTGTACAGCAGAAACTAACACAACATTGTAGAGCAATTATACTCCAATAAAGATGTTAAAAAAATAAAAGTCTTTTTTCCCCCAGCTTTAATGTTAATCAGTACCAAAAATCCTAACATATGCATATAAAAATACATATGGATGATATATGTATATAAATATATTGTGTTTATTTAAGATATATTGTACATAAAGAAAAAATATATGTAGTAATTTATAAAAACCAGTTTTTAATTTAACTTTATAATAAATAATCAATGGTCCTTTGATTAGGGGGACCTGGGCAAGAGGCAGTAAGCTAAGTCATTAATTTCCACTTGTCTCAGGCCAGGAGAGTTTGGCTGGGTCCTTCCTGTGGAAAGGTAGTTTAAGAACCTTGTGAAATCAAAGCTGCTTTTTCCAGCTCGCTCTTCCCAAGCCCTCCAGTTCAGGCCTGAGCTCTGCCATTGTAGAAAATTATGACTCCCCTGGAATAAAGCCTCCTGGCTCAACACTGTGGAGAGTAGAGCAGCCCAGGCTTCCTCCACAGGAAACCCAGACAGATGTGTATCCACACTGCTTTAAGGCATTCCTGTCCCATCAGTGGGAAACACTGTCCCAAACTTATTCCCTACCCCTCAGCTCTCTGTGGGGCTCCAGCTTGACACTGCTTCAAGCAACTATAATAAAGTGAATTGGTTCGATCTTGCCCAACTGTGTCCTGGGGCTCCAATCATTCTGCCAACAGAAAGTTCATATGCTCAAAACTGGTTCTTAGGAGCCGCCGACCTTAGTGCTCGTCCTCTGCAAAGATATAATTTAGGAGTAATCTTGGTTAGATTATGGCAGGATCTTTGTGCTTCTGTCTCACAATCAGAGATTTTGCAAGGCGGAGACATTATTATTATCACAGGCAGATGGTGAAATGTTACTCCATCCTTCTGTGACTGCTTTAACTTTCTTGTACAACATCATTTAGAGGGTTTCTTTACAATTGCAGTTTATTCGGAAAAGATTTAAAGCCCTAAGGATTTGGCAAGAAGCTCTTGGTTATGAGTGCATCTATGTTGTCTGTCAGTAGCAAAAAGGGCACCTCTGATTAATACTGACTTTGCCCTGTAAGCCAGGTAGAGAGCAGATGAGGCCTTTGTTTCTTCAGTACTGTCTGGGGTAAGAAGAGGTTAGAGGGTCATCTACTTGCAGCTCCTGGAAGAAGGTTAAGTGGTACTGAGCCAAGGATGGAGGACTTTCTTGTGGTGGGCTTCCTTGTGGAATGAGATGGAAAGCTTATTAACCGGAATTCCAGGGGGCTGCTTCAGAAGAGAGAAAGACATTCAGGCCAGTCTCTGCCTTGCAGGAGTTATACCCTGAAGAGAGGGGATGGGTGTCATAAACACAATAAATGTAGTGGCAGGCAGGAAGCAGCATGGCACTGAAGGGGGCTGGGGTGGGGTGTGGTAGAATGAAGGAATGAGAGAGATGAGTTTTTTTGTTTTATTTTAAGCAGCTGCTTGAAGGAAGGGGAAATAGATGGATAAGGAAGGAATTTAGGCTGTTTTTCTGTGTAATGCACTGGCAAATCCCTAGAATCATTCTTCACGGATATATTGTTGGGCAGAGGCAGGCTTCAAGGCAGCCTGGGTGGATTCAGGTTAGCTGGGCATAAAGTCTTGTATGCATAGGTACCAGGAGGAATGAAGGATATAGACAAAAGTCCTTGTGGAGTATGTATCCTATATGTATGTGAGACAGGCTTAGAATTGTCCCAGAGTAAGGAAAAACCAAGCATATCGTTGTGTTTATGGAAATCCCAGGGGACTTCCATGGACACTTATCAGAGGGGGGATGTTTGAATGAGGCTTTCAGTTGTAAAAAGATGTTTTGTGGTTGGATAGCTACTTCTCCTGTTCACTTTCTGATGTAGTATAGATATTGTTATAGAGAGGATGCATCCGAATCAGTGAATCCTCTGGCTGAGCTCCAGTAGATGGATGGTATAGTTAGAGGATTCCTGCAGTTTTTCTGATAGTGTATGTTATATGGAGTCAAAGAAGGCTCAAGCCATCTACTACCATCTGGGCATATAACAGTTTATGCAAAACCCATCATCATGAAGCTGATTCTTAGTAAGCATGTACTACGTGCCAAATTTACTGGGATTGTCTCATTTTATTCTTCACAAGATCCCTTTTAGGCAGATACTAAGAGCATTCTAACTTAACAGGTGAGAATTGTTATAGTTCAGTCAGTCTCCAAGACTGTACAGCCAGTAAGTGACAGAGGCAGAATTCAAACTCCCACATCTGAGTTTTTAAACACTCCAAGGTACTCTTTCACATTATAATCTCTTCAGAAATTCTACTGCATCCTAGTTATTACTTTCTATCGAAAAATGTATACCCTCTAACCCAGTGGTCTTCAACCAGTTTTAGATCCTCTGCAGAGAAATATACACACACATATATAATGCTTTTAAAAAATTTCAGAAGTTTTGAGGATCCCAGTCGAGTCTGCTTGTTGATATCTTCCGTATAAGAGGAAACTAAGTCTTGCGTAGGTTAACAAAGCCTTCCAGATATTTCCAACATAGCTGAGTCAGACTTCCAATCTGGCTGTTTTTCTACCATGTAATAAGAATAGTAACCATTTCTTGTTAAGTACCTAACAATTAGGGTTGCTAGTCAGTGGAAACATACACTGGTGCAGTCCTACTGGTTATACAGTGGACATCCATTATGATTTGGTCAAGGGTAAATATCATAACTGCTCACAACCTTTTGAGGCAGGTGGTATTATGCCTGTTTTACAAATGAGAATCCCGAGGTTCTGAGCACTTCAGAGTTTATGTGTGGCAGAAGCTCAGTTAATCTAATTTTAAATCTGCTGTTCTGATCCACTCTCCTGTCTTGACACTGAATGTACCTCCCTTTGCAAATCCTTTCCATGTTCTGCATTATATCACATTGCTTCTCACTTTCTTTCTCTCTCTTGTTTCTCAGCCTCAGCATTATTGATATCTTGTTTTGGATAATTCTGTTGTGGGGGCCTGTCTTGTGCATTGTAGAATTCTTAGCTGTATCCCTGGACTCTACACATTGGGTGCCAGAAGAAACCCCCAACCCCTCACCCCCAGGTTGTGACAGCCATAGATGTATCCAGACATTGCCAACTGTCCTCTGGGGAACAAAATCACTGTCTATTGAGAACTGTTTCTCTCTCTCTTCTCCCTCTACCCTATACATACAAATATTAACACTTATCCTTGAGAGCTTACAATGTGCCAGGTAGAGTGTCAAGTACCTTCCATGCAGTATCTCAGTAAGTCCTCAAAACATCCCATCATGTTTTAAATTTTGTTTTATAGGTGAGCAAGGCCTAGATGCTTGGGTAGATGAGTAAATTGCCCAGAGTCGCACGGCTGCTAAGGGTGGAGCTGGGATTAGTCTCAGCTCTGTGTGTCTCCAGAGCCCTGGGCTTTGTGAGAAATGTTTTCACTAAACTACTTAGTTGTTTGGAGCTCCAAATTAATCAGACTGAATATTTTTCTTGTTTGGGATTTGTTCAGCTAGTAAGCTGGAAGAAAATTTTAATGGAATTGTAGATCATATATTTCTTTATTCTTTATTATTATTTTTACATCACTGCTTTTTATTGTTAATCCTTTCTCACTAAAATATCATCAACAAAAAATTATCAAAACAAAATCTTGCTTCTGATCCTAATTTCTTATCATAAATCTCATCTTATTGAACATAAAAAATAAAATAATTTCTTTGTAGACGAACAACTACTTCTCTAAGTCATCCTTCAGAAAACGTTTTTCAGTGGGTGCTTTATGTGCCTCTTAACAGGGCAAATCATTGCTAAATAACTTGACCATAATAAAGGCAGTGAATTTTCTGGAAGTTTGAATAGGAAAGTTTTCAACAAAATAATCTTTTTCTGACAAGCAGTATATATATATATACACACACACATATATGTATATATATGTGTGTATATATGTATGTATATATATATTTTAAAGGGGCATATGTACTTTAGTGCTCTGGGGCATTGTTATTTTTCTCAAAATGAGTTTCAACAACAACTTTAAAAATTAATAACATATTAAAAGAGGCTGGTAAAGAGAGAAGAGGGTGCGGCCTTAATTGAGCTTAATGTAGTAGGCTCTTGGGATGAGGTAGGCATTTGGTATATGTTAGCTGCTGAGTATCTGTACCCTCCTTCTTTGGACTACAACATGTAGATTTTCCCTTGGGGAATAGCCTTCCCCCATGGTATGCAGTATTATTTTGGGACTGTCAGTCAAAGACCTTGCTCTCCTCTGGCCAAGGGGTGGTCATGTGATCAAGGCAGCTCTCCGGCTCACTCTCCAGGGATTCTGAATCTTGAGAGCATTGATCCCAGGATGTAAAATGGTTGCAGCTGATGCTACCTGATGGCAGTAGCCTGAAGACCTAGCTGCCCATTAGTTCCTGGGGTCCTGGTTCCTGTTGCTTCTAACTTTAATTTAGCTTTACTTTGAATTTTAGGAGCAATCTGGTACACATGGAGTAAATTTCTTTTCCATTTTGCTGAAGTTAGGCAGGGTAATTTGTGTTGCTTGTCAGCAAAGAATCTTAACTAGTACTTTGATTTGATAATGATGGTGATGGTGAGGACTCTGAGTCAGCGGAGGAGGAGGGGAGTAGTAGCGTAACAGCAGCTAACATTTATTGGCTATCTTATTTAATCTTATGAGGTAGATATTGACACATGCCTCCATTTTACAGATGAGGAAAATGAGATTTAGAAAGGTTACATCGTCTTGCCAAAGGTTACATAAGTGGCCTTATGTAAAGCCAGGATTTGAACCCAAGTGTGATTTGAGAATTCAGACTCCTAACCACTACAATAATTGAAATCTAGAGAGAGTATACTGAAAGCATACATTCATTTTAGGTCCATTTTTGACTTAATAAGTTATTTTTTAATCTCAAGAGGGGACTACTTCTCGTCTCTGTGTTCCATGATGCAAAGCAAGCTGCAAAATATGAATGCTTTTTTCTTGCCTTCATGTGGCAAATTAGAATAATTATTGTTATTTAAGGGATGTGAACGAAATGTGTTTATCAGGCAGCAAGTTAAATGGAGTTTCTGTTTTAAACCACGGAAGATAATGCTCTCTTGACAGATTGTGAGTGACAGAAAGAGAAGTGTTTTCAGCAGGATCCGAATGGAGATGTTGCAGGAGAAAGCATAAACAGCAGAAACAGAAAGCTCTGGGGGTTTGGTATGGAGTGATGTCATCAATATATTTCTACTCTTTTGGTTCCTGACAATAAAATAACTTGGTACCTTTACATTGTGTTTTTCCTGCTGATTTAAAAATGAGTGACCAATTAAATGGGAAAAAAAGAAATACCACCAGTGGTTGCTGGTGGCAGATACCAATAGTAATGGACTCCATATCTTATTTATTGTTTATCATTAAATGGTTCTTACATGTAATTATAAATATATGTTATCCTCTTCCCTCTTATGATTGTTGGTGCCAGTATCCATTCATTCGTATTCCCTCCCGCTTTATCTCTGTGTAACACACACTCATAGCCAAACATACATATATGTTCTCTCCTGAGCACATCTGCACAGTAAAATGCACTTATCCATTGGGAGGCCAATGGCATTCTCTGTCGTGAATTTGGATAGACATCTGATCACTTTGTCAGCTGCTAGTTTTGCCTAATAAAAGAACATGAACGAAAAAATTATCATTCACTATTCTTTTAGAAGAGACTAGTTATTTTAATACTAAAAGAGTCGAAGGCATAATGTGAGAATTAAAACGATCAAATATATTGAGCTGTATAAAAAGTCACAATTTTGTCTTTGTTTTTGTCATTTTGCCACCAATGCATGAATGCTTTGTTGTGGATTGTCATCAAAGTTCTAACCAGCTTTTAGGAGCAACTCTTTTACCCTCATCTGATGTTTGCTCCTCCGAAGATTTTTGGCAAAGGACTATTCCATTTATGCTTAAATACTTCCAGTGAAGTGGAACTCATTATTTATAAAAACAATCCATTCTATCTTTGGATAGCACTGTTGAAAGTTCTTTTCATTGTCAAATTGAAATCACTCTACTTGTAGCTTCTTTTGCTCATTGGTTACGTGGGCATGATTTGGGGCTGAATAGAACAAGACTGGGCCTCTCAATGCACAATGTCTCTTTGAATTGACAATTGCTGTCATAGTCATCTTCTCATCTTTCCTTGCCCCAGAGCTAAAATGGTTTAAAATGGTCTACGTGGAACTGTTCTTACTGTTTTTCTGATTATTTGCTTTAAAGTTAAAAAAAATTATTAAAAAGTTTTATTGTGGTAAAATATCTATAATATAAACTTAGCCATTTTAACCATTTTTAAGTGTACAGTTCTGTGGCGTTAAGTACATTCACATTGTTGTGCAGCTTTCACCACCACCCATCTCCAGAACTTTATCTTCCTCATCTGAAACTCTGTATCCATTAAGCAATAACTTCCCTTTACCCCCTCCATGCAGCCCCTGCAACCACCATTCTGCTTTCTGCCTCTGTAAATTTTACTACTCTAGGAACCTCATGTAAGTGGAAACATACAATATTTGTCATTTTGTGACTGGGTTATTTCACTTAGCACAGTGTCTCCATGGTTCATCCATGTTATTGCATGTGTCAGAATTTCCTTCCTTTTTTTTTTAAATAAATAAATTTATTTACTTACTTTTGGCTGTGTTGGGTCTTCGTTGCTGCGCATGGGCTTTCTCTAGTTGCGGCGAGCGGGGGCTACACTGCATTGCGGTGCGCGGGCTTTTCATTGAGGTGGCTTCTTTTGTTGCGGAGCACGGGCTCTAGGTGCATGGGCTTCAGTAGTTGTGGCACATGGGCTCAGTAGCTGTGGCTCGCGGGCTCTAGAGCGCAGGCTCAGTAGTTGTGGCGCATGGGCTTAGCTGCTCCGCGGCATGTGGGATCTTCCTGGACCAGGGCTCGAACCTGTGTCCCCTGCATTGGCAGGTGGATTCTTAACCACTGTGCCACCAGGGAAGCCCCTCCTTCCTCTTTAAGGCTGAATAATATTCCACTGTATGTATATACCACATTTTATTTACCTATTCATCTGTTGATCAGTTAATGAATGGATGTTGGGTTGCCTGATTATGGGCTTTTCAATATGCACATTCCTACCTATCAAAATCTATTTCACACTGCTGGGCTTAGAGCTATCCACACTGTTTCAAAAGTGGTTGCTGACTCAAGGTAGCAAATCTTAATATCTGAATCATTCTACAGGCCTGAGTCTATTGCATATTATGTGAATAACCCCATTAGGTACTATGAGGCCTACTGAAATGAGTCAGCTCTGGATCTAGTCCTTGGCTTAATCCTGAAGTGTAGTGGATAGATAAGATATCCACATTTCTAAATTGCAAAGTAGACGGTGGACAGTGCCATCAGAGAACTAGAGATGGACTTGATGCCAGAATTGAGAGGAAGCACTGAATGCTTCCAGTTGAGAGGATCAGGTAGCTTTCCGGGGAGTTCTGGCTCTGGGGCTCAGAAAAAGAGAAGCATTAAAACATGTAGAAAGTAGGGAGTTCCCTGGTGTCCTAGTGGTTAGAATTCTGTGCTTTCACTGAAGTAGTTAGGGCCTGGGTTCAATCCCTGGTCAGATAACTGAGATCCTACAAGCCACATGGCACGGCCAAAAAAAAAAAAAAGAAAGTAGGGAAGGTATTCCTGATGGAGGAAGTAGCATGAGCCAAAGAGCAGAGTATGAATGTGTTTCTCACTGTTGCCTTATTTATTGACTTTAGGCTGTCACATAGGGTGTTTACATGGCACTGACCCGTTGCCAATTCATGGGACCTCTGGTATCTTCTGTCTGTAGCACAATGAATTGTCTTTTATTCTGAGATTATGTGCTTCTTCTCATTTTGTGGGGGGAGGGCATTCAAATGGCCTTTTCTTCCTTTAAAATGATGCAGATAATGATAGATTTTTTTTTCATACCATGATTGGTCGAATAAAAATCTGGTGACTCAGACTGCTGTATGTGGTTTTGTTTTTTTTTTATGTTTTATTTTACCAGATAATGGAAATTATATGACCATTTCTGTTTTTCTTTTTTTTTTTTAATTTATTTATTTATTTTTGCTGTGTTGGGTCTTCGTTTTTGTGCGAGGGCTTTCTCTAGTTGTGGCAGGCAGGTGCCGCTCTTCATCGTGGTGCGCGGGCCTCTCACTATCGCGGCCTATCTTGTTGCGGAGCACAGGCTCCAGACGCGCAGGCTCAGTAGTTGTGGCTCACGGGCCTAGTTGCTCCGCGGCATGTGGAATCCTTCCAGACCAGGGCTCAAACCTGTGTCCCCTGCATTAGCAGGCAGATTCTCAACCACTGCGCCACCAGGGAAGCCCCTGTATGTGTTTTTAATGTAGTTTTTCTGGAGTGTTAAAGACAAAACACTAAAAATAATGAGCCTGGCAAATATCTATTAAAGAATGAAAGAAGAGGAAGAGCAATAAATATTCATAAAGTGCTTACTATGTGGCAGAAACCATGAGAAGCCTTTTACGGTTGTTGGCTCTGTTCTCTACATCTGTGTCTTTATTCCTGCCCTACCACTAGGTTCATCAGTACTGTTTTTTTTAGATTCCATATATGTGCGTTAGCATACAGTATATGTTTTTCTCTTTCTGACTTACTTCACTCTGTATGACAGATTCTAGGTCCATCCACCTCACTACAAATAACTCAATTTCATTCCTTTTTATGGCTGAGTAATATTCCACTATATGTATGTGCAATCTGTTGATGGACATTTAGGTTGCTTCCATGTCCTGGCTATTGTAAATAGTGCTGCATTGAACATTGTTTTACATATATCTTTTTGAATTATGGTTTTCTCAGGGTATATGCCCAGTAGTGGGATTGCTGGGTCATATGATAGTTCTATTTTTAGTTTTTTAAGGAACCTCCATACTGTTCTCCATAGTGACTGTATCAATTTACATTCCCACCAACAGTGCAGGAGGGTTCCCTTTTCTCCACACCCTCTCCAGCATTTATTGTTTGTAGATTTTTTGATGATGGCCATTATGACCCGTGTGAGGTGATAACTCATTGTAGTTTTGATTTGCATTTCTCTAATGATTAGTGACGTTTAGCACCCTTTCATGTGTTTGTTGGCAATCTGTATATCTTCTTTGGAGAAATGTCTATTTAGATCTTCTGCCCATTTTTGGATTGGGTTTTTGTTTTTTTGATATTGAGGTGCATGAGCTGCTGGTATATTTTGGAGATTAATCCTTTGTCTGTTTATTTGTTTGCAAATATTTTCTCCCATTCTGAGGGTTGTCTTTTGGTTTTGTTTATGGTTTCCTTTGCTGTGCCAAAGCTTTGACGTTTCATTAGGTCCGTCTTGTTTATTTTTGTTTTTCTTTCCATTTCTCTAGGAGGCGGGTCAAAAAGGATCTTGCTGCGATTTATGTCATAGAGTGTTCTGCTTGTGTTTTCCTCTAAGAGTTTGATAGTGTCTGGCCTTACATTTAGATCTTTAATCCATTTTGAGTTTATTTTTGTGTATGGTGTCAGGGAGTCTTCTAATTTCATTCTTTTACATGTAGCTGTCCAGTTTTCCCAGCACCACTTATTGAAAAGGCTGTCTTTTCTCCATTGTATAGTCTTGCCTCCTTTATTAAAGATAATGTGACCATATATGCTTGGGTTTATCTCTGGGCTTCCTATCCTGTTCCACTGACCTATATTTCTGTCCTTGTACCAGTACCATATTGTCTTGATTACTGTAGCTTTGTAGTATAGCCTGAAGTCCAGGAGCCTGATTTCTCCAGCTCCGTTTTTCTTTCTCAAGATTGCTTTGGCTATTCAGGGTCCTTTGTGTTTCCATACAAATTGTTCAATTTTTTGTTCTAGTTCTGTGAAAAATGCCATTGGTAGTTTGATAGGGATTGCATTGAATCTGTAGATTGCTTTGGGTAGTATAGTCATTTTCACAATGTTGATTCTTCCAATCCAGGAACATGGTGTATCTCTCCTCTGTTTGTATCATCTTTAATTTCTTTCATCATTGTCTTATATTTTTCTGCATACAGGTCTTTTGTCTCCTTAGGTAGGTTTATTCCTAGGTATTTTATTCTTTTTGTTGCAATGGTAAATGGGAGTGTTTCCTTAATTTCTCTTTCAGATTTTTCATCATTAGTGTATAGGAATGCAAGAGATTTCTGTGCATAAATTTTGTATCCTGCTACTTTACGAAATTCATTGATTAGCTGTAGTAGTTTTCTGGTAGCATGATGTTTGAGCTTGACACTTGGGAAAGAGATGATTGGTCTCAGAATAGGCATCTGACCTGGTTATGCCAATCAGATTCTTTTTTCTAAGAATTTGGAATTTTGAACTGAGAGCAAAAGATAGGTTTTGAAGCTATTTCAGTCACTTAAATGGGAGTGGGATGGAATCTTAGAGGGAGGCCTTTAAGTTCCTGCCTCCTATTTCTCTTGAGCTACCTTGATTCCTGTTCTTTGCAACTCTTGGTTATTTGATTCTTCCTTCAATTTTTTGAGCTACTGCAGTATTTTTCCAAGAAGTTCTTCTTGTGCTTGAGTAGACTTTAAGGCTGGTCTATTTTTCTTGCCACCAAAGTTAATGGCAATACAGAAATTAGAGAAACTAGCTCTTTACCACATTTGTGAATGCAGGTGATAAGGTCTGCATCTACTTGGTGGAAATTATTATAATATTTAATTGTGTGTGTGTTTGATGGAAAATTAGTATTTTACCAGATACTATAGAGTCTTATTGTTTTCATCATCATTATCATCATGAGTATCATTGTCATCATAACAGCTCTTGTTTATACAGAACTTTCTATGACCCAACCACCGTATTAAGCAGTTTGTGCACAAAATAACATTTATTATTTGATTACAGCAATACCATCAAATGGATACTGTCATTCTACCTGTTTTATAGTTTGAGAAGCTGAAGCAGAGAGCCTTGCTTGAAGTCATACTTCTGGGAAGTGATGTAGAAATGATTTGAATCTAGATTTGTCACACTTTGAAGAAAGATGATACTCTTATGTTCTGCTTTGTAGTACAGAGATGTGATTTTGCCCCAGAGATATTGTATTCCCTGCTTTATTGTTTTCTTTATGTTGAATATGGAAATGGGAAGGGGATAAAATTATATTTTTGGAAATTTAATATTCTATTTTAGTTGGCTTAATTATATTATCACTTCTTTTATGTAGGTTATATTGTTTGAGGAGGGTAGGGGTTAGGCAGTCAGGGTACCAAATTAGATCACTTGTCCTGAGAAGGCCTCTTTGAGGAGGTGACACTGGAACTGTGACAGAATGATAAAAATGAGGCAGCTATGCAAAGGTCAGAGACAGGGTGTTCCAGGAAAAGAGAAGAACAAGTACAAAAGTATTGATTTGGGAATGAACTTGGTGAGGTTAGAGGAACAGAAAATAGATTCACATGGCTGGAGAGGAGTGAACAAGGTAGTCAGTGATAAGAGATGATGGAGGGGAAGGCTAGAGCTGGATCATTTAGGATCTTCTGGTCCATAGTAAGGAATATGGATTTTATTATAAGCGCAATGAGGTAGTCATTAGGAAATTCAGAGGAGACGAATAATATGATTTAATATATAATATAAAAGTGGCTTTCTCCCTCTGGGAATGGTAGAGGAGCCAACATCCCTCCTATAGAACATATAGAAAAGCTAGACAAAATAAAGAGAAAATATTTATTTAAAGGCATTGAACAGCTACCAAGGCAGCCAGGACTTCAGGAGCCAAAATACTGGAGAAAGAAAGTATACTGAAGTGACTTCAACTGTCTCACTCTTTTTCTTTCTCTCTTTTTTAAAAAAATTAATTAATTAATTTATTTTTGTCTGCTTTGGGTCTTCATTGCTGCATGCAAGCTTTCTCTAGTTGCAGTGAGTGGGGGGGCTACTCTTTGTTGAGGTGCACGGGCTCCTCATTTTGTAGGCTTGTCTTTGTTGAGGAGCATGGGCTTTAGGTGCACAGGCTTCAGTAGCTGTGGCACACAGGCTCAGTAGTTGTGGCTTGTGGCCTCTAGAGCGCTGGCCCAGTAGTTGTGGCGCATGGGCTTAGTTGCTCCACAGCACATGGGATCTTCCTGGACCAGGGCTCAATCCCGTGTCCCCTGCATTGGCAGGCGGATTCTTAACCACTGTGCCAGCAGGGAAGTCCCTCTTTTTGTTTTTGAAGCATTTGTGGATTCGTAAATGATAAAACTCTGAGAGGCTAAAACACCCAATAAAAAGTCCCTGCTAAGAAGTAGGGAAGTTGAGCATAGATTTTGGCCGTCCTAAGGATGCAAAAATCCTAAACAACATAATAGAAAACTGAGCAGTATATAAAAAATGTATTATGGTATGACCAAGTTGTATTTATTATAGGAATGAGAGGTTGGGTAACATTAAAAAATCAAATAATGTTAATAAAGAGCAACCATATGATCATCTTAATAGATACAGAAAAGTATTTGATAAAATTCAACATCTAATCTAGACAAAAACTTTTAGCAAACTAGGAATCTAAGTAAACGTCCTTAAGAAAGAATATTTAGAAAACCCACAGCAAACATCATCAGGCTTATGTGAAGTATTGAGAGCCTTACCCTGTAATTAATGTATGAGTTCAGGATGACATCACCACTTCTGTTCAGCCTTCTACTGGAGGTCCTAGTGAATGCAGTGAGGCTAGGAAAAGAAATAAACATGTAAGGATGGGAGACAAAGCAATAAAATTATATTATTTGCAGAAGATATAATTATGTAAATTTAACAAATGAATGTAGTAAGTTTGCTGGATACAAAGTCAGTATAAAAAAAACTATTGTATTTCTATATATCAGCAAAAAATAATTACAAAATGAAATTTTAATAAGTTACCATTTAGGGGACTTCCCTGATGGTCCAGTGATTAAGCATCCGCCTTCCAATGCAGGGGACGCATATTCAGTCCCTGGTCAGGGAACTAAGATCCCACATGCCGTGGGGCAACTAAGCCCACATGCTACAACTAGAGAGGTGGTGTGCCGCAACTACAGAGCCCACCCGCTCTGGAGCCTGTGCGCCACAACTAGAGAGAAGCCTGCATGCCACAACAAAAGATCCCACATGCCTCAACTAAGACCCAATGCAGCCAAAAATAAAAAGAAATAAATAGATAAATATTTTCTGAAAATTTTAAAAAGGTACCATTTAAAATGAATCCAGCAACATATAAAAAGGATTATGAACTATGACCAAACTGTATTTCCCAGTTAATGAAGTAGAACAATTATATATCTGTATCCAAAAATTACTCTATGCTATTTATAAAATTAACTTGAAATGCATTACAGATAAAAATATAAGCACTAAAACTATAAAAAATCTAGAAGAAAACATAGAAGAAAGTTTTTATGAAATTAGGTTAGTCAGAGATTTCTTAAATATAACACTAAAACCAAGATCCCTAAAAGAAAAAAAACGGTAAATTGGGCATCATAAAATTTGAAACTTGAATGCTTTAAAATATACTATTAAAACAATGAAAAGATAAGCAACAGAATGGGATGAAATATTTGGAAATGATACCTGATAAAGCACTTATCCAGGCACGCAAAGAACTCTTATAAGTCAATAATAATAAGACAAACCACAGTATCTATATTAATGGCAAATAAGCACATGGGAAGATGCTCATCTTCACTAGGGAAGTGCCAATTAAAACCACTAGGAGCTATTAATTCACACCCACTAGAATGGCTAAGATAAAAAAGAGAGATAATAAGAAGTGCTGGTGAGGATATGGGGAAATTGGAAACTTTATACATTGCTGGTGGGAATGTAAATGGTACATTGACTTTGGAAAACAGTTTGGTGGTTTTTGAAAAAGTTCAACATACGCTATATTTACCATATGACCCAGCAATTCCAGTTACAAGTATTGAAGTGAAAACTCATGGAGAAATGAAATGTATACCTACGCCAAAACTTGTGAGTGAACATTCATAGCAATGCTATTAATTATGGCTCCAAACTAGAAACAATCCAATTATCTATCAACTGGTAAGTGGATTAAAAAAAAAGATGTATTCATACAAAAGAGTACTACTCTACAACATAAACTGATACATGAAACAACCTGGATATACTTCAAAAACATTATGCTAAGTAAAAGAATACAGATGCAAAAAATTCTATACTGTGTGATTCAAATTTTATGAAATTTCTGGAAAAGTCAAAACTATACAGATAGAAGGCAAACCAGTTGTTGCTGGTGTGGGGTTGGGAATTAACTGCAAATGAGAGTGAGGTAACATTTAGGGTTGATAGAAGTGCTCTAAAACTAGATTGTGATTATGGTTGGACAACTGTGTAGTTTACTAAAACTGATCAAATTGTACACTGAAATTGGGTAAATTTCATGGTGTGTAAATTTTACCTCAATAAAACTGTTTAAAAGTTACCATTTAAAATAGGCTAAAATATTAAAAACAGGAATAAATCTAAAAAGGGAACCCTGGTGGTCCAGTGGTTAGGTCTCTGCGCTTCTACTGCAGGGGTCACAGGTTCAATCCTTGGTTGGGGAACTAAGATCCTTTAAGCTGTATGGCGTGGCCAAAAAAAACAGAATAAATCTAACAAAAGATGTGTTAGACCTTTACAGAGAAAAGTAGAGAATATTATTGAGAGAAATTAAAGATGACCTAAATAAATGGGAAGGCATAATGTATTTATGGATTGGGTAGCTCAGCCTGGTAAAGAGGTCAGTTGTCTCCAAACTAATCTCTAAATTCAATGCCATCCCAACTAAAATACCAGAATGCAAGGGGCCAAGAAAAGGCAAGATAATTGGAGAAGAATCAGAACAAAGTTGGAGGACTTTTAAAAAACTATTAGATACCCATATATTATAAAGCTACAATAATTAGGATAGTGTGGTATTGCACAAGGATAAACAAATAGATCAATGGAACAGAAAGGAGAATAAAGAAATAGAGCCATTCATAAAGGGATACTTGATTTTTGAGAAAGGTGACACTGCAGAGCAGTAACGAAAGGATGATCTTTTCACTAAGACAATTAGGAATTCATGTAGGCAAAAAATGAACCTAGACCTCTTCCTCACAAAATAAATTTCAATTGGATTGTTGATCTGAAAGTGAGAGGTAAAACAATAAAGAATCTATAACATATACACACTACTGTATATAAAATAGATAACTAACAAGGATCTCCTATATAGCACAGGGAACTATACTCAATATTTTGTAAAAACCTATAAGGGAAAAGAATCTGAAAAAAATATATATATATATTTAACTTTGCTATACACCTGAAATTAACACAGCATTGTAAATCAGCTATACTTCAATAAAAAACAAACAAAACAATAAAGAATCTAGAAGATAACATGGTAGAATATTTTCATAATTTTGGGATAGCCAAATATTGCTTAGATAGGACACAAGAAATACTAAGCAAGCAGCATTATTTATAATAGCTCCAAAGTGGAAACAACCCAAATGCCCATCAACTGATGAATGGATAAAATGCAATGTATTCATACAGTGGAATATTATTCAGCAAGAAAAAGAAATGAAGTACTGATATGCACTACAACATGGATGAACCTTGAAAACATTATGCTAAGTCACGAAAGACCATAGATTGTATGATTTCATTCATGTGAAATGTCCAGAATAGGCAAATCCATTGAGACAGAAGTAAATTAATGTTTGCTTAGAGCTTGGTGAGGTTGTTGGGAGGAATGGGGAGTGGCAGCTAGAGGGTATGGAGTTTCTTTTGGGGGTGATTAGAATATTCTAAAATTAGATTATGGTGATTGTTGCACAACCCTGTGAATATACTAAAAAACTTTTAATTGTATACTTAAATTGTATACTTAATGAGTGAATTGGATGGTATGTGAATTACATCTCAATAAAAGTAATTAAAAAAACAGTAGCAAAAATTAAAAGATAAATATATTAGATTACATTAAAATTAAGTCTTTGTACCAAAGACACCATTAAGGGAGAGAAAAGGAAATCCACAGAATACAAAATGATAATTGCAGTATACTTATCTGACAAAGGATTAGTATCCAGACTATATAAATATCCTCTACAAATCAATAAGAGAAAGAGATAACCCAATAGAAAAATGGGAAGTGGATTTAAAAAGTTCTTCACAGAAGAGGATATACACATGGCTAGTCAGCATATGAAAAATTTCTTACCATAATTAGTCATCATGGAAATGCAAAATAAAGCGACAGTGAAATACCACTGCACACACATCAGAATGGCTAAAATGAAAAAGACTGATTATACCAAGTGTTGGTAAGGATATGAAGCAACTGGAATTCTCATACAGTGCTGTGCTGTTGCAAATGAATACAGTCACTTTAGAAAACTGTTTGGCAACGTTTACTCAAGATCAACAATTATATGCCCTATGACTTTGCAGTGCTACTGGATATATGCCAAAACTGTGGGAATGTTTTTGGCTCCATTATTTTGAATAGCTCTCAAAGTGGAACTCAGTCTAAATGGTCATCAATAGTAGAATGAATATATGTATGGAATGGTAAATTCATACAAAGAAATATTTATTAAGCATGGAAAATGAATCGATTATTTCAACTTGCAACAAGGCTAAGTCTCATTAATATTAGAAGGAGCCAGAAAAAAAAAAGTTGTACCTACTGTAAAATACCATTCATTATAATCCCAACCATGTAAAACTAATCAATTTTAGAGGTCAGGATAATGGTTACCTTTGGGATGGAGCAGGGGGCAATAAATTGGGTGAGGGTATGAAGTGTGTTTCTAGGGTGCTGGTAATACTCTATTTCTTGATTTGGGTGGTGGTTACATAGGTATGTGTACTCTGTGAAAATTTATGCACATGTTTGTGTGTATGTTACATTCCATTAAATAAGTTTTTTGGAGAATGGATTGGAGCAGTGCAAAAATGAGGGCAGGATTTAGGAAGTTCCAGATGAGATAATGGTCTGGGATTCGGGGTAGTGGTAGGGAGAGAAAGAAGTGGACATATTTGAGAGGCAGTTCGGAGGTAGTCAGGACATGACTTGGTGATAGGAGTGTATGGGTTGAATGGTGTTCCCCTAAAAGATATTTGAAATCCTAACCCCATTGCCTCAGAATATGACCTTAATGGAAACATGATCATTGCAGATGTAATTAGTTAATATATTCTACTAGAATAGGATGGGCCCTTATTAGAGTATAACTGGTGTTCTTATAAGAGAGGAGAAGAGACACAGCAACACAGACATGTTAGAGGAGAATGTGATGACAGAGGCCAAGGTTGGAGTGATGCAGCTACAAGCCAAGAAATGCCAAGGATTGATGGCCAGTACCAGAAGGTAGGAAGAGGCAGGAAGGATTCTACCCCGAGTCTCAGAGGGGGCTTCCCTGGTGGCGCAGTTGTTGAGAATCCGCCTGCCAATGCAGGGGACATGGCTTCAATCCCTGGTCCGGGAGGATCCCATATGCCGTGGAGCAGCTAAGCCCGTGCGCCACAAGTACTGAGCCTGCACTCTAGAGCCCATGAGCCACAACTACTGAGCCCACGTGCCACAGCTGCTGAAGCCCACGCACCGAGAGCCCGTGCTCTGCAACAAGAGAAGCCACCACGATGAGAAGCCCACGCACCACAACGAAGAGTAGCCCCCGCTCGCCGCAACCAGAGAAAAGCCCACGTGCAGCAATGAAGACCCAAGGCAGCCAGAAACAATAAATAAGTAAAATAATAAAATAAATAAATTTACAGAGTCTCAGAGGGAGGGTGGCCTTATTGACACCTCAGTTTAGGACTTCTCACCTGTAGAACTGTGAGATATTACATGCCTTTCCTTTAATCCACCCAGTTTGTGGTATTTTGTTATAGCAGCCCTAGGAAACTAATATAGGGAGGATGGAAAGGACATGCGTAAGGATGACTACCTGTTTTCAACATCTGGGAGGATGGTGCACTGAGCTGACCAAATCAAACTTTACATGGACCATCAAAGCAGAATTTGAACATTTAATTATGGGTATGATGATGCTTTTGGCAGACAGTAGAACATAATGCATGAAGGATTGTGCACCTCAAGAAAGCATTTTGTTCCTCATTCTGCATTCAGCCGAGAGTTCACCTAAATCTCCTTGCCAGTCAGGAATATATCTTCTTCTTAAAGCATTTTGGAGAAGGGCTCACAACCTCCTGTAGAATTATTTGGAAGAATGGCAGCAGGAGGGGCAGGTTGGTGTGAGTAGTTAACACGTCCTTTCTTGTTTTTTCCAACTTGTGGAGCACAGCTGGAAGTGACACCCTGGAGACACAGCTTCTCTGTTTTATTATGCTTTGGAAATCTGAACAGGGAAGCAGGGTTACTGCAAATTAGCTGCATTTCCCTTTCTGCTTCTCAATTCCGAGAACAGGAGATTGGCTAGGACCTGGATTCTTTTAATCTTCTCAGGGGCAGTGGGAGATGGCTCTCTGTCAGAGGCTTCTCTCCAGGCTGCCATGAAATGAAGAGGTAGCAAAGTGGAACTAAGTTTAGGTCTCTGCTCTTTCTTTTTACAGTGGCCCTTTGACAAGGCTGGCCTTCTCCCTGTTTTCTGCAGATTTTATCCAGTGGCCTGCATGTGAATTCGTACAAACTTTCTCACTGTTTTTCCTCCTGCTGTGACAGCTGGGAATGTTTGCTCATTGGTGGGAAATGCCCCACTAATCCATCACTTTCAAAGCTGTCAGGGCTTTCTGTTGGCTCCAGAAGAGAAATAATTAAGTCTAATCAAGCACCTTAAATATTCAGTATGATTAGAGGAAAATGAATGGATTCTGTAAACTTGTATTGATACTAAATTCTACTTGCAGTTACTCTTGGACATAAATTTCAGAAAATTATATGTAAATGTACTCATTAGTGTACTGTAATATTGAACATCTATTTTGTCTCTGGGCAATTTTTCTTTTCTTACCACAAAAGCTATTACTACTGTTATTAAAAACAGTAATTGATTTTCCATTTTTTAAAAACTTGGGTTTTTTTTTCCCCAGCTCCATTTCATTTCTGCATTTTTGCCATGCGTTCCAATAATATTTTCCTAAGGCTTGTAAAATAATTACATTATGCTCTAATAATTCTGAGGGCAAAGGGGAGAAAGGGCAGTGTGATGTTATTGGAGAAGCTATTTTAAACTGGAGTGGACCCAGAAAACAGACCTTGGAATGACACATTGAATGGCTTCATGCCAAGGATTTGATTATATTGTCTATTGTTTCATTTGAGCATCACAGACCTTATTTTGTAATTAAATGTTTTGATAAAGCCCCAACTAAATAGTGCCAGAGTCAAAGGCTATATTATTAAAAGGCTTTTAAAACTTACAAGTCAGCCATATAAGTTATTTGTAATATGAATGCTCCATGTGTTCTTACAAATGTTTGGTTTCAACTCTTGGTGTAAGTTCGTTTCGGGAAAAAAAATACTTTCAGGATTTTGATGATAATTTTAATTAAAAAGTTTATTTATTTCAAGTAATTATTATTTTTACTGGTGTATAGAACATGTTCCATCTTCAGAAGTAAACTTTTTTGGGGGAAAGAAATAAAAATACTTTGTACATTTAAATTTGATTTTGCAGGGTGACTGTACAGTGTTGTTAATGTAAATACATTACTATGTATCCTGAAGGGGAAGTGAATGAATTTCTTTCTGCAATTATGTGAATCCATTTTTTAAATGTTTTCAGGGCTCAGCTGAAGACAAATTGAGTACAAAGTAATTCTGATAGTGTGGGTTTTGTGAGTGTGTGCCTGTGTGTATCTTTAATAATGCCTCTTTCATACCATCAAATAAATCAGATAGGCACAGGAGATTTAGAAATCATATCCTGTAACAAAATGAGGAGGTTTTAGATTTTTTTGCATTATCCTATTTTCACTGTTTATTGTGAACCTCAAGTTGGCAGCCTTTCTGATTCATGAAGTCCATCAGGCAAAGTTCTTTGTTGAGTGTCTTCCTCCTGCAAGTCCATATTCCATTCTGTGGCAGGTAAACAGGCTGGTATCTAAACTTATTTAAAGTTGCTTACAAAAAGCCAGAAACATAGTAGTGTTCTCAATGTGAGGTTGATTGTGTAGTTTGGATTAATGGCTTTGGCCAACACATTTGGCTGTTTATACTATTATTTATTCAGTAAGCTCTCTGTTCAGTCCCTGAGGCAGTATGTTGGTTAAGATCGAGTTGGCAGAACCTCAGCTATCAGCCTCAATTGAAGTCTCAGCTCACCAGCTTTTGTAACTGCAAGCAACTTTTTAAACCTGTGCGCCTTAGTTTCCTCATATATCACAGGGAGAAACTTTTGATACCATATGGAATTTGGAGGAGGGTTTAATGCATTTAGTATTGAGAACAGTGCCTGACACATAGTGAGAACTCAATTATTAAACAATTTTAAAAAATTGATTGTGACCAGCTTTTGAAAAAAATCTCACCTGGTTTGTAGAGCCTGAGTTGACTTTCATATTTGGGGGAAAGGAGATGGAAGAAAATGTTTTTAAAATGATATGCATATATTAATATTACACTAAAAAATACCGACTTACAGAGGCTCATTTTAAAGAAATCAGATTACAAAACTTTTCCCAACTACTGCTGTACCACTTTGGGCTTTTAACAAGGTATCTGTGTGTGAGTGAACTATGAATGTTGTTGAGATTATGTGAAAAGCTGTTGACAGTATTTTCAGCTTTTATGAACATTATTATTTGTTTAAAGTCAGCTCTTCATGGAGTTTGCAACTTGGCTTCAAGACTTAGGTAATAAAAATATTACTGGAGAAGTGAGATGTATGTTATCACCTAAGCAATGATCAGTTTTTAAATTCACTAGAATGATGTCGTTCTAATTTGTGTGGGGGGGATGGGAGTGGAAGGTGAGGAGTAGAAGTAGAGGTGGGGGTTGATTACTTAATAAAAATAGTGACTATCAGGTTCCTGTACCACATTCTCCACTAATTCCTCATAGGGAGAAGAGGGTGCTGCCCCTTTCTTGTAGCAAAGAAAACGGAAACGCAGTGTTTTGATGGAAAATGCACCACAAAATACAGACGACTAATACCCTGTCTATTGTTTATCCCACTGAGATTTTCTGCCTCTCTAGTTACAGCGATGGGTGTATAAAAATTAATTAGAAGCTGGAATCTGATTTTAAGATGGGATGTCAGACACATATATCAAGTTGTTAGGTTAGCTGTAAAGCATAACCTGGGGTTTATATATTTAGAAGTCATAATAAATCTGTCTGTCATGAAAATCAGATTACGCAGTCTTGCGTGCTAATGGCTCATCATACTGTGGAAGCGTGGTCTCCCCAGCAGCTGCCCGGTGGCTCTGCTTTTCTCTGATTTGCTGTCTCCCTTGACCAACTAGTGATTCCACTCTCCCCACTTAGCAAAGTGCCTACTTTAATAAATGCTTCTGAGCCTTTATAAAGAGGAGATGTTTCCCCCTGGACTACAGCAGCAACCTCCTGTGGCTCTCCTTGACTCAATATTCTCAGCAGTAATCAATCAGTCCATCAATTACTCAATTAACCAACCTAACAATTACTTCCAAGGTATTTATTGAGTACCTGTCATGTGCTGGGCTGTCTGCAAGGCACTGGGAATCTAACAAAGATAGTGCCTGCCCTCACAGAGGGCAGTGATGGAGGAGAGAGATAAGAAAACTCACAATACGTTTTGAGATGGACAAAGTGTAAGATATAAGGTACCCAGATTTAGGGGCATTGAGGAAGGATTCCCAGAGGCCAGTACTTCTGAGTTGAGACTTCTGAGCTAAGTAGTGGGAGTTAGCCAACCTGAAGGAGGTGAGGACTGATGGACAGTCTTCCAGGTCAAAGGAACACCTCATGCAAAGGCCAGGAGGATAACGATTAAGGTCCACTCTAGAGTTGTAATGGTGACAGTTGCTCAAAGTGATGAGGCTGGAGAGTTTCACAAGGCCTTGCAAACTGGGTTAAAGAGTTAGGATTAGTCTAAAGGGCAGTGGGGAGCCACTGACTGATTTAAGTGGGGGAGATATCTTCCTACTGTTGCCCAAAGTTGACATACTACTATTTTTCCGCCTAAGGTGGCTGCCCGTGTTTGTTACCATGGGCTTATAGGCTCTGTGCGAAGTGGTACCGTATGACCCTTTCTGACCTTAGTCTTCATTCTTATTCCTCATCTTTCCTGTGCTCTAGGCATGTTTGAACTCCATTACCCAAATGTTCCATGGACTTCTATGCTTCTGTACCTGTGTTCACCCTGAGCCATCAACCTTCAGCTCCTGTCATCTCATTTCTCACCTGTCCATACCTCATCATTCTTACAGGCCCAATTCAGTGTCATCTCTCTGGGAGGCTTTCTTTGCTTTACCCCAGTCAGAGTTAATCTTGCCTTAAGTTTGTACTTTGTTAAGTATGGCTGTCTTCATTTATTCTTCATTAAACAAATGTTTGTTAGTTTTAGACTGTGTTCCAGGTGTGTGACAGTGAACAACAAACCAAAGTGCCTGCCTTCATGGAGTTAATTTAGATAATAAACACATTTAGCCTCCTTTGTCCTGCCCAGAAGTGTGTTTAGGTATTTACACATCTGTCTCCTTGATTCACTTGTCAGATGATGAGGATAAGTACTATGTTCCTTGTATGTGCAGAATAAGTTGGTTTTGAATGAATAAAGAATAAAAACAATCATGGTGAATACTTGCAGAGAGACTTGGCCTGATACTTTGCGCTTTAGTATTAGGGAGAAAGTTTTGATTTTGGAGTTGCATTGTTCCAAGTTCAAATCATGCCTCTACTATTTACGACCTTTGTGGCTGTGGATAAATCACTTGACCTCTCTAAGCTCAGTGTTCTTTTCCATAGGGTGCTTTCACATGGTGCTGTGGGGATTAGAAACTATATACACAAGGTGCCTGTTGGTTCATCCCAGGTTCCTTTACCAGCCGTTTGTATCTCTGACATTCACACCTTGAACTAAGCCATTTTGAAAGCCAGTTATATTTTTTGCCTCTTGGGGCTGATGAATTCTGGAAGCTTACTCTCTGTATGGGAAAGTGCTTTGTAAATTAGGAAGCATATAAGGGCCTTCCACTGTGCTTCTCCTATCCTTGGCATATCTCTGTTGTTGCTGGTATTGGGTTGATGTGACAGATAATCTGTTGATCTAGTGTGGAAAGCAGGCAGTGTTCAAGTCTCATATTTTCCACTTGTTAGCTGTATAACCTTAGGCAAGTTACTTAGTCTCTCCATGGCTCACTTCTTCTCTGTAAAATGAAGATGATATTAGTACCTCAGTCATAGGACACTTATGAGGGATTAAATGAAAAGTAATGTAAATTGCTCAGTGCACTTCCTATCACATACTGAGCACATAATGAAAGACAGCCATTATTAACTCCTTGTGTCTTGCTATCACATTTATAACAATTATTATTTTCATCAGAGTCTATCTCCCTGTTAAATTCAAACTTAACAACAGGAAAACCATGTCTTTAATTTTCTATATCCCTAGAGGTGCCTGACACATAGAAGGAAGTGAATAAATACTTATTTAATGAATGTATGAACAACAAAAAGTATTATTTATTATCAAAATGTGTTAAAATGTTTCTACAGTGCTTGGTACATAGTAGGAAATTCATATACAGTTGTTCCTTACTCTACTCTTTGTTTAACTTTTCCAGTTATATTCAACAGATTTCCTTGGGTTTTTTGCTATGGGATTTGGTGAAAAAGACTGTGTGTTCTACTCACTTCTTCTGGCACTCTGAAGAGTTTTATCTTTTTTAGTTTGTTTCTATGCAGTGGTCTTCCTAACCTTACATCATTTCGGATTTGTGGGGTCCTAACACTTTTAGTTCTTCTAGATACCAGAAAACTATTTCTCTGTGAAATCCCCAGTGGGTGTGGGATGCCATCAAATATTATTTTCTGAGTATGTGTGTGCATGTTTGTTTATTTTTTTATTAAAAACAAACATCCCTTATAGCGCTACCCTGCTCCTTGCAGGAGGAGAGAGAGATTATAAAGCCACATGGGCAGTGAGGGTTAATAGTTCTAGACCAGACAGGAAGTGATGCAGCAGCTCACACCAAGAATGTCTAGATGACTTCAGAGAGTGAAGGCAGCTTCTTGTTGTGCCTAACTTACTCTGAAAGGACCTTGGTCAGGGGCTAAGACATTTTTGGTAGAACATTGGGCCCTGCTTTATCCTTCCTAGTCCTCAATACCACGCTTGCTATTTGCTCAGTTTTTCTTACAAGTGGAGCACTTGCTTTTCCCTTCTTGGTTTGACAGCTTTTGTCTGAGACTGAACTTAGCCTGGCTTTTCCATGTGTCTAGCATCCTTTCCACAGAACTTCAAGCTTGATGCTTTTCACAAGAGGTCACCCATTCAAATGCCCTTAGAGGCCAGCTGGGGAGATTCTGTTATTAAGGAAAGGAGGTTAGGTAAGGAATTCTGTACTTCTGTAATGAACTATAGTCTCTTCATTTTTCTGGAAACACTCAGTCCTCTTAACCCATCTTTTGTTTTCCCACTTGTGATCAAGACACACCAGCATGAAATATTTGCTTAGATCTTTACCATAAGAAAACTAACACTACAAATAAGAAGAAGGGAGGTAATTGACATTTGGCCTCAGTGACAGGAGACTATAGCGGATGATGCCATTGAGACAAACTGCAGAGTGCATTCCCCACTCCAATAGAGCAACCTCAACGCAGCCCCAGAGGTTTATCGTCATGTTAGGAGTGTGACGGCTGTGGGGTCAGAGCTTCCAGCCTTTTTTTTTTTCTAGAGATTTGTAAAATCTCTAGATTTTACACATGTTGAAAAGAATTTTAAGATGTTAATACACTGTCAGCCATTACTGTATGGTTTAAATGAAACAGAGCAATGGACTGTATTTGGCTTGTGCGTCACCAGTGTTCACCTCTGCTGTAATATGGTAGATGTACAATTAGTGATTTCAGACACTCTTTCATGCTGTTCCAGTTCTGAACAAAAACAAGATTACGGTTAGAGCTGTCTCGTTTCCAAAAATCACTAGCATACCCTTTCGAAAATAGAAGACTCTGGTATGCTCTTCTGTGTTTATAGCAAATGCCTAAAGGATTCTATAGGATAAATGGGTTAGTTGTTTTTCACTTAGTTTTGAAGGCTTAAGGGGTTTTGTGTATTCTTCCTCTTGTTTTCCATTTGGTATGCACTACTTACGCTTAAAAAAAATTAAACTGACAAGCAGTGAGAAAAAGTTACTGGAGCCTGAAAGTTGGTTAATATCAATTACATTCTCATGTCTAATAACCCATGCCTGGGAAATGCAACTTGTTTGTTATAAATACCCAATGCCAAATCAAGAATAAACAGCTGCTTTGTTTTAGTCGCTATTTACAGCATCGCTTTAACTACTTTGACCCTATTCGAGCAGGGAATGAAGAGCTGGGTGCCAGTGATGTTGATAAACTGTGGCAATTTCTGCATTGTGTCCTTAGAGGTGCCTCTGCTTCAGCCTCCATTATTTAAATTGCTAGTCATTACAGTCATGCCATTAACTGGAAATGCAGCAAGATGACACATGAGAACAGGGCCAGCAAGACACTGTTAGCCCTTCTTATTGAGTGCCATATTCTGGGCTGGGTAGCAATAGTCCTAAAAAGGAAACACACACACCAACCTCCAAAGGCTTGAACACTCATGAATTCTTTGCATTGCTGGTAGGGTGATTTTGAGTTCCTAGTTGTACATACTTTTTGGACATTAGATCCAAATCACAGATAATGTTCCAGACTTTAAAAAAATTAATATTTTATTTTTCACTACAATAGAAAATATCTAAACATATCTCAGGCTGGTTTATTCTTCCTCATGAGGATCAGATGCAAAAGGATATGGGAGAAGGAGGTTGTTCTGTTTGGGATCCGGAACGAAATAGCGTAATGTCCAGTTGCTTGACTCTTAGCAATGTCATTTTTAGAAAAGTGCATATTTTGTTATTATAGAGCCCCATAGACCAAGGCGCCTGTCAGTCTTCATTACTTCATTAAGACTCACAGTTAAGGTAGCCCCTGCATATTCAAGTAGGAAGTGCTTTCTTTTGATCTAATAGCATCTACTCCATCCATCTGGATCTATCTAGGGAACCTCTTACAAAAGCATGGCCTCTGGCCAATTGTTCAAGACCTACAGGGAGCATCTACAGTTCTTACTTACCTGAACTGATTATCTGTCTAGAGTAGTGTGTGCACGTAGGTTTGACCGAAGCTTGGTTCTTCCAGTATCTGCATTTTGAAGAGGACTTTGTTCATACTTCAACATTTACCACATCACTTACTGAACATCTACCACGTGTGGGACATTGTGCTACATTCTGGGGATACAGTGAGATTATAGTCATCTGGGTTGGTAATGATGGTAGAAAAGGATGATAGTGTTAAGTGTGGAGTTGTACTCCCCTCTATGTCAGGCCTTTTCTTTCAATCCTCAAAATCACTCCTTTAATTTGGCTGGGCGGGAATTAAAATACACAGAGCAATAGCAGGTTTTCTCACTGTAGTTAGAAACTGAGCACTCTTAGGGACTCAGGAGAACAGGGTTATCACCTACCATCTTGGTTCTTAATTATGGCTGCCCACTGGAATCACCTGGAAGACAGTCATGATGTCCATGCCATGCTCCGGACCAATTATATCAGGATCTTTATGGTGTGTGACCTAGGCGCCTAGGTTGTTTTTTTTAAGGTCCTGAGATGATTGCAGTATGCAGCCAAAGTTGAGAAGCACCAACCTAGAAAGTGAAAGTGTATTGAGTTACCAACCTTTCACCCCAGAGCAACCTTTACCACTGCGTTTTCTAGAGAGCCCAATTCCGTGATATGTGCCATGAAGAGAATGGTCCATGCCAGATAGTTTTGAGAAACTCTGTCCTCCTCCTTGGATGATTACAGAATATACTGGTGCTTTAAGGGCCATGAGAAGTCTTGTCATAAAGAAGCCTATTAAATTTTAGTGGAGTTGACTATTGTTTTTGATCCAGGATTAGCTTGCTTACATCCTCTCTCTTTCTCTCAATTAAGAATTTCACTGAATTTTGAGAAATGGCTAGATTACGTAAGAGCTGATTATCTAGTCTGGATGATTTTGGTTCCTTGTTTCTCTGTTCTTGGGTCCCCTTTGTGCCCCTTTTCTCATTGCTTTTTGAGTAGGCATGAGGCCCAGTGAAGAAGTAAAACTGCAGTCAATCCATTTGTTACAAGCTTTTATTCATGCTTTCAAACAAAGTAAAATCAGCTGTGCTGTGGAAGAGACTGGTAGTTCTCCCCTTTCTTATAGTGGTGCTTCTCAAAGTGTGGTCCCAGAATTAGCAGTATCAGAATGAACTAGGGTAGAAGGCAGAGTTATCACCTCCTCAACGGTGTCTACACCCTAATCTCCAGATCCCTTGAGTATGTTATCTTACACAGCAAAAGAGACTTTGCATACATAATTAAGATTATAGACTATGAGATGGGGGATCATCCTGGGCCCATTCTAATCATATGAGCTCTTAAAGCTGGAGGACCTTTCCGGGTTGCAGTCAGAGAGAGTTGATGATAGAAGAAAAGGCAGGAGAGATTCAAAGCATGAAAAGAACCCAAATCCTCATTGCTGACTTGATGATGGAGGTGAAGATCCACATGCCAAGAAATGTGGATGGCCTCTGACGTTGAGGATGTCCATCAGCTCACAGCCAATAAGGAGATAGGAACATCAGAATTGAATTCTGTCAACAACCTGAGTGAACAAGAAAACAAGAGTCCCCCCTAGAGGCTCCAGAAAGGAAAGGAGAAAAGGAACAGAGCCTGCCCACAACTTGATTTTAGCCTGGTGAGACCTGTGTCAGACTTCTGACCTGATCTGAACAGTAAGATAGTGAATTTGTGTTGTTTTAAGCCCTAAGGTTGTGCTAATTTGTTCTGCCAGCAAGAGAAAACGAGTACATCTGAAAACTTGTTAAAATGCAAATTCTCAGTGCTCACCACTGACCTACTGAACTTGCTGGATTAGAAAGAAGCTGGGGGTGAGGTAGGGGGTGCAGCTGCAGTCTGTTTTAACGAGTTTTCCATGTGATTCTGACACGCTAAAGTTTGAGAACTGCTGTTGTACAGTAATAGAAATCCCAAGTGTTAAGTAGACACGTGGATGCCTACAACAAAGACTGCACATCCTACTTCATTGCAGGTAGGTATGGTCATTGAACTAAGTTCTCACCAAACAAGTTGTACAGTAAAGGGTTAACTAATTTACCTTGCAGTGTTAAAACTCTGCACATTCCAAATTAAAAACTAGCTTTAATGGATTCTGGGAGATAACCTCTGAGCCCTTGAAATATCCTGCAGGATTAGAGTGTCTTTGTGTACCACACCAAATAGTTTATACAACTAATGTGATTTATGGTGAATGCCTGTTTTTGTTCACCTGAGGCCTTGGGTCATGCTGTGTCAGTTTGACCTCTGGAGGGCCTGGAGAAGTTGGTAGATAACCACCCCAGCCTCTGTCAGTTAGATGAACAGTTGTGAGATAGGTTTTACACAGTATCTCATGTGGTCCCCAGAAGCCCACAGATGTAACTTCAGTTGCCCATAGACAAAACCAACTTGATAACACAAGCTTTATTACTGTTCTCCTTCCTTTCCAGTTTACTTCTCTCTCATTTCAGTTTCCTAGAATCACTTTCCAAATAAGTTACCTGAACATAAGCCCTTGGTCCTTGTGTTAGGCTCTGCTTTCGGGGGAACCCAAACTAGGAGCATCCTTAAAGAGACAGTGTCGAAGCTTCCTTTTTGCTGCTGACTGGGATGTAGAAATAATGGCTCATCTGCTGCTTTTGATGATGTTAAGGAAGGCCATTCTCCAGGAATGGAGAAGTGGTAAGTTAGAAGGCATCTGGGTCTGTAATTTATCTGTAGAACTGCCATACCAGCCCTGGACTGCTGACCTCCAAACTTATTAGATGAGAGATTAAAAGCTTCTGTGTTTATGCCACTTTTAATTTAGGGGCAGGAGGGTGGGTAAAGGGGTGGCCTACATACAACTTAACCTCATTCTGACCAACATAGCAACTAGTGGATAAATGGAGACTTTGGTTTGTCATCAGGTTGAAATTGAACTGTCCCTGACCATTATCACCACCATGATTAAGGGTTGATTGCATGAGGGACAAGCACATTATTTTTGGGAAAGAGCATGAGACCAGGAGTCAGGCAACTTGGGTTCTGTGTTGACTCCTAAGAAGATGTATGTTCATCTTACATTCTCTTGGATTGGACTGCTTGATCTCAGGGTTTCTCTTGATTTTTATGTACTATGATCCTATGAATTTAAAGTATTCAAAAATTCACTTGCAAAAACAAAGCATTTGGATCATTATGAAATGTAAATATGGGACATCATCTGTATTTGCATTTTTAAATTTCCTTACTAATAGAATGGTAAGTACATCTTAGCCTGAGTGTGGTTCTTTTTAAATGGCTCATAAGTTAGAAGGCCCTTGAGGCATTATTAAAGTTCATCATATCAGTCACTGTGAAAACTCAAACTTTTCCTTGAATGTTGGAAGATGTTTACAAAACTCTGTTCGCCTGATTCTTCAGGCTGATAAGAACCTTCACATATTCTTTTCCTTTGCCTGGATGGTACCCAATCAGTCTGTATAATGAGACAGGCCAAAGGACAGAGAATTATGCCACAGGACAGCCTTCACTTTGTCGTTTGGCTTTGCATGCAGAAACCACAATTTATGATGTGATCAAGAATGATATAAGTTGGCAGTATAATGAGCTTTGGATTGTTGGATAGCCCAGATGTACACCATGACCTTTGCTGGATGTAAAGTGTCAGACTTGGGCACATGCATATTAGTTGTGGAGAAAGACCCTCCTCTGGGGAGTCAAGAGTCATGAATTTTGTTTCTAGGCAGCATATATGCAGTTGCCTGGCAACCATGAGAGCAGTTAAGTTCTTGCTGTATGATACTGTATGTATTCATCCATCTTGAAAAGCTAACAGCATAATTTAAATTTTGAAGCAGAGTGTGGGTGTTCTCAAGTAGCAGAGCCTTATCTCACATCTAGTTGCAGACTCTAACTGCATAAACTTGATGTTGCTGAAGTTTTTCTGCATTAGGGATGTTGTAAACAAAAGGGTAGAACTCTGAATTGAGACTGAGACATCCTTCATTAGAATGTATTTAGTACCAACTAACAACAGAAAACCCAACTAACAGTGTCCAAAAATACAAGGACATTTAATGTTTTCTGAATAAGAAGCCTTGTTTTAGCTGCTCAACAAGGGCCGAAGCCCCTTCCATGCTTCCATTACACCATGATTGGTGTGCTAGCTTTCATCCTCAGGATTGTTGCCTCATGCTCACAAGAAGGCTGCCAGAGCTTTCAACACTGCAGTGTCCCAGATTAGCATCCAAATCAGGATAGGAGAGGAAGAGGCAAAAAAGGCCTTCTTGTGGTGGGTGTTTCTTATTTATTAATTTATTTTCAGAGGAGGAAGTTTTTTCTTAAAGACTCTTAGCAGGCATCTCTTCATTTTTCTTTACCCAGAACTGAGTCACATATGTATCCCCTCCTAGACTAGTCATTGGCAGAGGAGAATTCAGCTACCTTCACTGGCTTAGGCTAATCATGATTTAGCCTTTTGGGCTGGGGGCAGGGCCTGTCTTCACTGAGCACATTACCACCTTCCAGATTCTTGAGAAAGATCAGAGTTTGTTATGTTAGCAAGGATGAGGGCCAGATGATTGCTAGGAAAGTGTCTCATGGTGCTGCTACAACTCCTTCCATGTTATTGCTTATGTGTAGAGGTCATAGGCTTCAAACTCACCCTTAAAATGTTTTTAAAATGTTCAAATTAGAATTTAGAAATAGAAACATTTTACATTAAAAATTGGATTTTTCCCTTCTCTTGAAATAATTTGGTGATCTGGCAACACTGCTATCTTCAGATGGGGTATGTGCACCATGCTCTTTACCATTCCCTTTGTCATACAGTTGGCCCTCTTTACTCATGCATGTTACTTTTCTGGCCCCTATCGACATTTGTGCCTGTGAACTTTAATCTACACTTTTTTTAGTTACATGCAGACATTTTGAAATGAGACTTACAGTCACACCGGTCCATTTTGCTTAAGAGACTAACTGCCACTATTCTCTTTCAGTCTTGCTGTATTTGGGATTCTTTTGCTCTTCTGCTATGTTTCTTTATTTTATGACTGTGGAAGGGAGTATAGTGTAATGGTCAAGAGATTGGCTTTTGACATAATACAGAAGTGGTTGAAGTCCTGGTAATAGCACTTATTAACTTGTGACTTCGTATTCACATCTGTAAAATTGTATAATAATGATATCTACCACACGGGGTTGATTAGAGAATTTGCACAGTGCATGGTTCACGTAATGCTAATCTTGATGAAGATGGTGATAAAGATGATGATGTCTCTATAAGCCTGTCTTTATTATATCAGTTAGTCCTTTGAGGTGCCATTTGGGAATGCAAAACACAGCATCTTCAGTGAGTGGAGCTGATGAATGGCAAATATATATGTTGTGGAGCTAGAAAAGGATACTTTGAGTGACTATGCTTGAGGGGCACTGACCACGTGGAATAATTTTTTCTATTCCTTTCAAGATAGAAACAGATCCACCCAATTCATGCCTCCAGGTAACCTTCAGAGCTCCCAGGAATTTAGTTCTGCACTCAAGATTCGCTCATTTCTATTCAAACTGGGACACATTCTATGTTTATACTGTCAAAAAGCAGTGGATATTTTAGTTTATGCCTGGGGGCATGGGAGACAATTCTGGATGCCTCTAATGACCTTTAAGAGTCACTTCCCTTACCAAAATATCTTTTTATTTTATTGTTAAATTTTAGTCTAGTTTCCATGAGATTCATCCATCTGTAAGTCAGTCTGGAAAAAGTTGGAAGTCGCCATGTAAATGAGGTCAGATTAGAATTGTTATTTGGGAAAGGCAGGCATGATATTTTGAGTTCGGGTAGTTGCTTTATTTCATTCTTAAGGCTGGTTGAGTAGGTCCTAGTAAATTTGGAAGGGAACCGTAGGAAACTCATTATAACCCAATTTTCATAATTAAATTAAAAGATTATTTGGTTGGGATAATAATCACTGAGTAAAAATCAATATAGTAAACTTTGGAATGGATAGTTTGCAACTATCAACTATAGTTTGAAATGTTTTGACCTAGAAATTATTTGAAATTTCTAACAACATATGCTATAGATATTCTTTTTTTTTTTTTTTTTTTGCGGTACGCAGGCCTCTCACTGTTGTGGCCTCTCCCGCTGCGGAGCACAGGCTCCGGACGCGCAGGCTCAGCGGCCATGGCTCACAGGCCTAGCCGCTCCGCGGCATGTGGGATCTTCCCAGACCGGGGCACGAACCCGTGTCCCCTGCATCGGCAGGCAGACTCTCAACCACTGCGCCACCAGGGAAGCCCTGCTATAGATATTCTTGATCAAGTATACAAAGAACTTCATTGCAGCATTGATAGTAGTAGTGAGAAATTGAAAGTGGATAAAATATTCATCAAGGGGGACTCTAAATAAGGTATTATGTGTCTGTACATCGAAATTACTCTGCAGCCATTAAAAAGCATGGAGCAGATTCCTATGAATTGACATAAAAAGATGCCAAGCATGAGGCAGAACAGTATTATTATATAAACATGTGTAAAAGTATATGTCTGTATTCAAAAACAGAAATACATGCCAAGGTGTTAATATTGACTCCCTCGGGGAATGAATTTATAAGGATGTGAAGATAGAGGGAGGAGAGGAAGGAGAGGAGGCCAAGTTTAATTCTTAATTTATGTACTTTCATACATGTTTTGCAAAGTCATGTGCTCTATTTATAATTAGTATTTTACACTTGAGGGTTTGGAGTGGAAATCCAGGGAGTTGTAATGCTCCTTCTGAGGAACAGTGTCACATAGAGGTTAAGCACACTAGTTCTAGACCCAGGCTGCCTGAACTGGAATCTTGGCTGTATCATTGGTGAACTAAATGTCCTCAAGCAAGTCTATGGATTTCTCTAGGCCTTGGTTCATTTGTGAAAGAGGGTAGTGCTACCTCCCCTATAAGGCTGTTGTGAAGATTAAATGAGTTACTATAGGTGCAGCATTTAGAAAAACATAGCTATGATTGTTATTCTGATTGCAAGTTTATACCAAAAAGGCAGAAATAGCTGAAATGAATTAAAAAGTCACCATAGGCATCTGGAGGAATGCCTATGAATTTATGAAATGCAAAGAAATTCCTTTGATATGAAATCACACATATGTATTTTTAAAAATTGAGGCTAGAGAGGAGAAAAGTGACTGGATGGATTAGGCCTGGAAATGCAGAGGCCCTTCCCTATAACCGAGGATCAAAGTCAACAGCTTTGAACTAAACATCTATTGCAATGGGAACATAAAACAAACTGGCTGAAACTGGCAGATCCAGAGAAGCAGGGGCGGGGGGAAGGGACGGTGTTCAATAGCCTCCTAAATGTTTCATAAACTTCAATCATCTCTCTCATCTTCCGATCTTTTACTAATTCTTCACCTTATCTTTTCTCCTCTGACAGCAAGTCCTGTATTTGATCCAGATTTTATCTCTTTATGGGACAGCTGATATGACAGTAATGTATAGTTCATTGAGCTAGAGCTAGAATATTCTGCAGAATAGTGAAACAGTCACTCGGAAAGATACACTCAAGGATGAATGCTATCTAAAGAAGCTACTATAAATGAGTGGGCAGCAGCAGGCAAAAAGCAAGTATTTGGTGGAGAATGCTTAGGAAATGGGGAAAACTTGACTTCCAATCCTCAGACTTAATTGAGCTTAGAAAGTGAGTGTCAAAATCATTCTCTGTTGTTGCTTAGTTGAAAAGCCAGCGGGGCTGTAGGAACAGTGACCGACTGACATTGACAGTCTTCCATCTGGAGCTTAATCTGTGTCCAAACGTCTGTGATACTGGTGTGTCTTTCACAACAGGTTCACGTGATTCTGAAGGCCAGGCATCAAGCAAGAAGCCAGAGTTCTAGTCATTAGTCACACATCCGGTCCACAGGGCAATTCCTTTGCTTGCAGCTGGAGAGGATACGATGTTCCATAATGTGGCTCGTAATGAGGGGTACACAGAGATGATGGGGTTGGATTGCAGCAGTGAGGCACTGCTAGCAAACAGCTCCAGCTTAAGGGAGCTTCCCGTCCGCTGCTGGCTTTCTCTCCTGAGCCGTAGATTTGACTCCTGATTGACTCTCTCCGCTGGAGCTAGCTCATTAAGGGGTTGGGCTGCAGCCTGTCCGGCTATGGTAAGGGACAGAGCTGCACAGTTGCTCCTTGCCTTGAATGCCCTGATGGTCATTGTCTTGACGCTTCAAAGGGACAGTCATCAGCTGTTTTATTTGAAGCAGGTTTGTGGGATCCAACGGTTCCTTGAAACATTTAAAGCCTGTTTCCTCTTACTTTGAAGAGAATCTGTTTACAAATGAAAATATTATTTGGATAGGGTAATGATGAGAAAAGGATACATTATGATACAGGGTCTCATAAAAAAGCACAGGAATAGGTGTAATGAGGCACCCCAAATTAACAGATTTTCTTCAGTTTGTGAGTATTGTTTGTTTTGGTGCTTTCTGGCCCAAAAAAAAAAAAAAAAACCCACATTGAATTAAATAGTTTTCATTATCTGACAAAAACAAAGCAACCCCCCTTGCCTTTTTTTTTTGAACTAAATTCAAGGGTGAATTAAGTTAGCTGTGGTCATTGGGACGTTATGTAAAATGTTGGACAGTGTTTTCAAATTAAGTTTCATTCATGAAAGTCACTTTAACACAGTTCAAGTAGATTTCTTTGTTATTGACTCTGTATTAGCTTAACAGCATAACAATAAATTGTAATTTAGTGAAAAGTCTAGTTAGGGAATGATGCTCCCTAGTTTTCTGTGCCTAGAAGCTGGAGGATCTATAGGAATAAAAAATTATGTGTGTTTGACCAGCAGTTCCCAGTGTTTCTCTTTTCTGGACTCAGAGGAAGGACGTATACCTAGAGGAACAGTGTTGTGTGGTGATTCAGAAGACAGATTCTGTACCCAGACTTGGATTCAAATCCTGGCTGCATTGTTTATGTCCTTGAGCAAGTCCATCCTCTTCTCTGGACCTTGCTTATCTGTAAAGGAGGAATAATAATGGTAGCTACCCTATAAGGTTGTTGAGTTATTTGAATGAGAAGGATGTTATTTTAAGGATAATCTTAAATGTGCTTTACTTGTGTATGCATGATTAATCATCTGGAATCATTGTGGAGTATGTAAAATATGGAGACATTGTTCTGGGGCTGTAGAGTTGAGTTAAAGCATTTTGTTGAGTCATCTGTGGAGATTTGTGCTTATATAATGATAAAGCTGTAGCATCATAAAAATCATCGTGCATATTTATGGAGCCCTTACTGCATGACAGGCAGTGTTCTAAAAGGTCTGTGTGGATTATCTCACTGAACCCTTTCAACAACCTTATAACAAAGGTACTATTTTATCTTTATTTTTTCTGTGATATTAAAGAACTTGCTCAGGTCTCAGAGCTGATCTCTGTTGGAGGTGATTCTTAAACTCCCGTCAGTTTGAGTCCAGATGCCAGTTCTCACCTACTACAGTTTTAAGGTCCTATGACCCAAGGAGCCTTCTCCACCAACTGCCTGAGCTTTCCAGACAATTGTCTTGGCTCTTGTTCACTTTTCTTGACAAAGAAAGCCTTGTGTTGTGAGAAAAACTTTTCCTTGCAGGTGAAATATGTTTAGTGGAATTTATTTTGCATTTTTAGTGATGCTTGACTCTTCACCTGGCTCTGTGATTAATCTGCCACGGGAGTGCAGTGAACCTTTAATTATAGCTTCTTCACCCTCTCTCCCCTGTGTGCTTTTCCACTGTTTAAGGTTCCAATGGGCTGGTTGTTCTGAAGGAGGTTTAACCTATATGTTACATAAATTATGGCCTTTGTGTACAGAGAAGAAAGATTACAGTTTCTGATTTGTGATATTTTTCCTACCAAAGATACTCACCTCCTTTCTTTTCTGTACTTACTGTGCGGTTCGTTGAAAACCACCCTATTACCTGGTGGTGGTTCTGGAAAACAGACTGATCCCTCTCTTTCACTGTGGCCAAACTTGAGTAACATATGGATGCCATTTAAAGGGAAAAATTTTTACGAACTCCCAATGTTGACTTAATTTTTTGTATTTGGTTAGTAAACATGTAAAAATATAAAACTAGCTATAAGCTTCTACGTGTGTAGTTCTTAAACAAATATGAAACCAAAACACATTTGCAAATTAAATGCAATCAGAATGACAAAACCAAATTCAAGTTAGCAACATTAATTTAACATGATGGATGATGTTGTTTAAACAGAATCATCTCTGGAAATATCAATATGGGATGTCTGTTATGTCAGAGGTTCTATACAGCTTGTCAAACCTGTATTATTCTGGACTGTGTGGTGACTGTTTCCCCCAACACTTTGAGCTGTATCTACTGGGACAATTCATTTGTACCCTAGCCCTACTCTGAGGTCTTGGGGTACAAACACATTATTGAAATCGTAATTCTGCCTCTTTTGTCTTTGGCTTGTGACAATTAACATAGCACTACCTGACATCACTGCAATTGTAAATGCAAATCCAGGCACAGAAATTTTGTGCTGGTTCCCATATTTTAGGTGCCATGTAGCTGATCCAGAATACATCTGGAACATTTTAAATGAGTGTTATCTAAACAAAAACAAAAGTTAGAAAAATCTCATCAAGAATTTCTAGACCCCCAAGAACATGCCCCAAGACCCCAGTTTGAAAAAGAAGTTATCAGCACTTTTTCATCTGTGGACAAGACTGCTGTTTTCTTTGCTGGGAATGCTCTTCCCGTGGAGTGTTGTGTGGCTCACTCCCTCACTTCATTTAGGCCATTGTTTAGTGTCATTGCCATGGGAAACCCTCCCCTGACCACCTTGTCTCGGGTAGCACTCAGCATCGTCTTGGCCCCTTAACTCTGTCCTGTTTTACTTCAGAGCACTCGTGCCCACCTGGCACTTTTGCTTGTTTGCTTTTATCTGTCTCTCGCATTAGAATGCAAGCCCCACTGAGAACGGAGTTAGGTTTACTTAACCACTGTATTCCCCAAGCCTCACATAGGAGGTGATAAAGATCTGTTGAACCAGGGAATGAGTGGCCTTGCTCTCCACCTCTGTACCTTTTTGCTGCATCCCCAATCCCACTCTCCACCTGGGTAAGACTCATTTATAAACCATCCCCACTTGAGCCTGTATCCCCTCTGTGTCTCAGTGGAACATCAAGAGTCTTTATTGAGACCCCTTTTATGTTACTCCTGAGGTTTACATCCTGATCTTTTTTCTTCATTTTTTCTCTTCTACTAGACTCTGAGCTCCTCAAGGATAGCATCTGTGTTTGATTAACCTCTAAAAGTCCCCCAGTATCTGGCATGAATGCAGAAATGTCATAAATGGGAATCTGAAACTGTAGAGTACTAAATATCATTTACTTCTGTTCTACAATGTCCTACAGAGTGATTGGCAATGATAGGAGCTTGATGAGAATCAATGGTTAGCAGGTGGTATAAAACACGGTAATTTGTAGGGGTTAAATTCTCTATGGCCAACCTGATGCTACTACTACAATAGAAGAACTTCAATTTAATTCAACTGAGTTTTGTTCATCTCCATTATGTGCAAAGCCCGAGTTAGATGTTATGGTGGCTACAATGAGGAGTGTGTTGCTTTTGAGTTCACAATCTGATGGAGAAGACCAATAGCGGGGGAGAGAGAAAGAAAGATACTATTTGTTTGTTCATTCATCCACTCACTTTTTCATTCTTTCATCAGATGTGGAGTGTTGTGTGCTTGCTACTAAGTTTAAGAAAAACCCAACAAACCTGGGCTATAACCTAATCCTAATGGAAGAGAGAGACAAAATTATACTAATGACAACTTTGGTTAGTGCAAGAAAGGAAAGGAATGCAGTGGTATGAAAATGCATGTGTAATATTCCCTAATCTGAGGTAGGGAAGGTTTTCCTTCAGGCAGTACATTGAACCGAAACCCCAAGGATGAATGGGCCTTAACCAAAGGCAGCAGTAGGGGAATAGTATGTGCATGGGGATCTGAATTGTAACACGGTGATAGGAATATGGGGCGAAAGAGAAAGTAATTCTGACTATAGGTCTGGAGAGCTTCATCAAGAAGGAGGGTTTTGACTGGGACTTAAGAGACACAGGTCATTAACAGGTACATGGAAGAGGAGGAGAAGGTGGTCAAGACAAGAAGAGCAGCCTTATCATAAGCTCACAGGTGGGACCTTGTAGAACTGGCTTGAGAACTGTTGCAGGGTTTATGAAGAACCTCTCCAGTAGAATAATCAGGATGAGGAAATATATATATATACATATATATATATCTGTGGACCATGAGTCATAAATTCAAAACATTTGCTGGTTGAAAATTAAAGCTTGTTATGCTTAAAAGGTTAATAGTGTATAAAAAATCAGCTAAGATCATTCTTAGCCAAAGCTACTATTAATATTTCCATAAATTAAAGATCTTTATCATTAGCCCTGTATGTCAGTCTTCTAAAGCAACTTATCACATGGAATCACAGATACCTCTTTTCAGAAAAAAATGAGATAATTTGTTAGAAAAACATTACAAATTTTATTGAGTTGACCACTCAATTACAGCGACATTACTGAATTACACCTGTTCAGCCCAGTGCTGGGGAATTTATTAGTACAGCCTCCTCTAGAGCTAATGGGAAATATAGTTCCAAAGCTCTTTGAATCTATTGCATATTCTGTAAGAAGTGCTTTTCCTGTTGGGGCTGCATTCCAGGCTTGACAAGGTGAGCTGTGAGGTCTTTATTTCTTACAGGATTTGGGAAAATCACACCAGTACTGTTTGTTCACATGGGCTGTGACATCAGGGACCAGCTGGGCTGTGAAAGCCTGTTCTGATATGTCTTTTCCACCCTCTGGATAGATGACCCTCTCCTTAGCCAGAGAGACATTGAAGAGCTGTTCTGTTCCCAGCGCTGAGCTACCTGCATTTAAGTTTTCCTTACCCAGCCAGTATGCTCACTGCCCACAGCCATCTCCTCTTATTGATTTGGGACCTGTGCCAGTTTCTAATTGTTTCCTTCACATTGAGTTTGTTCCAGGTTGCTGACTCCTATCTACTAATTTTTCTCCTCCATATTGTCCCCTTCCATGCCCTCCCTCACTAATTTTTTGAGTAGCCTCAGAAGTCATGAGTTGGACCCATCAACTCATATCAGTGCCACAAGAACAATGGTGACATTTTTTTCTTATTACCTTGGAACTTTAGGGCACATAAAAAAAAAAAAAAAAGTATTCCGAGAGGTTCTGGCTTCTTCCTCCACCCCACTCTCCCTCCCAGAACATCTTTTTGTGTGGGAAGGTATTGTGGACGTGATTGCAGTTATTTAACTGAGAACTTCTCAAGGGGCGTGGCAGGTTGACTGATTCCATATGTCACCATGTATTTGAGATCTCTTAAGTACTTGTTTTTTAGTTTCCCAACAGCCACTCACTTCTCAGAAAGAATTTTTCCCTGCGGAGGGTAGGTAGGGGGCCCTTGCTGTCCTGATCCTCTTTTCTCTGTCTGCCTTCACTCTTACTCAGTGTTCTGTTGGCAGGGTAATGTATTTCGTGTTTTCCTATTTTCCTCTTAACATTTTTCAAAATACCATAGCAGTTGTATCATAAAGCAGCACAAAATTCAGAAAGTTCTTTATTTTTGTTTACTTTGCAACTGATATTGAGTATGTGGAAAAATATTTTTATGATAGAAAAAGCTAACAATCATCTTACTTAAAAAAAAATAGATTGGGCTTCCTTGGTGGCGCAGTGGTTGAGAGTCTGCCTGCCGATGCAGGGGACACGGGTTCGTGTCCTGGTCCGGGAAGATCCCACATGCCGCGGAGCGGATGGGCCCGTGAGCCATGGCCGCTGAGCCTGTGCGTCTGGAGCCTGTGCTCCGCAACGGGAGAGGCCACAACAGTGAGAGGCCCGACGTACCGCAAAAAAAAAAAAAAAGCCAAAACAACAAAAAAAATAGATTAACTAGCATCAGTAGATGGAGGAACTTTGGTACCTTATTATAAGCAGTGTTCATTCTAAGCATGCATAGAATAGTATACCGGCAATCTCAGAGATATTGCGGGCTCAGTTCTGGACCACCACATAAAGTGAAAAAAAAATCACAATTAAGCAAGTCACACAATTATTTTGGTCTCCCACTGCATACAAAAGTTATGTTTATACTATAGTCTATTTAAAGTGTGCAATAATTGTCTATTAAGTGTGCAATAATAGCATTATGCCTAAAAATGTACATGCCTTAATTAGAAAATTCCTTATTGCTAAAAAATTCTAACCATTATCTGAGGCTTCATTGAGTTGTAATCTTTTTGCAATAGTAACAGCAAAGATCACTGATCACAGATCACCATAACAAATATAATAATAGTGAAGAAGTTTGAATATTGTGAGAATTACCAAAATGTGACAGAGACACGAAGTGAGCAAATGCTGTTGGAAAAATGGCGTTGACAGACTAGCACTATGCAGGGTTGCCATAAACCTTCCATTTGTAAAAAACCACAGTATCTGTGAAGCACAGTAAAGCAAGGTATGCCTGTAGTGAAGTGCAGTACTCAGAGGGTGGTCCTTGCACTGGTGACAGTGTGTGACAAAATAATCACAGAACTTGAGTAAGAATTTAGAAACTCGTGTGCAACTAAGCATAAATTTGTTGAATCTAATAACAACAAATTTTAATTTGAAAGCCTTTATCTTTTTTCACTTTGGTAGTAATTAATTTTTATTGTGTTTTGTAAAAGTGTTTATCTGTGGTGAATTGGGACACCCTTCTGCCCCCTCTATCATTCATTACAGTTTACTGGAAAAACACTGACGTGTTTAGGTTAAAAACACAAGCCCGAGCATTGATCTTTCATTGCCCTTGGGTATGAGTCCTAGATATGCTATTTACTGGCTGTTTGCCTGAGCCAGTTACCAAGTTTCTCTAAGCCTCATACTCTTTATCTCGAAAATGTGGAAAAGATAATACTATATTTACCTTGCAGGGTTTTTGCTAGGATTAATTATGATGCTGTAGGTAAAGCTACAGGGCACTGTTCAGCCAAATTTGGCAGCTCTGGAAAGAACTTCAGTGAGATGCTTGGTACGTGATAAAACTCAATATATGTTTATTATGATTTGTTACTAAGTAGAATTTATATATGCCATATATCCTATCTCAGGGATATTAGGAAACAGAATATAATAATATCCTCATTTAGGTTACACATATATAAAGTTCTCTCAGGACATGGACTTGAAGGAAAAAGTTTTATTTAGTCTCTTCTACATCCCCTCTGCTCCTCATTGGAACACCAGAGTCTTTGTTGAGACCACTTGTATGTTACTCCTGGGTTTTACCTCTGATATTTTTTCTTCATTTTTATCTCCTCTACTAGACTCTTCTCAAAGATTGTATTCTTACTGTTTTTCTCAATCTTATGTGTTCTGATGTGTATGGAAATTACTAGAACTTGTATATAGAGAGCATCTTCAAAGAGCAGATGTGTATTGTTAGTCATCATTATACGCAGTGTAATTTTGATTCTTTCTCATGAATTTTGACTCTACTTGGGTAAAATGGTCACACAGAACTCCTTGATAGGTGTTCTCAAATTAGCTTCCAGAACTTTGTACAGAAGGGTGCTAGGCTCCCCCACCTTTTTGCATGTGTGTATTTCTTTTCTGGCTTAAAATTTGCATATTCGTTATTCATGCAACGAATATCCATCAAAAACCTTTTTTTTTTTTTTTTTTTTTTTTCTGTGGTACGCGGGCCTCTCACTGTTGTGGCCTCTCCCGTTGCGGAGAGCACAGGCTCCGGATGCGCAGGCTCAACGGCCATGGCTCAGGGGCCCAGCTGCTATGCGGCATGTGGCATCTTCCTGGACCAGGGCACGAACCCATGTCCCCTGCATTGGCAGGCGGACTCTCAACCACTGCACCACCAGGGAAGCCCCATCAAAAACCTTTTGATACCCTGTCATTTGCCAAGCCAGTGGCAAAAATGATGGTATGTTATAAGCTAAAAATGACCCAGGAATTATAGGAGATAAAGATACTTGTTGAGCTAAAGTAGGAGATGCCTTGTAGGTATTTAGATGATCTCATTGTCTTCTACATTTTAATCATAGCCTCTCTCTGTCCCTTTTTTCATAGACTCTTAAATGTAAATTTTTTCACAATTTTAAACTCTTTTAAGTTGGGATGTATCTCATAATTGATGGTCACTTATATTCACTCTAGGTAGGTAGCATTTGGGACACAGTTGTTTAGGCCTGCAAATGTGTGAACTTTGAAAGGGTCAGCCTCAAAACCCACAGAATGGACATTGGAGGTTTGGAAGAAAATCTCAGAAACAATATTGGCATACTCTTAGAAGAAATGCCTGTTCACTTGATGACACAGAGGGTGGCAATGTGCAGGCTGTAATGTTCTCTCCAGTTTGGTAGTCAACCACAGCCAGACTACAAGCTTGTGCCTTTAAAAAAATTTTATTATGGAAAATTTCAAATATACACAAAAGTAGAACTAATAGCATAGACACCTATGTATGTATTACCAGCTTCAATAATTATTAACATTTTGTCAATATTATTTCATCTATCCCGGTTTTCTTTCTTTCTTTTTTTTGCTTGAGTATGTTATTTTATTTTTTTACTGAAGTGTAGTTGTTTTACAATGTTGTATTGTTTCTGGTGTATAGCAAAGTGATTCAGTTATACATATATGTGTATATTCTTTTTTGTATTCTTTTTCATTATAGGTTATCACAAGATACTGAATATAGGTTCCTGTGCTATACAGTAGGACCTTGTTTTTTATCTGTTTTATATATAGTAGTGTGTATCTGCTGGTCCCAAACTCCTAATTTATCTCTTCCCCGCCTTTTCCCCTTTGGTAACCATAAGTTTATTTTCTATGTCTGTGAGTCTGTTTCTGTTTTGTAAATAAGTCCATTTGTGTCATATTTTAGATTCCACATATAAGTGTTATCATATGATCTTTGTCTGTCTGTCTTACTTCAGTTAGTATGGTAATCTCTAGGGCCATCCATGTTCTGCAAATGGCATTATTTTATTCCTTTTGATGGCCGAGCAATATTCCACTGTATATATACACCACATCTTCTTTATCCATTCATCTGTTGATGGACATTTAGGTTGCTTCCATCTCTTGGCTATTGTAAATAGTGCTGCAGTGAACATTGGGTTCATGTATCTTTTCAAATTAGAGTTTTCTCCAGATATATGCCCAGGAGTGGGATTGCTGGATCATATGGTAACTCTATTTTTAGTTTTCTAAGAAACCTCCATATTGTTTTCCATAGTGGCTGCACCAATTTACATTCCCATGTAGAAGGGTTCCCTTTTCTCCAAACCATCTCCAGCATGTATTATTCGTAGATTTTTTAATGATGGCCATTCTGATTGGTGTGAGGTGATACCTCACTGTAGTTTTGATTTGCATTTCTCTGATAATTAGCGATGTTGAGCATCTTTTCATGTGCCTATTGGTGTTTGATTGAGGTGTTTGTTTTTTGTTATTGAGTTGTATGATTGCTTGAGTATTTTAAAACACATTCTGGATAGCACATCATTTCACGTGAAAATTCTTCAGCGTGTATCTCTAATCGATAAGGATGTTCTTCCTTTACTTAAATACCATGCCATCATCACACTTAATGAAATTAACAGTAATTCTTTAATATGTCCTTTTGTAGTTGGATTTCTTAGAGGAGAATCCAAATGAGGCCCCCACACTGTATTGAGTTGTTATTTTTTTTAGGTCTCCTTTACTCCACAACAGTTCTTTTACCCTCTCCTCTTGATGTCCTTGATTTGTGGGAAAAACTGGACGCTTGCTCTGTAGTATGAACTTGGTTGTTTGTGTCCTTGTGGTTGTGTTTAACTTATCCCTCAATAGCTTGGCATTTAGTCTAGAGTTTTTATTAGATTTTGTATGTTGTTTTAGGCAAAAATACTTCCTAGCTGGTGCTCTGTTATGTCCTGTTGCATTGCAGCATGAAGCACATAGTGAAGGATTATCCTTCTCTTAGTGAAGCCAAGATTAATCAGTAGGTTCAGGTTGTCACCCTGTTCTTCTGTTACTAAAATGGCTTTAATGTCCGCTGATGATAGTTGACTGAATCTGGATTTAGGCCTTATTTCATTGGGGTTGCAAAATGGCAGTTTTCTAATTCTGTCATTCTTCCTGCATTTATTACATGAAATTCTTCTGTAAAGAACTTTTTTTTTTGCGGTACGCGGGCCTCTCAGTGTCGTGGCCTCTCCCGTTGCGGAGCACAGGCTCCGGACGCGCAGGCTCAGCGGCCATGGCTCACGGGCCCAGCCGCTCCGCAGCATGTGGGATCTTCCCGGACTGGGGCACGAACCCGTGTCCTCTGCATCGGCAGGTGGACTCTCAACCACTGCGCCACCAGGGAAGCCCTGTAAAGATCTCTTTATCGTCAGTCATTTGACTACCCTGAAATACAGTTCATATAGACAGGAAAATATTTCAATTTTCAGATTAATGAATGAATACCTAGTAACCTCCAATTAGTAACCAACTAGGTTTTTGAAGTATCTTATGAACTTTAAAAAATATTTTATATGTTTCAATTCATCTCAGTTATTAATCTTTTCAGTGCTCAAATTTACTCATCTTAGGTCTGTAGGGACTCCTTCAAGTATCCTTTCTGTTTATTTCAAGTGTCCTTTGTATTGTTTTTTTTAATTGCTTAAATTTTTATTGTATGAAATATTAAATGTATGTAAAACTAGACAAAATACTGGAATTAATCCCCATGTACCCATATCCTGTTTCAAAAGTAACCAATTCATGGCCAGTTTTATTTCTTGTATGCTCCAACTCACCTCTCTCCTCCCATATTTCTTATGGCTTCATTCTTAAATACTTCCGTTTAATCCATTAGCTTTTAACTTCCATCTTTCTACCACAACAAGATGTCCCAGGTAGAAATATGCTTTTAACGACTTAACGCAGTGATTAATTAGGGTGACACCAGCTGCTTTGGCAGATAAACTTGAAAATGTAATATGGCTTAAACAAAATGGAAGTTTTTCACTCACATCGTAGTCTGGTATTGGTGTTCCTGGTGAAGGAGTTTTTCTGTTGGGATAATTCAGGAATCTAGGCTTCTCCTATCTTGTGTTTCTGTCACCCCCTAGGCCCATGATGCTATCTGCATCCAGCCAGTGGAAGGGGAAGAAAGAAAAAGAAATAACCACCCGTTTCTTAAAAGTCTGAATCCAGAATTGGCACATATTCCACTGGCTAGAACTCAGTCACGTAGCCTCACAGGCAGGTCTCATCAATGAGAATGAATGTCTGGAAAGAAGAATATATGAATTTTTGATGAATAGCTTTTAGTTTCTCCCATATTACACTATACATTGAAGAAATCCACAGATTTGAAATTCTCACTTTTGTCGTCATCTTCATAGTTACCTATATTATGTCTGTAAGGTGTCATTCTAGTTCATTACATGTGTTTTACTGGCTTAAAAGAACTGATGCTTTCCAAACAAGGGCAATGAAGGAAATCAGTGATGACTAACTCTTGAATTGAGTAGTTGCTTTTTGTTTCCTTTCTTTTTTTAAATAGGATCATACCTTTCTATAAATTACAGATGGATATTTCCATCTTTGTTAGGAGGGAAGAGTGGATGCCAGCAATTGTGAGTTTGTCTGATTTCTGGAAAAACTAGGAATTATATCAAGAACAAGAAGGGCTGATTAATATCCATGCTTATACACTGGTAGAAGAAGGGCCAACAGTATTGATAATTGACAGATAAGTCAAGAGACCCAAGAGCAATGGGTGACTGCACAGACTTGATGTCCACCTCTTAGGAGGTGAAAATTTTGGGTAGTCCTGCTAATTTTAATATGAAGGTATTGAGCCTTATTTTAGTAAATTCTAAACTGACTTGTGACATCCATTGCCCAGGATGCACACCAAGCCAGAGAGGAAGCCCAAGGGGAGAAGGGAAGGCAGGGACAGGCTGCCGAGGAGAGGAAGCCCTATCTCTGAACTATATCACTGGCTTAAGTGCTCACTCCCTTCCCACTGGGTCACCAGACTGGGCCATGCCACAGCTGATTATGGGCTCTCTGGAGAAGCCAAGCTTTTCCTTCTGAATAGGGATGACTACTATGGAACAGATAGCAGATACCCATATTTTATGTATAGATATTTAATAGATGGAACAAATACCACCCTTGGCCACTGGGCCACAATTCTAGGTACACCCCTTAATCTAATTAAAGATTAACAGTTAGAAAATTGCCTCCGTGTTGCTTCATCTCAAACATGCCAAGGTATTAGCATTACAGTGTTAAAAAAAAAAAAAGCAGCGACAATTTTCTCATTGATGTACTTTTTTTTAACAAAGTAGATAGTCTAACTTGTTAAGAATATAGCTTTCCCTATGGGACTCTATAAAACTAGTATCATTTTGGGTGGACAAGTAAATTGGTGATCCATAAATTTAAACATGTTAACTAAATTTCTCTTTGTGCAAAATAAGGTTTTCAGTAATCCTGTTGATCCTCCAGAGTACTTCCAGTCCAACATTTAAAAAACAAAAAAGACTAAGGAATTCTCTGGGTCCATGAAACTTGTTAGGTAATGGATTACTGTAGACGCTGGTAAAATCACTGTGCCTCTCAGTTTTGTGAGGGGATGAACATTTTTATTGTAATTCAGCAGACATTTTACATACACAATATCATACACAATAATCTAACTTTTACATTTTATTTCTTTTGGGGTGATTTTAATCTAAAGTAGGAAACTACCTTTCCCATAACGTCACACTTTATAGACCTTCTTGCACCGATTCTTTATACTATAAACCTGGATGAAATATTGTCATCGAAAAAGGGCTTAATTTGGACATTTCAAGGGGAAAATGAGGTTCTAGTATACTCCTTTGAAGTTTGCAAATGACTTTCTCATCCAAAAAACCTAAAGTATTATTCACAAAGACTCCAACCTACAAGAACTTATTTCACTCTGATGTTCCTTCCTCTCTGCCATAAGTAATGCTACTTGGCTTGTGAAGATGAGCCTGGCTTTCCAAAGAACCTTCAGTTTGGTAACAATATTCTCTTCTAAGTGCTGCAGCAGCCCACAGTCAAAAATCCCTCACAACAGGGGCTTCCCTGGTGGCGCAGTGGTTGAGAGTCCGCCTGCCGATGCAGGGGACGGGGGTTCGTACCCCGGTCTGGGAGGATCCCACGTGCCGCGGAGCGGCTGGGCCTGTGGGCCGTGGCCGCTGAGCCTGCGCGTCCAGAGCCTGTGCTCCGCAACGCGAGAGGCCACAGCGGTGAGAGGCCCGTGTACCAAAAAAAAAAAAAAAAATCCCTCACAACAAATTTTAGAGAGGCTAGGGTACAGGGGAGCAAAATATAATTAGAACAACTGTAAGACAAGTTTAAGACTTGATTGGTTTCCATGTTTAGGTAGGTCTCTCAGTAAGGACTTCAAGTGTCTAAAATAATCTTTCCCTAAAATGTTGGAAATTGTGGTTTCTTACCAGCTACAAGTATAGACTTTGTAAAGTAGTAGTGCTAGCAGGAGCAAAGCTGGGCATTTGATTTGTGCTAGATACCACTCTGACTGCATTTCATGATTACCTCAGTGTTTTAGAATTGCAGCCCCATATCTACATCCTTTATGCTTTTTGCCATTTTCTTGTATCTTTACTATAACTTGTTTAATTTTTTATTTAACTGAACCCCTTTAAAGTTATTATGAACAATTTGAAAGTACACAGAAGTAGAGAGAATAGTACAATGAATTTCCATATACCCAGCATGTGGACAAGACAGGTTTCATGGGCATCTAACCTGTGGAGTCATTCAGCACCCATGGTTTATTAGGGCCCCATGTTTGGTTTAAAACTCTACTGTCACTGTTTTGAATTCTCAATAATTTATGAGTAAGGGGCCCTGCATTTTTTTTTTTTTTTTTTGCGGTACGCGGGCCTCTCACTGTTGGGGCCTCTCCTGTTGTGGAGCACAGGCTCCAGACGCGCAGGCTCAGCGGCCATGGCTCTCGGGCCCAGCCGCTCCGCGGCACGTGGGATCCTCCCGGACCGGGGTACGAACCCGCGTCCCCTGCATCGGCAGGCGGACTCTCAACCACTGCACCACCAGGGAAGCCCGGCCCTGCATTTTTATTTTGCATTGAGCTCTGCTAATTATGCAGTCGTCCTATACCTAAACTCAGTAATTATCAAGATTTCTGCTCCATTTTCTTCATCTATTCTCCTGTCATTTTTCTTCCCCCACCCCTTTCTTTATCTCTCTTGCTCTCTTTTTTCTGAAGTATTTTAAAGCAAATCCCAAACATCAGTTCACTTTACTCTGATGTGCTTCAGAGTGCATCTCTAAAAAAATATGGACATTTTGGTACTTAACTACAATGCTATTATCACATCTAGCAAAATAAACAGCAATTGGTATTACATAATCCCGCTTCACAAACATCCTCAACTGACTTGAAAATGTCATTTACTGCTTTTCTATTCACTTTTTTCTTTTTATCAAATCCAAAGTCTGTATATTACATATGTCCCTTAAGTCTCCCCTAATGTAGGAGTCCTGCCTCTGTTCCTGCCAGAGCCTTGTTACAGAAACAGGGTCCCTTGTCCTACAGAAGGTCTCACATTTTGGTTTCTTATGATGTTTTCTAACTTGTTCCTCTGTCCCTCATATTTCTTATACTGAAGTTATCTCTAGACTTGATTTAATGTAAGTGTTCTTGGCAAGAATGCTTCATCAATGGTAATTGTGCTTCCTACTGCTTCATCAGGAGGCATCCATAGTTTGCAACCACTTTTAGTGATGCTAAGATTCATAAATGGGTTTGGCAGGTGACAGCCTTACCATTCCATAGTAAAGTTCCCCATTAATTTTTCATACAGTGATCACTTCTATTGATGGATATTATCTGAAGCAATTATTTCATTACATGATTACAAAAAATCATGATTTTCTAATTCTGTTATTTCTTTATATTTATTAACTAGACTTTTTCAGTGAAATACTTTCCCTCATAAACTAGGACTATTTGGAGCCCAGTTTTTCTTTTCCTTAACTTAGTTTTGTCCTAAGCAATTCTGTTAGTTAGCTTGATGTACTAGTTATATATATTTTTAATATGCTTAGAATCAAGCGCATAGTTAATAAAATAAGAAGTCACTCATATACCATCTAATATCATCTGTTATACTCCCAGTGGTACATGTGTTAGATTTTGCAAAACACTATTATTTCCCCTGCTTTACAGATGAGGAAACCAAGGCGTTGTGAGGCCAAGCAACATTCCCTGGGTGGATCTTGGGCTAGAACCCTGTGCTCTGACATTAGAGCCAAGCTATAACCACTCTGCTGTCATAGCACTCTATTTTTGGTGGCCAAAGTGTTGTATATAAAAAAGGCACCCTGATGTTTGAGATGGAACCAAGAAAATGATTTTATAATAGCAAGCCAGTGGGAAAGCCAAAACTCTCACATAATTAATTGATCTGTGTTCTCATTTTCATCTGGTGCCGCCTCCATGACCAGTGTGATTTATTGCACCTACGAGTTTAAATCAATTATCTGAGTATATTAGAGCCTAGATTGACCTAATAAACTTCTCAAACTTCCCCAACATAATGCTTTTGTATGAAATACTTAAAATTTTTTTTTGTCTTTTCATTATTCTTCTTAATAATTTAAAACATATCTCTGTAAGACAACAAATGGAAACCACGATTGTTGTTTTTTAGAAAGGAGAGGCTGTTGCACAAACCAGTCTAGTCAAGGCAGAAGGCTGAGTTTTCTTCAGGCAAATTATTGCCCAGACCTTTGAATCACAAGAGGAACTTTTGAAGTGCCCTTGAGAAGTCCCTATACCACAATCCAAATATTTAGTTGTGAAGCTTCAATGCAAAAATTTTGAGCCTTGTCTCTGACCATGTCTTTTGATGTGCTTTTTTATAAGCAGTGAGACTAAAAAAGTCACACTGAAGACCTTGGAGGGATTTTGTCAGTTGGAACATACATGTTAAACATTATCAAGGAGCCAAAGGAGTGAGGTGGAGGAATAGCTAGAGCAAACGCAGAACCTACCTTGCAAATTTAATTCTTCCTGGGAAAATATCAAACCACCACTGTCTGACAGTGATCTCTTTTTGGTTAATGTTGAGAAATAAGATAGAAACATGTTTGTTATTTTATGTCATTCATGTTATTTTATAAACTTTTAGGAATAATTTAGTCTAATCTTTTCAATTTGCTTGTAAGAAAACTGAAGTCCAGCTACTTTAAATAATTTCTCCTGAAATTAACAGATAATTAGTTGCAGACCTAAAATTAGAGGTTTCCTCAGCTTTCCTGAATGACACACTAAGGTACTATTTCAACTAAAGTATTTAATTGCAAACAACAGAAACTGATTCTGACTAACTTGAGCAGAAGTATAATTTATATAGGGTAGATTTGGGGTAGCTTACAAAGTCTAATGTCAATTTTACTGTAATTTTTTTTGGTGAGGAGTTGAGGAGTAGAAATGGTTAAGTGAGGAAAAGTGTATTTTAAATTTTAAAATCACAGTTATCATGGATAGAATGCAAAAAATACATTGTTTTAAAAATTGTATTGAGGGGCCAGTTTGCCCCTTTGTTCACCTCAGTGTCTTAATGTGTCGAGTCTCTGGAAATAGCTTTTCTCTGCTCTTTCTGGTTTTTCTGTATCAGAAAGGGGGTGACGTGAGGAGTGGTGCTTCACATCTTGGGGGTGACTCCTTTGGTTGGATGAGGGAAGCAAAAGAGGCTCAGGTGCTCTGGCTTCAGGGTGGAGTATATAAAAGTTACCGTGTAGATTTGCCTGTGAAGAGCCACCTTCTGCTAGTATGTCTCCCTTTCCTTTTTTCTCCAAAATGATCTCTGAATCCTTCTCATCCATAGAAGACCTCTTCAGGTTTTCTCTTCAGGTTGAAAGGTTCCTGGCTCCAAAAGGGAGCCATAAGAAGGTCAAAATTGAAACTGTAACTTAATGTGGATAAGGTGCTGTAGCATGTGAACTGCTGCATTTCCGACAGTTGGAATAGTCCTTGCCCATAGTGGGTCCTAACAGGTAGTTATTTAATGAATGAAATAATAAAACAGCTCCACTTCTGGACTCCCATAACTCACACTGGTAATAATTTAGTTGCTAAAATCTCCTCTTATGTTCTGTTGTTCAAAAATGTTATGCCCAGATGCACAAAAATGATGCTCCTTGATCCACTCACTTGTCATGAGCATCTGAACAGTTAGTTCCCAATGACCTGACATGCTTTGATTTATTGTTCATTTGATTTAATTTACTGAAGGTGACCTTACTCTATTTTTCTGCCAGAACTCAGGCTGGATCACGGTTGTTGGTGATCCCCAGGGAATAAATCATAAGTGATGACTTTTAGTCATATTAGGCCTGCCTCTCTAGTATAACTTCCGTGTAGTGAACCTAGGTCTTGAGGCTGATGATGGCATTTTGTAGACAGGCTACAGTGACCTCTAGTTCTTAGAACTGTCGTTGGATTTACCTGCAAGACAACAGCATTCTCAACTGTGGGTAGAATGTGCCATTGTTTCTGGGAACTCTGGAAAAGACAACTTAAAGAAAACCCCATACCTTGATTTCCAGAGCTTTGGCATTTAACTGGGATGGGGTCAGGGTGGGGAAAAAAAAAAGATTGGAATCACTGAATGGATTTCTCTATCTTCAAGAAATATATGTAAATTAGTAATAAAGTAACCAAGAAATTTTGAGGATGATACACTTAGGCAGAGTTCCACCTTTTAGGCAGTTGGGTGAGTCTGATTTGCATTCCTCAGGATTTGCTCAACCTGTTTATAGCAAGTATGGCTCCAGATTCTGGGTGGGAACCTGTAAGACCTTGTGACTGCATATTAATTGAGCCTCTGAAAAAGTGTCTGAATTTCACAGTGATAAATTTTAATGACTTCTGTTTGTGTATCATTAACAAGCTTCTGGTGGTTACCAAAACTTGTAAACAAAGTCATTTCGCCAGTGCAGGTAGTGCTTTTTTACCCTTGAATATGACCTTGAATTAAAACAAGTAACTTTTGTTTATAGTCCTTTTCTGCTGAACTAGAATAACTTTGAGATGGTGTTGAAGCATCTCACTCCTTGGCTCAGAACCTTTCAAGTCTCCTCATTTCACTCCAAGTAAAAGCCAGGTCCTTTACAATGGACAAGGAGGCCCTTCTCCCTACCAGGGAACCTTAGCCCTCTGATCTCCTACCCTTTTACTCAGCCTTCCTTCTCACTCTCCTCCAACCCACGTGGGCTCCCTTGCTGTTCCTCAAACACCTGCCATAGGGCCTTTGGACAGATTTTCCCTTTGTCTGGAACACTCCCCTTGCTGGCTAGCAACCTGCCTCTCCTTTAATGTGACCTCTTTGTTGAAACCCACTAGACCTGCCATATTTAAAATCTAACTGTCCCTCCATCTTCCTGATCCTTCTAAGTCTGCTCCAGGTTTTTTTTTTTTTTTTTTTTTAGCCGCACTGTGTACTTGTGGGATCTCAGTTCCCTGACCAGGGATTGATCCCCGGCCACAGCAGTGAAAGCCTGGAATCCTAACCACTAGGCCACCAGGGAACTCCCAAGGCTGCTCTATTTTTAATATTTGTCTTTAGCATTTAACCATCCAACGTACCTTTAATTTAGTCACTTAAGTTGTTTACTGTTTATTATCTGCTTCCCTGCTGCTAGAATCTAAGCTTCATGAGCATAAGGATCTTTTTCTTCTTTCTTCAGTGGTGTGTCCCAAGTGTCTAAATCAACTCTATCCAATAGAAGTTTCTGTGATGATGGAAACATATCTGGTAGACACTAGCTACCTGTGCTAATTGAACACTTAAATTGTGGTTAGTTCCAATGAACCCCTGAAATTAAATTAAATTTTAATTTGATTTAATTTTAATTAATTGAAATTTAAATATCCACGTGTGGCTAGTGGCTACCTATCATATTAGCAGTACAGATCTTGAAAGTTTATTTAATGAATGAATGAACGTCTAGCTGTCTAGATCAGTGCTTTTTTCTTTTAATTTTTAAATTTATTTTTGGCTGCATTGGGTCTTTGTTGCTGTGCACAGGCTTTCTCTAGTTGTGACGAGTAGGGGCTACTCTTCGTTGTGGTGCGCGGGCTTCTAATTGCGGTGTCTTCTCTTGTTGCAGAGCATGGGCTCTAGACGTGCAGGCTTCAGTAGTTGTGGTTCATGGGCCCCAGTAGTTGTGGCTCACAGGCTCTAGAGCGCAGGCTCAGTAGTTGTGGCACACGGGCTTAGTTGCTCCACGGCATGTGGGATCTTCCCGGACCAGGGATCGAACCCGTGTCCCTTGCATTGGCAGGTGGCTTCTTAACCACTGTGCCACCAGGGAAGTCCTAGATCAGTGCTTCTTAAACTTCAGTGTGCAAAGAGATCACCTAGATTCCTGGGGATTATTGTTAAAAGTGCAGATTCTGATTCAGGAGATCTAGGGTGGGGCCCAAGATTTTGTGTTTCTAACAAGGTCCCAGCTGATATCTTCTTATACTTTAAGTAGCTGTAATCTGTAAGGCTAATGTTGCCTTGCTTTTAGTTTGTATGTTTACTGAGGCCAGGTGATTCTTCATTTCCTGGACAGGAGAGATTACTAAAAATTACCTGTTAGACCCATATAGCAGCCTACAGGCCGAAAACCTACAAAAAGAGAATGATTTATTCCCTTCTCCATGATAAGATGATTCTCCTTTTCCCTTTTCTCTCTAATTTGGTTGAATTCAGTTGTGGTTAATTTAGAAAAAATTTTTTTTCTTCAATTCTGGTTGCTTTTATGCCAGTTTGCAGCTTCTATGCCAGTTTGTGCCCACTTGACTTATAATCTATTTTTCCAGGTCACTGAGGATATGTGCTATTTACCCTTTACAAAGAATTTTCAAGTGGTGCTGGACTACTCAGTCCTGCATCCTACTATTACCTGAGATAGCTGTGGCTAAATCAAACTCCCACAGGGGAAAAAAAATCTCATCAATCTCTTCCGTTGTTACAGTCACATTGTTCATGTACAGAATAAACATCACCTAGTTATTCCCTCAGGGAGGAGTTTAAATCTTGTTCATAGTCCTCACATTGCTGCAAATCTGTGGTCATTCTTCTTAATTATCAGGTATTCTTTTCCAGGTGGATTTCCGTCAGAGCAGTAAATCTTGGTGCAGATCAATTTTAGGTGTTGTTAGTATTTAATAACAATTAATGTACTGATGAATATATGTAACATCACCTGATTTATCATCCCCCTATAGGCTCTTCAGAAATATATCAGAGGCACAATTTACAGTACCTGTCAAGAGAAAAATGATAAGGCCATCTTAAAAACTCAGCTTTGTATTTTCTCAGAAGAGGGGGAGGAATGGCTGTGTATCTGACATCTTCTGGCTGACTGCTGGTCTAGTCTTCCAGCCTTATCTGCTGTGGCGGTGCATGGCCTTGGCCCGCATGAATGTTCTCGTGCCTCCGGGCTAACTAACTGGTCCCCAACATGTCTTCTGTGTTTTTTGCTTATTCTCTTTCCTCTGATTGCAATGTTCTACCCAATTCCCGCAGCCTCCCCTGCAACACCTAAAGATAACCTTTTCAACACTTGAGTCTGACAACAGTAATCACGGTAGTAGTTACATTTATTGGCCAATTGTGTGTACCAGGCACTGTTCTAAGCACTTTACGTATGTTATCTCATTTGATTCTCACTACAGTGGTCTGAGCAAGAAGTTACCATCCTCCTTTTGCAGATAGAAACAGAGGCTTAGAGAGGCCGTGTAACTTGCCCCAGTTTACATAGTGAGTAGGGGAGCCTGGGTTTGAACCCAGGCTGTCTGATTCTAGAATCCTTCCTCCTAACTGTTCAGCTATACTGCTCAGATTTTTCCTTCTACCTGGGACGTTCCTCCTTTCTCTCATTTGCTTTGAGGCAGACGACATAGTTGCCATTGACCAGGACCTGGGGTCCAAACTCATGGCTCTCTCCCCAGTCTTCTCCTAGCATTTTGTACCTACCCGTACCACTTCTCCTGTGTTATAGGATAATGTGGTTTTTCTCCCTGCTCTTGGAGGCAGAGAGGGGCATATTTTACTTACCTTTTAGTGCTTTCATGAGTTGTAGAAAGCTATCCTGACTTTACCAAATTTGGGTTTCTAGATAGTAAATTTTCCATAATTATGGTGGAACTTGAAGCTATATGCTTGCTTTATCATCATGCAGGAGGGGGATATTCAGTGTACCATATTTAAATATAATAATCCAGTTGGGTAGACTCAACTGAAGCTAAAACCTTTTAAACCCCACCTTTAGTGCTTTGAAGATAGGCCTGTGGCTCTGCTGAGAGCTTATAGGTTCCTTGTAGGTTAAAGCAATGGTTAGCTTAGTGGTGTGCTGGTAAGTTTTTAACCACTGGCTCTCCAGGAAAAGAATGTGTGTGTGTGCACGTGTGCATTTATTATAAATTTTACTGATGTAAAGGATATGTAGCTATAATTTATAAATAATAATGAAATAATCACTACTCTTTATTGTAAGTTCCAGAAGCCAATAGATTCTTATATAACACTATTGTTGATTTTGTCAAACTCTTGAATCCATAGCCACTCTATGTTTGCAATTGATGAAGAAGTGTAGTTCTGTGAAAAATATTGTATAATAGTTTTAAATGCTGGAAGAATACATCAATAATTTTTTTTTGTTCTACTCAGAGTTAACAGCTACAGATGTGGCACACTTTTAAGTCTGATATGCATATTCTCCATCTCTCTCAAATGAACAAAACAATATCAAGTCTTGATTTGTAGCATTTGCCAATTTGGCCTCTTTTTTTTTTTTTTGCGGTACGCAGGCCCCTCACCGCCACGGCCTTTCCCGTTGCGGAGCACAGGCTCCAGACGCGCAGGCTTAGCGGCCATGGCTCACGGGCCCAGCCGCTCCGCGGCACGTGGGATCCTCCCGGACCGGGGCGCGAACCCGCGTCCCCTGCACCGGCAGGCGGACCCCCAACCACCGCGCCACCACGGAAGCCCAATTTGGCCATTTTTAAACTACCGATTTGACTTGACTGAAAGTGGACTTGGGCAGAGATGCAGAATAGCACTACGTTAAACAGCATTTCCACCATACAGCTATAATAGATGCAGGTAACCTTAAGAGTAAAGATGATAGTAAAAGAATTGGAAAGTGATGAGTTTTGTGTATTTATTACCCTTTTAAAATATTTTTACTTAATTGTGAATTACATATTATAGTTTATAAAATTATATAACTTAATTTTTAATAATGGCTTTCCTTATATATGGAATCTAAAAAAAATGGTTCTGAAGAACGTAGGGGCATGACAGGAATAAAGACGCAGACATAGAGAATGGACTTGAGGACACGGGGAGGGGGAAGGGTAAGCTGGGATGAAGTGAGAGAGTGGCATGGACGTATATACACGACCAAATGTAAAATAGATAGCTAGTGGGAAGCAGCCGCATAGCACAGGGAGATCAGCTCAGTGCTCTGTGACCACCTAGAGGGGTGGGATAGGGAGGGTAGCAGGGAGATGCAAGAGGGAGGAGTTATGGGGATATATGTATATGTATAGCTGATTCAGTTCGTTATAATGTAGAAACTAGCACACCATTGTAAAGCAATTAGACTCCAATAAAGATGTTAAAGAAAAAAAAAAGAAGCTACTGGTCAGAAATTTAAAAAATAAATTAATTAATTAAATAATGGCTGTGTTTAACAACTGGCTTGCAAAATTCTTGAAATTTAACAATGGGCTCTTAAAAGTCTAGAGGTGGCTTCAGCACACCACTGGGTCAGTCCAGCTCAAAAGTGCTGTTTGGTTATCAAACTCAGGCATGGGGAGGATAAGGCTTGAATTTCAGCTCTGAATTTTACTTTCAGTTTATAGATTAATTTACTTACTGTTTGTTTAAGCATATTGTATGTCATAAAGTATTTTGTAAGTCTTAAGATTTCCCAGATCCGGCAAGACTGGTGAAGAAATGTGCATTTAACATTGTTGAGTCCCCTCTTTGAGCCAGGCCCTGTGCTAAGAACTGTACTTGCATTATCTTGCCTGGACTTCTTAGGAGATAAGTACTATTGTTATCTTCATTCTGTAGAAGGGAAAACCAAGGCTTGGTGAGAATCAGAGGCACACTGGTCAGTGCTGGAGGAGGGAGTCAGCCCATACCCCAGAAGAACTCATGGCTTCTGCCGAGGAAAGCAGAGAAGAGAGGAAGAGGAAAAATGGCAGATGAAGAGGATGAAGCAGGCTCTTTTATCATATTTCTGTCCCCTCTTCTTACTCATGCTTCTTCTTCTTGACGTGGGTGTGGTGCTAGGAGAAGAATGTCCCCTTCTTCCCCTGAGTATAAAATCATTCCATCTTCATTGTAGAGCAACAGAAAATGCATACAAGTATAGAGGTAAAAATAAAAATGACTTCTGATTTTATTACCCAGTGGCAACCAAGATTTTAACTTTTAGGAGTATATATCAATAAAATTTTATGCACATAACATATAAAATGTAAATAATATATAATGTGGCAAAATATATGTTTACTTTTATTTATTTAACAATTATTTCTTTCCATTATTATTCCCTTAATTTGGGAATTATTTGGGAATTATTTCCCTTAAGTTATCTTTTTGATAACTGCAGTCCTTGGCTATTTGGAAAATAAAACTTAGGGGCTGGAACTACAGAAACAGAAGCTACATATAATCACCACATCTTTTCCTATTTATTGCAATCTTTTCCCACAGAAGATAGTAAACAGGTATATTAAGAAGCACCACATGAGTAATTTGAGCTTCTGTTATTTCTGTTTCTTACTTTTCTCCATGCTTTGGTAGATGGCAAGTAGGAGAGCCAACATTTGGATGTTCCAGAAACTTATTATTTACTTCCTGGATAATTTCATATTTGATCTAACACTGAGAACATTTGCCATATTTCTTGATCTGTAAATCTGAATTCTTCTGAATTCTGTTTGTTAGTGCTTTTGTTGATAAGAAAGAAAGGTGATATTTTCATGCACAAAGTGCTTATCCACTCAAAAGGGAAAAGCAAAACAAAACTCATACCTGGGTTCAGGCTAGATTTTTACAAATCTAGCCCTTTGGAGACATTGCCCATGAAGAACAAAATCATATGGAGTGACATTTGGTCCCCAACCTAACTAAGAGTACTTCTGGGACCTTTAATCTGCTGCGGCAACTATCATGTTTGACCAAAGTCAGTGAAACGTTTCCCCTTTTATATTCAGTTATGTGACTAGTGGAATCATTTAATAAGCTTTGTCTTGCAGCTTACTATATATAAGTCCTGTGTGGTTTGACCTAATAAATCATTATCCCTGTCTTGATCTTCAGATGTCGAACAGGTCATATTACTCTGAAAGAAATGTTGTCAAATTTTCTGTGTAAGATTATGTTGGTTATTTTCCTGTTTAGGAAGTCCAACCTATATAGAGATGGAAAAATAATGTCTAACTAGGCAATAGAGGGTGGAGAGAAAGTAAAATAGATATTTTGTATTGACATTTGCTAAATATAGGCAAGGTGACGTTTAAAACATTATCATCTTTATAGCTTTTATAAACACTGTCTTGGAAACAATGGCATATGGTTAGGGCTCAAAGAAGAAAAGTTGTCTCTTGTACATTAATCAGACTTACTCTGTAAAGATTGTTTCCTGAGAAACTGTAGTAGTTATTAACAGAAGCTATGTCTAGTATATTTATTTTATAGCATATTGTTAATAGCAGTGATCGTATTTCATTTTAAAAATCATAAAATTTGTTCTCTTTTGAAATATTTTGATAGCTTGGTTTAAATTACAGTGTTGTTACAGTATGTATTTCGTTGGCGTTGTTAGACTATTACACCTTTACGTACTTAGTGATAACTAGCTTCTTGATGGTCCATTTTTCTTTCTTTATCCATACTTTGTTCCACACATGTAAACATAGATGTATAATTATACAGATTTCTTTTCCTTAAAAAGAAAAAGAAAAAACAGACAGAAGCTCTTCCCTCCAGAAATAAAACTCAGTTTTACCAGATAATTTAAAGCTTAGTAGAAGTCTTAGCTGGGCCTCTTTCAAGACCTAGTGTATTCATTTTCAAGTGCTAAGCGGAATAAAATTAGTATTTAGAGTTTGCTTCTCTGTTGTTTGATTAGGTTTTCTTTTAGGCAGAACAGGGTTGAATTTCATATGAAAATGCTAAGTATTATATATGTTTGTAAAAGTGAGCTCTTTAGAGTTTAGCCTTCTCCCTCCTTTTTCTTCCTTAGAAAGAGATTTATGTGTAGGTCATGTGCAAAGACACTTGTCGATGACAGGAATATAACCCTCGTGTGCAGCAGTATCTCTTCTATTCTGTTTGGATCATAAATTTCATTTTATAATATATGTCACATTATCCCATTATTTTCCCAATTTATGATTGGCTTTTATAATACTGTCCAAGATGAAAATCATATGAATAAATGAAGGTGTTATCTTAGACATTCCTTTTACTCTTGGTGTCTGGAGACAAGGTAGTCTGACTTGAATAGAACAAGAAATGACAGCTTTTCTCTGAGAGTTCTGAGTAGGAATGTGAAAGGCGTCCATGGGAGCCAGCTCCCGGATGATGTTTAAAGCTATAGAGCAAAGAATTTCCTTTTACATTAAAACACCAAGGCATGAAGAGCATTAAATGTGCTATATAGGATCACACTATGCAGAGTATAAGTGTGAAAGAACCTACAAGTCACTAAATTTTTGGAATATCATTAGATGAGATTCTGTTTCTGTTCCCATACGTGGTAATCTACTAGACCTCCTAGGCAATATGTTGAAGAGACTCAAAATATACTTATTGATTGGTCTTATTTTCAAAATGTACTATAGGTCTATTCATTCCTTCCTCCCTCCCGCCTCCTGCATGCCCCTACCAGACATAGAATAGTACCTTATAACATTTGAAGGAATAAAAAAGAAAATAACATGACTGAACCGTTTTATGTTGGGGACTTGCCAAAATAGTTTTAAGTCCAACTAATAAAGAAAAATTCTTTATAACCAATCTTAACTGTTCAAACTGATCTAAAATATATTGTGTTGGATATAATATAAAGGCAATACATACTTAAAGTTAATTATGAGGTAGATAAGGGTGCATTGTAGCTGATATATCAGATATTTTATATGTAAAAAATAAGCACACAGATCCCTTCTAAGGAAAGTTCCTCCTAAGGAAGGCCCAGTACAGCCTAATTTTTCTACTGAGTAAAAACAGGAAAACCAGACTTCAAATCAGAAATTGTCATTTAATTTAATTGTTCATGCTTTATTTATTCCATTACCGTGAGGATGACTGCTGGTCTGTCTAATTTAGAATCTCACTGCTACTCTGTCCAGTTTATTATCTTTAAGGTTTATCAGCTGTGCAATCAAGCTGAACTATTTGTGTTTTACTGAAGATAGACACATTGACAGAGAATGAGGAGCCTGGGGACAATGGGAATAGTTACAACAGAGGTTTAAATGAGAATACATATTTGTTCCCTGCATGAGAGAAGGACCAAAAAAAATTTTTTTAAAGGTAAATATGTGATTAAATTAGACACACTGTGATTTATAATTTAGTTTTTGCTAACTTGGTTCTGTAGCAAAGGAAAGAATATTGGAAAGATTCATTTTACCTTATCTCAGTAGCCTTAAAAATCTTTGCTTTGAACTTCCATTGCTGGAATGATATATCAGGTTGATAGACTGTCTGTTATGGATATCTGACTGACCAACAATCTCATGGGCCTTAGGAAAGGTTTCACAGTCAAATCCCCTTTGTGGTTAAACTTGGGAAACCCAGAATTAAATAACTCTTTAGAGAAACTGAAAATTGGACATTTACTTCTTTAAACTAAGGTAGGTGATAAACGTACATGGCGTTTAAATTATTTAAGAGCTAGTTGGTTTACCACTTGATCACAAGTAAAGGTTCTAGAATTGTCCTGCATCGTTTCTAAATTGGGAAAACAAAACCCAAGCCTTTCTTTCCATGGTTAGTCACTTGTACTAGTGCTGTATTGATTAGGGCCTCTTTTGGAGTCAGACAGACAAATGTGTATTTAAGTTCTGGTTCTATCACTTACTAGCTGGGGGGACTTTGGGAAAATTCCTTACCATTTCTCAGCCTCAGGTTCAGTATGTAAAATGAAGGTGATAAAAGTACTTACCTAAAGAAATTTTATGAAAATTAATTTAGGTTATGCCTATATACTGCCTGACACATAGTGACTAATAAGTAATTGCTGTTGTTTTTATTATTGTTATTGATTTGTCTTAGTGCTCTAGTCCTCTCCTTGAATTCCAGTAAAGCTGTTGCTATTGTCTCCTTTTCTTTTTCTTAACATCTTTATTGGAGTATAATTGCTTTACAGTGTTGTGTTAGTTTCTGCTATATAACAAAGTGAATGAGCTATACGCATACGTATGTCCCCATAAACCCTTGCTCTTGCATCTTCCTCCCACCCTCCATATCCCATCCCTTCAGGTGGTCACAAAGCATCCAGCTGATCTCCCTGTGCTCTGCGGCTGCTTCCCACTAGCTGTTTTACGTTTGGTAGTGTGTATATGTCCATGCTACTCTCTCACTTTGTCTCAGCTTCCCTTTCCCCTCCCCATGTCCTCAAGTCCATTCTCTACATCTGTGTCTTTATTCCTGTCGGGCCCCTAGGTTCATCAGAACCATTTTTTTTTTAGATTCCATATATTTGTGTTAGCATACGGCATTGGTTTTTCTCTTTCTGACTTACTTCACTCTGCATGACACACTCTAGGTCCATCCACCTCACTACAAATAACTCAATTTCGTTTCTTTTTATGGCTGAGTAATATTCCATTGTATATATGTGCCACATCTTCTTTATCCATTCATCTGTAGATGAACACGTAGGTTGCTACCATGTCCTGGCTATTGTAAATGCTACCATGTCCTGGCTATTGTAAATAGTGCTGCAATGAACATTGTGGTACATGACTCTTTTTGAATTATGGTTTTCTCAGGGTATATGCCCAGTAGTGGGATTGCTGGGTCATATGGCAGTTCTAGTTTTAGTCTTTTAAGGAACCTCCATACTGTTCTCCATAGTGGCTGTATCAATTTACATTCCCACCAACAGTGCAAGAGGGTTCCCTTTTCTCCATACCCTCTCCAGCATTTATTGTTTGTAGATATTTTGATGATGGCCATTCTGACTGGTGTGAGGTGATACCTAATTGTGGTTTTGATTTGCATTTCTCTAATGATTAGTGAGGTTGAGCATCCTTTCATGTATTTGTTGGCAATCTGTATATCTTCTTTGGAGAAATGTCTGTTTAGGTCTTCTGCCCATTTTTGGATTGGGTTGTTTGTTCTTTTGAAATTGAGCTGTATGAATGGCTTGTACATTTTGGAGATTAATCCTTTGTCAGTTGCTTCATTTGCAAATATTTTCTTCCATTCTGAGGGTTGTCTTTTCATCTTGTTTATGGTTTCCTTTGCTGTGCAAAAGCTTTTAAGTTTCATTAGGTCCCATTTGTTTATTTTTGTTTTTATTTCCATTTCTCTAGCAGGTGGGTCAAAGAGGATCTTGCTGTGATTTATGTCACAGAGTGTTCTGCCTATGTTTTCCTCTAAGAGTTTGATAGTGTCTGGCCTTACATTTAGTTCTTTAATCCATTTTGAGTTTATTTTTGTGTATGGTGTTAGAAAGTATTCTAATTTCATTCTTTTACATGTAGCTGTCCAGTTTTCCCAGCACCACTTATTGAAGAGGCTGTCTTTCTCCATTGTATAATCTTGCCTTCTTTATCAAAGTTTAGGTGACCACATGTGCTTGGGTTTATCTCTGGGCTTTCTATCCTGTTCCGTTGATCTATATTTCTGTTTTTGTGCCAGTACCATACTGTCTGGATTACTGTAGCTGTGTAGTATAGTCTGATGTCCAGAAGCCTGCTTCCTCCAGCTCTGCTTTTCTTTCTCAAGATTGCTTTGGCTATTCAGGGTCTTTTGTGTTTCCATACAAATTGTGAAATTTTTTGTTCTAGTTCTGTGAAAAATGACATTGGTAGTTTGATTGCACTGAATCTATAGATTGCTTTGGGTAGTATAGTCATTTTCACAATATTTATTCTTCCAATCCAAGAACCCGGTATATCTCTCCATCTGCTTGTATCATCTTTAATTTCTTTCATCACTGTCTTATAGTTTTCTGCATACAGGTCTTTTGTCTCCTTAGGTAGGTTTATTCCTAGGCATTTTATTCTTTTTGTTGCAATGGTAAATGGGAGTGTTTCCTTAATTTCTCTTTCAGATTTTTCATCATTAGTATATAGGAATGCAAGAGATTTCTGTGCATTAATTTTGTACCCTGCTACTTTACCTAGTTCATTGGTTAGCTCTAGTAGTTTTCTGGTAGCATCTTTAGGATTTTCTATGTATAGTATCATGTCATCTGCAAACAGTGACAGTTTTACTTCTTTTCTGATTTGGATTCCTTTTATTTGTTTTTCTTCTCTGACTGCTGTGGCTAAAACTTACAAAACTATGTTGAATAATAGTGGTGACAGTGGGCAACCTTGTTTTGTTCCTGATCTTAGAGGAAATGGTTTCAGTTTTTCACCATTGAGAACGATGTTGGCTGTGGCTTTGTCATATATGGCCTTTATTACGTTGAGGTATGTTCCCTCTATGCCTACTCTCTGGGGAGTTTTTATCATAAATGGGTGTTGAATTTTGTTCAAAGCTTTTTCTGCATCTATTGAGTTTAGCATATGGTTTTTAGCCTTCAGTTTGTTAATATGGTGTATCACAATGATTGATTTGCATATATTGAAGAATCTGTGCATTCCTGGGATAAACCCCAGTTGATCGTGGTGTATGATCCTTTTAACGTGCTGTTGGATTCTGTTTATAGTATTTTGTTGAGTATTTTTGCATCTCTGTTCATCAGAGATATTGGCCTGTAGTTTCTTTTGTTTGTGACATCTTTGTCTGGTTTTGATATCAGGGTGATGGTGGCCTCAGAGAGTGAGTTTTGGAGTGTTCCTCCCTCAGCTCCATTTTGGAAGAGTTTGAGAAGGATAGATGTTAGCTCTTCTCTAAATATTTAATAGAATTTGCCTGTGAAGCCATCTGGTCCTGGGCTTTTATTTGTTGGAAGACTTTTAATCACAGTCTCAATTTCAGTGCTTGTGATTGGTCTGTTTATATTTTCTATTTCTTCCTGGTTCAGTCTTGGAAGGTTGTGCTTGTCTAAGAATTTGTCCATTTCTTCCAGCTTGTCCATTTTATTGGCATATAGTTGCTTATAGTAATCTCTCATGATCCTTTGTATTTCTGCAGTGTCAGTTGTTACTTCTTCTTTTTCATTTCTAATTCTATTGATTTGAGTCTTCTCCCTTGTTTTCTTGATGACTTGGCTAATGGTTTAAAAATTTTGTTTATCTTCTCAATGAACCAGCTTTTAGATTTATTGATCTTTGTCATTGTTTCCTTCCTTTCTTTTTCATTTATTTCTGATCTGATCTTTATGATTTCTTTCCTTCCGCTAACTTTGTTATTTTTTTTTTTGTTGTTGTTCATCTTTCTCTAATTGCTTTAGGTTTAAGGTTAGGTTTTGTATTTGAGATGTTTCTTGTTTCTTGAGGTAGGATTGTATTGCTATAAACTTTCCTCTTAGAACTGCTTTTGCTGTATCCCATAGGTTTTAGGTCATCGGGTTTTCATTGTCATTTGTTTCTAGGTATTTTTTGAGTTCCTCTTTGATTTCTTCAGTGATCTCTTGGTTATTTAGTACTGTACTGTTTAGCTTTCATGTGTTTGTATTTTTTAGATTTTTTCCCTGTAATTGATATCTAGTCTCATAGCGTTGTGGTTGGAAAAGATACTTGATACAATTTCAAATCTTAAATTTACCAAGGCTTGTTTTGTGACCCATGATATGGTCTATACTGGAGAATGTTCCATGAGCACTTGAGAAGAAAGTGTATTCTGTTGTTTTTGGATGGAATGGCCTATAAATATCAATTAAGTCCATCTTGTGTAATGTGTCATTTAAAGCTTTTGTTTCCTTATTTATTTTCGCTTTGGATGATCTGTCCATTGGTGAAAGTGGGGTGTTAAAGTGCCCTACTATGATTGTGTTACTGTCGATTTCCCATTTTATGGCTGTTAGCATTTGCCTTATGTATTGAGGTGGTCCTATGTTGGGTGCATAAATATTTACCATTGCTATATCTTCCTCATGGATAGATCCCTTGATCATTATGTAGTGTCCTTTTTTGTCTCTTGTAATAGTCTTTATTTCAAAGTCTGCTTTGTCTGATATGAGAATTACTACTGCAGGTTTCTTTTGATTTCCATTTGCATGGAATATCCTTTTCCATCACCTTACTTTCAGTCTGTATGTGTCCCTAGGTCTGAATTGGGTCTCTTGCAGGCACCATATATACAGGTCTTGTTTTTGTATCCCTTCAGCCAGTCTATGTCTTTTGTTTGGAGCATTTAATCCATTTACTTTTAAGGTAGTTATTGATATGTATGTTCCTATTACCATTTTCTTAATTTTGGGGTTTTTTTTATTGTAGGTCTTTTCCTTCTCTTGTGTTTCCTGCCTAGAGAAGTTGCTTTAGCATTTGTTGTAAAGCTGGTTTGGTGGTACTGAATTCTCTTAGCTTTTGCTTGTCTGTAAAGGTTTTAATTTCTCTGTTGAATCTGAATGAGATCCTTGCTGGGGAGAGTAATCTTGGTTGTAGTTTTTTCCCTTTCATCACTTTAATTATGTCCTGCCACTCCCTTCTGGCTTGCAGAGTTTCTGCTGAAAGATCAGCTGTTAACCTTATGGGGATTCCCTTGTATGTTGTTTGTTGCTTTTCCCTTGCTGCTTTTAATATTTTTTCTTTGTATTTAATTTTTGATAGTTTGAATAATATGTGTCTCGGCATGCTTCTCTTTGGGTTTATCCTGTATGGTACTCTCTGTGCTTCCTGGGCTAGATTGACTATTTCCTTTCCCATGTTACGGAAGTTTTCAACTATAATCTCTCCAAATATTTTCTCAGACCCTTTCTTTTCCTCTTCTTCTTCTGGGACCCCTAAAATTCAAATGTTGGTGCATTTAATGTTGCCCAGATGTCTCTGAGACTGTCCTCAGTTCTTTTCATTCTTTTTTCTTTATTCTGCTCCCTGGCAGTTATTTCCACCATTTAATCTTCCAGGCCACTTATCCGTTCTTCTGCCTCAGTTATTCTGGTATTGATTCCTTCTAGAGTTTTTTTAATTTCAGTAATTGTGTTGTTCATCACTGTTTGTTTGCTCTTTAGTTCTTCTAGATCCTTGTTAAATGTTTCTTGCATTTTCTCCATTCTGTTTCTGAAATTTTGGATCATATTTACTATCATTACTGTGAATTCTTTTTCAGGTAGGTTGCCCATTTCATCTTCATTTATTTGGTCTTGTAGGTTTTTACCTTGCTCCTTTGTCTCTAACTTCTTTTTTTGTCATTTCATTTATTTATTTATTTATTTGTTGGGTTGGGCTGTATTCCTGTCTTACTGGTTGTTTAGCCTGAGTCCTCCAGCCCTGGACTTTGCAGGCGGTTGGATACAGCTGGGTCTTGGTGCTGAGATGAGGACCTCCCGGAGGCCTCACTCCGATAGGTATTCCCTGGGGCCTGAGGTTCTCTGTTGTCCAGCGGTTTGGACTTGGGAGCTCCCACCACAGGAGCTTGGGCCTGACCTTCAGCCTGGGAACCAAGATCCCGCAAGCCGGTCACTGGGTTTTCCTCCCATCCCCTTAGGTGTCTGTGGTCCTTCATGGGTGTGTGGTTGGTGCCCTAATTGTGAGGAGACGTGAATTCCATGTCCTCCTAGTATGCTATCTTGATTCCACCAGGGCTAAGTCTTTACCTCCTCCCGTATCTTCTTTTTCCCTTTTTGGTAGACTGCCCAACTTTGAAATATGCTTTGTTACCATCGTTTTCAATGTTTTGTGGCAGGACTTTTTTTTTAAAGTCACTTCTGCCTGAGGCAGGTGTTCCTTTTCAATATCTGCTGATCAGTCTTGCGATTCTGAGAGATATTATAAAATAAATCAATGCCTTTGTAGAAGATGATGCCCCTCTGTTACAAAATTCTTCACAATATTATTTCAGCAAATCATTCATTTGTTCATTTACTCATTCATTTGATCAGTTCATAGAAAGCTGTGGAGCATATTGGATACCAAAGTGACAAATGAATCTTGGAACCTTGTCTTCAGGGAATCTTATGTGAGCCCAGCTGTGTCCCTAATCACGGGAGATGGGAGTGCAAGTTGTACGAGTGATACACCTGATTCAGAGAAAAGTAGAAAACAAAACTGTCATGCGAAATAAGGCCTAATTTTTTCAAAACATGTGTTGCCATCCTTCATGGTTCTTGCATGTGTCCAGAAGTTCTCTGAATAATCTCCATAACTGTTTTTATGAGCTCAGCTCTTCTTCCAGTTAAACTTGTTTTCCTTCAACTAACATTCAAAATAAGTAAATCACACACACAATATTATTTTCAGTTGTTCTCATTGCTTGTCTTGCCATAGGGCTTGTTTTGTGGTATCTCGCCCTTGCATGTGTACAGGTCAGCTTTTGGGAAAAACCTGGGTGTCTACACCCCTTTGTGGTATGTTTCTGCATTCCTATCAATGTGCAGCTTGTGTTTATAAATTTCCTCTGTGCCTCATATGAGTTTTCCCTTAGGTTTTGCACGCACATAGGTAATTCATACACAGAGTGCTCCTCTGGGAGCCCAGTGTATACTCTATGGTTGCTCTGAAAAGCCAGGAGCTCATTTCATTAGTGATGGAGCCATGCAACTGAGGGTTCTCCTGCACTCTAATGCTGTGAATCAGATTTCGCAGAGAAAGAAAAGTTGAATAGACACAAAGTCTGGCTTCCGTATATACCTGGGTGGCTGCAGGCTCTTATCCATAAATGGCCCATTATCAGTAAGTAACTTTTAGGAAATCAGGCAACATAAATTTATTTTTGTTTAAGCAAATAACTTGTAAATGCTAAGTTCCCAAATCCCCTGTGTCCTTTCAACAATGCTTATACTGAAATGGGCATTTCTTTGTCCTACTCTGTTTGTTCTACTCTCTTATTTTACTGGTTTGGCAATTTAGTACTCATTTTTGTTTTCTCCTGTTTTGTCCTGTTTTCCACCCTAGGGATGAATGCTTTATTACTTTTTAACATCTTTGTTCCATTAATCACTAGATTTTCATTAATCATTCATCACCTTTCCTTTTCCTCCACTTCTCATCCCTCTGTCTTTATTCTACCCACGTGCTCCCGTCTTAAATCATGGTTAAGGTAATAAGAGGCTCTGCCTAGGAAATCAGGTAGCTGATGAGCTTTCACAGAACTCTTTAAATGCGTTTACAGCTTTTTTGAGAGCACATTCTCTTTGGACCTCCTTCCTTTTGTTTGGAAGAGGCCTGCACGCATGTTGCCGATGTTCACGGGGCCTTTGAGAGTAGACAAGTGAAGGAGCAGTCTCAGCATCGTTATGTCTTTGGACAGCTTAGCAAATAGTCTTCAACACTTATTAGACTGACAACAGTTTTTAAAAAGAAAGAAAAAGAAAAAAATGTCCCTTTGAAGGTCTGTATTGTTTCTCTGTGCTTTGACCAGTGCCAGTCCTTGGAAAGTTCTGTCTTCCTGTTCTGCTTTTCACCCCACTTGACCCTCAGGTAAACAAGTAAACGTTTGCCAATAGTTTCTATGCTCCCAACTCAAACCCAGAGGCCTCAAATCACTATACTGAAGTAGAATACAAAGGAGAGAGAGACAGAGAGAAAGACAGAGAGAGAGAAGGGGAGATTGAACCACATTACTGTATGTCTTTCACCTGCTTTCTTATTCTAGCAATCAGGATTAGAACCATTGCACTGTATCTAACTGAAAGCACAAAATTGCTAATCTGAACTAAGTTCCAGAGTGCCGGTTTGCTTTAAAGCAAACAAACAGAAAGCCATAGTGACATTTCTGAAGGCATGCCTCCAAGTTCTTAATGTAATTACTTCTTGGTTCCTGAGATGTAATTAATTAGATGAAAAGAGATCAAGCATAAGCCTTCCCTGGTGGCGCAGTGGTTAATAGTCCACCTGCCAATGTAGGGGACATGGGTTCGAGCCCTGGTCCGGGAAGATCCCACATGCTGCGGAGCAGCTAAGCCCGTGTGCCACAACTACTGAAGCCCGTGTGCCTAGAGCCTGTGCTTACAACAAGAGAAACCACTGCAATGAGAAGACCCAACACAGCCCAAAATAAACAAATAAATAACTAAATTTATTTTTTAAAAAAAGAAATCAAGCATAATCTAAAAGGATATAAGAGATTTTCTAAATAGGAGTGACTCTGGGCTTCAGAGCCATGACAATAATTACTAGATCCAGGGACACAAACCTCTTCACCAGCCCATCATTATGGCTGGAAAACCTCCTGAAATCAAGAACCTCTGAACTTTACATAGAGTAAGGTGAGTTGGGAGGATAAAAAAGAATTTTTTTTCTCAAGTCTGTGGGATGTTTTCTTAATTTATTTTCAGCATAGTCATTCTTTACCTGGGGTTTCTGCTTTAACTGACATCAAGGCTGTTTTATTGAAAAATTTTCAGTTTCTTGATCAAGCACTTAGTCTGACATACTTTGTCTATTGTTACTGCTAAATTAAATTTCACTCTGACAGCTGACCACCAAGTCAGGCCCCACTTTGTCTGGGAGCTCCTTTGATTTAGAAAAAGTACCTTATCTCGCAACCTCTTCTTTTGTACCTCCTTTTTACAAATATCTTTTAACAGGCTTCAAGATGAGAGAAAAGGGGATCTTTTAAAATTCCTAATAATTTTTTTTTTTTTTAAGCTGGGAGAGTTGTGAAGTCATGAAAGCATAGAACTACAGATTAATGTAGCTCTTGAGCCTCATGGTGGCTGAAAACATGTCCCCACCTACATGTTTTATCCCCCTTCTCCTCCTAGGCACACACTTCATCCTCTTCTAGGCTACAAGGAGTAAATAGTGATCCTTGCCAGAAACAAAGGACATAGGAGAAGAGAAACAAATGAATATCACTGTTTTCTAGTCATAGCTGAAGAATATGGAATCTCTTTACTGCAGGGACCTTAAAATTATACACTGTGATGGCAGCCTTTTGTTCATTTTGAAGGAAAGAACACAAATCCCCATAGCAGGAGTTCTCGATGTTGACAGGGGTGTAGGGTAGTGATGCAGCTTGAGTCAGAATCTGGTTGGGCTAGATGTGGGTATTCTGTCAAAAAATTTCATCCCTTGAAACATGGACCTTCTCGTCTGCCCTCCTTGCCCCCTTTCCTTCCCCTCCGCAAATTATTGGTTGAGCGCTACCTTCTCATTTTATAGATAAGAAAATGGAGTTCCATAGAGAGGTCAAGGGGCTTGTAAGGATCATCAGACCTCAAGAAATACTTATCTCCTGTTTCATTAGGAGTTTCTTGTCTCAGAGAGAAAACCAGGAAAGAAATTTGGTTATAGGGACAAGAACTATATGAAACCGATACTTATCTTTGTTCTCAGATAAAAAATGATTTGTGTTTTAATCCTATTATGAATTAGTGATAAAATTTGGCGATGCCATGTTTGAAAAGGCCTGATTGCTTAAAGTTGCCCACCTCCTTCTGTGATATCATCGTACCATTTTCACCTCCTCTTTTTTCTTTCTCCCTTCTCTTCTGTTTTCTTTTTGTTGCCATGCTGAACTCAATAACATATTTGTGAAGACACTTAATAAGGGATTATTCTTGAAAATCTGCTACAGGATCAAAGCATCACATTTGTATTTTGGACTTAAAAAGTGAAGAGCCTGTAAATAGAATTTAGTGATGAATTTTTATAATCATGGAGCCATATTTCAGAAGCGCTAGAGGAGATTGTTATTTAAAAGAAGCTTGTAATGAGTCGTATGGTAAAGGAAATAATTAGTATCATATTTGTTTGGGCAATTCATCATGTCCACAGTTCTGTGACTTGGAGACCTCAATTTCTAAGGGAACAGTGGATCAAAGAGCAAATGTTAAAGTAGGACCAGGAAAGCACACTTTCTAATTCCAGAAATAAGAAGGCAGAAGAAATAAAGCAGAAAGCTCCAATTTCTTTGTTCCCTACACATTGAAAGATTTTTGGAATAATTATAGACCTCAAATTTTTCATCATAAGTTTAAAGAATTACCAAGAACATAATTTCTGGTGTATTGTAAATGTTGGAATTTTAAAATTAAAAGTCTAAATCATTTTAAAGTATACCCATTTACATCCTATAATACTATACTATTATAATTTGATTCTCACCATCGTCTATTTAAAAATATAAAAGCAAGTTTTTTCTGAAAACTGTACACCGATACTTTTTCTCTTTTAATTCGTGTTTTTATTTACTTACCTTACAGAATGTTATCAGTAAAATATGCTTAAACGTTTTTATTGATCATTGTATAGTCTCAGAACCTTAAAATAAATATAACTTCCTGAATCCATAATCCTCTAAATTTCAAAAATGACATCTGGATTGAGTTTTTATTACTGTTGTTATTAGCACAGATTGAACAAAACCACGAATAATATTAAATATTGATAAATAATCACTAAATATAAAAGTTAAATTTATTGGAACTTCATCTGTTAATGAGATGGACACTTTTTTTTTTTTAAACTAGTTTTGTATGAAGTCAAATATTATTTATTTCTGGAACAAGATAGGATTTATCACAATGCCAATTTTTCATTTTTCTAGATGTATGAGAAATCTTTCTCACACAAATAAGTAGGTGAGATTGGAGAGATTATTTTTATCGTTGAATTTTTTAAAAAACTCCGTACTAGTTTTTTGCCCAAAATCACACAATGATTTCTCATCAAATTATTGTTCATGATTCATCCTCTGACACCTCAATTAGTTGTCCTTCAATTTTGTTGAAAGGAAACACTGACTTGTAAAAGTATTTGTTAATCAGTCATTTGAGACGTTCACTTTCTGTGTTTCTGGGAAGTACACCAAAGACTTACCAAAGCCTCTCAAATAACCATTGATTATACTTGTTGCTCTTTCTCTTAGAGGCACCATGTTCATCTTGATACACTCAGACTTGGGGAAAATAAAAATATTCCAAAATTCAATACAGCTTGGCAGAAATGATTTTTATTTGGACAAAATGCTTTTATCTGGTCACATGCTTTAAATATATTTTATCGAAACCTTGAAGCTGCTGATTTAGCTCATTAAGCTTATGAAAAATGTCTACCTATCTAAACTATTTTGAGAAACTTATTTGTTGACTCAATCAGCTAGGTCAGGTTTTCTTTCTTTAAGGTTGAATTTTGTATTCACATAAAATTTCTCATAAACTTCTGAATGACTTATCTTTTCAGTTCTGAATTCTCAGTCCAGAATGAATTTCTAGATACAGTAAGGAGGAGGCTTGAAATGATTCTGCCGCTGGTGAAATAAGGTACCCCCCTCTGTTGTATTTCTTATTGAGTCCCTTTTTGATGGCATCTTATGGGACTTTTTCTCAGGAGCAATGTCTTCTTTGACAGTGGCTTGCAGATGAAAAGACAAGGTCTTTAAACAGAAATTGTCATCCCCATGATTCCTTGTCTGAGAAGTGCATTCTCAGACAGATCAATTTTAGGAAAGAAGTTGAGCTTCTGGTAATTGAGTCTCGTAAAAATAACTGATTCTGTGAACTTTAGCTAGAAGACCACTATTACAGAGTCTGTAAAAAATCAGAGGAATGAAGATACCTAACAGCCTAGGGCTATTTGGTATATTGATTAGTTTTAACTCCCTTCATATGTTCTGAGGATTTCAATAATTAAATAATTCATATTGATGATCTGGATTCATCAAGAAAAGTTTAATGATGATGACAAATTTCTGCCTAAAATGGCATTTTAGATCAATTTCCATGCAACATGAGTAAGCTAAAAGTAAATGTGAAACCCTTTAATATCAAAAGTGGTAAATCCTTGGAATTCATGTCTCTTGCACCTAGATCTCATGGTGAAATATTTTATGAATTGTCACAAACAGGAATTTCTTCAGGATCAGTTTTCTGGGATTCTGTAATCATGTTTGTGAAGAATTTAGACGATTCTTTAGCTAACACAAGAAAACTTCTATAATCTAAATTAAAGAACTGATAAATAAGCCAGTGTATGTAATTGCTCATAGCCTTTAACTTCAAAATTTCTACCTTGCAAGAGAGAAAGGAATTTTCAGAAGCTTACAACAGAAATTCTTCACATTGGAGAATATGAATTTAAATTATTTTATTTTTCCAGTAATGTACTATTATACCATTACTCCTATATGTACTAAGAGTTCAGTGGAATTGTTATTATTTAACATCTTTATTGGAGTATAATTGCTTTACAATGTTGTGTTAGTTTCTGCTTTATAACAAAGTGAATCTGCTATTTGCATACGCATATCCCTATATCCCCTCCCTCTTGCGTCTCCCTCCCACCCTCCTTATCCCACCCCTCTAGGTGGCCGCAAAGCACTGAGCTGATCTCCCTGTGCTATGCAGCTGATTCCCGCTAGCTATCTATTTTACATTTGATAGTGTATATATGTCAATGTTACTCTCTCCCTTCGTCCCAGCTTATCCTTCCCGCTCCCTGTGTCCTCAAGTCCATTCTCTGCTTTTGTGCCTTTATTTCTGTCCTGCCCCTAGGTTCATCAGAACCATTTTTTTTTTAGATTCCATATATATGTGTAAGCATACATTATTTGTTTTTCTCTTTCTGACTTACTTCACTCTGTATGACAGACTCTAGGTCCATCCACCTCACTACAAATAACTCAATTTCGTTTCTTTTTATGGCTGAGTAATATTCTATTGTATATATGTGCCACATCTTCTTTATCCATTTATCTGTCGATGGATGCATAGGTTGCTTCCATGTCCTGGCTATTGTAAATAGAGCTGCAATGAACACTATGGTACAAGACTCTTTTTGAATTATGGTTTTCTCAGGGTATATGCCCAATAGTGGGATTGCTGGGTCATATGGTAGTTCTATTTTTAGTTTTTTAAGGAACCTCCATGCTGTTCTCCTATCAATTTACATTCCCACCAACAGTGCAAGAGGGTTCCCTTTTCTCCACACCCTCTCCAGCATTTATTGTTTGTAGATTTTTTGATGATGGCCATTCTGACTGGTGTGAGGTGATACCTCATTGTGGTTTTGATTTGCATTTCTCTAATGATTAGTGATGTTGAGCATCTTTTCATGTGTTTGTTGGCAATCTGTATATCTTCTTTGGAGAAATGTCTCTTTAGGTCTTCTGTCCATTTTTGGATCGGGTTGTTTGTTTTTTTGATATTGAGGTGCATGAGCTGCTTGTATATTTTGGAGATTAATCCTTTGTCCGATGATTCATTTGCAAATATTTTCTCCCATTATGAGGGTTATCTTTTCGTCTTGTTTTTGGTTTCCTTTGCTGTGCAAAAGCTTTTAAGTTTCATTAGGTCCCATTTGTTTATTTTTGTTTTTATTTCCATTTCTCTAGGAGGTGGGTCAAAAAGTATATTGCTGTGATTTATGTCATAGAGTGTTCTGCCTATGTTTTCCTCTAAGAGTTTGATAGTGTCTGGCCTTACATTTAGATCTTTAATCCATTTTGAGTTTATTTTTGTGTATGGTGTTAGGAAGTGTTCTCATTTCATTCCTTTACATGTAGCTGTCCAGTTTACCCAGCACCACTTATTGAAGAGGCTCTCTTTTTTCCATTGTATACTCTTGCCTTCTTTATCAAAGATAAGGTGACCATAAGTGCATGGGTTTATCCCTGGGCTTTCTATCCTGTTCCATTGATCTATATTTCTGTTTTTGTGCCACTACCATACTGTCTTGATTACTATAGCTTTGTAGTACAGTCTGAAGTCTAGGAGCCTGCTTCCTCCAGCTCTGCTTTTCTTTCTCAAGATTGCTTTGGCTATTCAGGGTCCTTTGTGTTTGCATACAAATTGTGAAATTTTTTGTCCTAGTTCTGTGAAAAATGCCAGTGGTATTTTGTTAGGGATTGCATTGAATCTGTAGATTGCTTTGGGTAGTACAGTCATTTCCACAATGTTGAGTATTCCAGTCCAAGAACATGGTAGATCTCTCCACCTGTATCATCTTTAATTTCTTTCATCAGTGTCTTATAGTTTATTGCATACAGGTCTTTAGTCTCCTTAGGTAAGTTTATTCCTAGGTATTTTATTCTTTTTGGTGCAGTGGTAAATGGGAGTGTTTCCTTATTTTTTCTTTAAGATTTTTCATCATTAGTGTATAGGAATGCAAGAGATTTCTGTGCATTAATTTGGATCTTGCTACTCTGCCAAATTCATTGATTAGCCCTAGTAGTTTTCTGGTAGCATCTTTAGGATTCTCTATGTATAGTATCACGTCATCTGCAAACAGTGACAGTTTTACTTCTTCTTTTCCAATTTGGATTCCTTTTTTTTCTTTTTCTTCTTTGATTGCTGTGGCTAAAACTTCCAAAACTATGTTGAATAATAGTGGTGAGAGTGAGCAACTTTGTCTTCTTCCTGATCTTAGAGGAAAGGGTTTCAGTTTTTCACCATTGAGAACGATGTGGGCTGTGGGTTTGTCATTATGTATGGCCTTTATTATGTTGAGGTCGGTTCCCTCTATGTCTACTTTCTGGAGAGTTTTTATCATAAATGGGTGTTGAATTTTGTCAAAAGCTTTTTCTGCATCTATTGAGTTGATCATATGGTTTTTATCCTTTAGTTTGTTAATATGGTGTATCACATTGATTGATTTGCATATATTGAAGAATCCTTGCATTCCTGGGATAAACCTCACTTTATCATGGTGTATGATCCTTTTAATGTGCTGCTGGATTCTGTTTGTTACTATTTAGTTGAGGACTTTTGCATCTATGTTCATCAGTGATATTGGCCTGTAGTTTTCTTTTCTGGTAATATCTTTGTCTGCTTTTCGTATCAGGGTGATGGTGGCCTCGTAGAATGAGTGTGGGAGTGTTTCTCCCTCTGCTATATTTTGGAAGAGTTTGAGAAGGATAGGTGTTAGCTCTTCTCTAAGTGTTTGATAGAATTCGCCTGTGGAGCCATCTGGTCCTGCCTTTCGTTTGTTGCAAGACTTTTAATCACAGTCTCAATTTCAGTGCTTGTGATTGGTCTGTTTATATTTTCTATTTCTTCCTGGTTCAGTCTTGGAAGGTTGTGCTTTTCTAAGAACTTGTCCATTTCTTCCAGCTTGTCCGTTTTATTGGCATATAGTGGCTTGTAGGAATCTCTTATGATCCTTTGTGTTTCTGCAGTGTCAGTTGTTACTTCTTTTGCACTTCTAATTCTGTTGATTTGAGTCTTCTCCCTTGTTTTGTTGATGAGTCTGGCTAATGGGTTATCAATTTTGTGTATCTTCTCAAAAAACCAGCTTTTAGTTTTATTGATCTTTGCTGTTGTTTCATTCATTTTTTAAAAAATTTATTCTGGTCTGATCTTTATGATTTCTTTCCTTCCGCTAATTTTGTTTTTTTTTTGTTGTTGTTGTTCATCTTTCTCTAATTGCTTTAGGTTTAAGGTTAGGTTCCGTATTTGAGTTGTTTCTTGTTTCTTGAGGTACGATTGTATTGCTATAAACTTACATCTTAGAACTGCTTTTGCTGTATCCCATAGGTTTTGGGTCATCGGGTTTTCATTGTCATTTGTTTCTAGGTATTTTTTGATTTCCTCTTTGATTTCTTCAGTGATCTCTTGGTTATTTAGTACTGTATTGTTTAGCTTTCATGTGTTTGTATTTTTTAGATTTTTTTCCCTGTAATTGATATCTAGTCTCAAGCATTGTGGTTGGAAGAGATACTTGGTACGATTTCAATTTTCTTAAATTTACCAGCGCTTGATTTGTGACCTAAGATATGGTCTATCCTGGAGAATGTTCCATGAGCACTTGAGAAGAAAGTGTATTCTGTTGTTTTTGGATGGAATGTCCTATAAATATAAATTAAGTCCATCTTGTTTGATGTGTCATTTAAAGCTTGTGTTTTCTTATTTATTTTCATTTTGGATGATCTGCCCATTGGTGAAAGTGGGGTGTTAAAGTGCCCTACTATGATTGTGTTAATGTCGATTTCCCCTTTTATGATGGTTAGCATTTGCCTTATGTATTCAGGTGCTCCTATGTTGGGTGCATAAATAGTTACAATTGTTATATCTTCTTCTTGGATTGCTCCCTTGATCATTATGTAGTGTCCTTCTTTGTGTCTTTTAACAGTCTTTATTTTAAAGTCTATTTTGTCTGATATGAGAATCGCTACTCTAGCTTTTTTTTGATTTGCATTTGCATGGAATATTTTTTTCCATCCCCTCACCTTCAGTCTGTATGTGTCCTGAGTTCTGAAGTGGGTCTCTTGCAGACAGCATATATATGGGTCTTGTTTTTGTATCCATTCAGCCAGTCTGTGTCTTTTGGTCAGAGTATTTTATCCATTAACATTTAAGGTAATTATCGATTTGTGTGTTCCTATTACCAGTTTCTTAATTGTTTGGGGTTAGATTTTGTAGGTCTTGTTCTTCTCTTGTGTTTCCTGCCTAGAGAAGTTTCTTTAGCATTTGTTGTAAAGCTGGTTTGGTGGTGCTGAATTCTCTTAACTTTTGCTTGTCTGTAAAGGTTTTAATTTCTCCCTCGAATCTGAATGAGATCCTTGCTGGGTAGAGTAATCTTGGTTGTAGGTTTTTCCATTTCATCAGTTTAAATATGTCCTGCTACTCCCTTCTGGCTTGCAGAGTTTCTGCTGAAAGATCAGCTGTTTATCATTATGCGGATTCCCTTGTATGTTATTTGTTGCATTTCCCTCGCTGCTTTTAATAATTTTTCTTTGTATTTTATTTTTGATAGTTTGATTAATATGTGTCTCGGTATGTTTCTCCTTGGGTTTATCCTGTATGGTACTCTCTGTGCTTCCTGGACTAGATTGACTATTTCCTTTTCCATGTTAGGGAAGTTTTCGACTTTTCTCTTCAAATATTTTCTCAGACCGTTTCCTTTTCTCTTCTTCTTCTGGGACCCCTAAAATTTGAATGTTGGTGCATTTAATGTTGCCCCAGAGGCCTCTGAGACTGTCCTCAATTCTTTTCATTCTTTTTTCTTTATTCTGCTCCCTGGCAGTTATTTCCACCATTTAATCTTCCAGCTCACTTATCCGTTCTTCTGCCTCAGTTATTCTGATATTGATTCCTTCTAGTGTATTTTTAATTTCAGTAGTTGTGTTGTTCATCACTGTTTGTTTGCTCTTTAGTTCTTCTAGGTCCTTGTTAAATATTTCTTGCATTTTCTCCATTCTGTTTCTGAGATTTTGGATCATCTTTACTATTATTACTTTGAATTGTTTTTCATGTAGGTTGCCTATTTCATCTTCATTTATTTGGTCTTGTAGGTTTTTAACTTGCTTCCTCGTCTGTAACATATTTTATTGTTTCTTTTCTTTTCTTTTTTTTTTTGATGTGTGGTTCTGTATTCCTGTGTTACTGGTTTTTTGAACTGAGACATTCAGTGCTGGAGTTTGCAGGCAGTTGGATAGAACCGGGTCTTGGTGCTGAGATGAGGGCCTCTGGGAGGCCTCACTCCAATTAATATTCCCTGGGGTCTGAGGTTCTCTGTTAGTCCAGCAGTTTGGACTTGGAGCTCCCACCACAGGAGCTCAGGCCCAGTCTCCGGCCTGGGAACCAACGTTCTGCAAGCTTCTTGGCTCTGTAAAAACAACAAAGAAAGAAAGAAAAAAGAGAACAGTGTAATATTAAAGAATGAAAAACAAAATAAAATTAGAAAGATAAAAAATACATTAGGAAAAATAAAACCATAATTGAAATAACTTTAACAAGGTAAAATAAAACCACAACAGAGAAAATAAAGCGGTGGGGGGGGGGGAACAAGCCAAAAGGAGAGAACAATAAGAAAGTCTAAAGAATAAAGTAAAATTCAAAAACTAAAAGATTAACTAGGAAAAATAAAAATATGAAAGACTCAACAACAATGAATCAACAAGGTAAAACAGAACTCCAATCTAATAGAGGAGAAAAGAAAATAAAAGCCTTGGCTATGGGGGTGGAGTTTAGGCGAGGGGTGGAACTGAGGCAGGGGCGGGGTTTAGGGTGGGGTGACCTAGGCGGGTGGGAGGGTTACGTTTCAGCCTTGGCAGGAACCTAGGCTCAGGACCCACTAGCCAGAAAAGGCCCTGGGGGCGGGGCCTTGGCAGGGTTACCTTCAAGCATGGGGTGGGGCCTCTGCTTAGAACCTGTGCGGAAGGGGAGAGGGAGCACTAGGAAGGAGGGCCTCTGGAGTGTGGGGTTCTGGAGTTTGGAGTTAGGGCCCTGAGGAAGGGTGCGTGGGTGGGTTTTAGGCCCAGTGCGTTGGAGGGGTTCTCTGAGTGTAGAGGTAGGGCCCTGGGTGGGGGTGTAGGGGCGGGGCTTGGGTTATGCCCAGCAGCAAGGAGGCTCCGAGGGCAGAGGATTAGGCCTCAGAGTCCAGCAGGCTCCCCAGTGCCTAAGTGGACAGGGAAAGCACTGGCCATGTTCCCTTCTGTTCCTTTGCACCCCTCCCCACCATCTCCCCCAGGGTTTCCCCCGTGTCCGCTGGACCCCTAATCGTGAGTGGATCCCGCTGGGTGTAGGAACTCCTTTCCTCCGCAAGCCACCCCTCAGGGGTGCCGTCCCAGATGTCCGGCTGTTACTTTTGCTCCCCCTTTCCTCCCTCCCACTGTCTCAGGATCCGCATGGCTGGAGGGGGCCTCAGTGGGCAGAGGATTAGGCCTGGGATCTCACCATGTTCCTAGGGGCCCAAGTGGGCAGGGGAAACCTGGCCACTCTCCGTTTTGATCCTCTGCCCTCCCATTGGTTCCCCAATATCCCCCTTCGGGCATGGGACCCCTTCCCCTCCCTCAGCCGTCCCTCAGGGGCGCCAGTCCTGACCCGCCTCCACTTCTCCTCCCCCTTCACTACCCCCATACCCCATGTCCTGCCTGGTTGCTGGGGGTTCCTCTCATCCCCTTAAGTGTCCATGGACCCCCACTGGTGCCTGGTAGGTGTCCTAGTTGTGCGGAGACGCGAATTCTGCGTCCTCCTAGTACGCCATCTTGACTCCACCCCCACTTCAGTGGAATCATTGAGATTATATTTTTCCCAACTTTTACTTTCTGTTAAACAAAACTGTCAGCTCCCTATAGTATTTAACTCTCCTTATATAATTCTGCTACAGTGAGAAATATTCAAATAGATCTTACATCCAATTAATATGTATTATATGCAATTAAACTGGTGATGTAAGAAATATCAGAAAGAACTTTAGATATATCTCTTACAGTATTCGCAGTACTGAAGGTAAGCTTGTGGTCTTGGGACAAGTTATTGTTCAGACATTTCACAGTGTTTTCCTTGACCATTAGAACACAATATCAAACTTCACACCCCCACTACCTCTCCCTACCCCCTCCACCACCCCGGTCATTTGGTCCGGATTGACCAAGGAGCAGGTAAACACAGATGCCGTATAGCTATGCATGATATTTAAGTAAACTTTAGTTTTTTCATCTGTAAAGTGGGATGATAATAGTACTTCTTACATAGGGTTGTTGAGTCAAATAAATGATTGAATGCACATAAAACACTTTGTAAGAGCTTAGTAATGTTAGACATTATTATTAGTAGTAGGTCTAAAATAATAGCCTGAATGAAAAATATGGACTAATATTGGATCAGTTGAATTAAATATTTTCATTTTGATGCAAATTTAAGACCACTCCAAATCTGATAAAATCAGTCATTTGTTTTCCATATACTTTTTTTTTGTCATCAATTGTAGGAACACTCTGTCATTGTCTCTTTGTGCTGTTATAACAAAAATACCATGGGTGGCTTGAACAGCAGAAATTTATTTCTTTTAGTTCTAGAGGCTGGGAACTCCAAGATCAAGACGCTGGCAGATTCATTGTCCGGTGAGAGCCTTTTTCCTGGTTCATAGCCCATCTTGTCACTGTGTCCTTGCATGATGGAAGGGGCAAGAGAGCTCTTGGGGTCTCTTTTATAAGAGCACTAATCCCATTATGTGACCTAATCACCTACCAGAGGCCCCACCTTCTAATACCATCACAATGGAGTTAGGATTTCAACATATGAATTTAGGGAGGGACACAAACGTTCAGTCTGTGGTGGTCAAGAAGTATATTAATAGTGTAGACATTTTTTGTAATAGTTGAAGATATTCCTGGAGATACTGTGTTTCAGGTGATATGATTATATTAGAACATTGGGACTTGATGTTAATTACCATCTCTTTCTAGTTCCAAGGTGCCACTTGGGTAGATAAAGCTTCTTGCAGTTTAAAAGATTGTTAATATAAATTTTCTTCACTTATGCCTATTAGGGTAGGTCTAGGACATCACCTTGTCATAGAGTTCCCTGTCTAGAAAAGAGATCTTCACACTCATTTCATTATTTCCTGAAGTGTATGAGTAACCACACTGACTGTGAAGAAGGTACCCAAATGTTACCTTTTCCTATTTTTCCCAAGGATTATGTTAATTCTGTGTCCTAATGTTGATTTGTTGATCAGAAGTTTCAACAGAATATATACCTTCTTTAATAACACCAAAAGGGAAATTAGTTGATTATTAATCTTGGATATATAGAATATTTAAAAATTTATACTCCATTCTCAAATGATAATAAGAGGAGTCCTTGCTAATGAGACTGTTGGGAATCACCTTTTGGGTAGGTGGATTTGAGAGCTGTGTGGGGATGAGGGGGAATAGGCACTACTGTAATTCATACGTGGTATCTATATAATAACTCTATTGTATTAATTTGACCTATATTATAGGTACATGATTCTATAGCAGACATTTTAAAACAATTTTATTGACTTTCAGCAAAGCAAGTATTTAATTACCATTCTGCCAATTGGGCAAATTTGTACGACTCCTCTTAAAACCAGATTTTCTGTAGATAGAGGAGGAAAGCACTTTAGCATTTCAGAGAAGAAAGCACAAAAATAGAACTCAGTTGACTCTGAGAATACATAAGAAAGTAAACCAGAGCACACCATGTGGCTTTCTGACACGGAATAAAGGTCATGCCTCTACCCCTGTTGTTCTTTCCTTCCCATGTCAGTGTCAGTCTTTGTTTTGAAGAAGACACAATGGGATCCTGCCTATTACTTCTTAAGCTGGGTCAGAGTTTGTGTTTTGTCTGATTGGCTGCCTCCTCACTCTTCAGGAGGCCCAATAAGATATAGTAAATACTATCGGTGAGTGAAATTGCTGAGGGAGGAAACACACTTATTGTGCAGTATTTGTTGGGAGTTTCAGGAATGATAGAGTTTAGAGTAAGACCATGTAAAATATTGAGTAGCTGTATCAGACTGTGGCATTTGTTTACTGGTGAGGTTAGCTACCAGTTTTCTGCAAAAAATAGTCCAAATTAGATTATTTTAGTAATTATTATTTAACATGTGCTAAGTGCCCACAGCATGTTGGTCCCTTCCTATGATATCAGAATGCACTGTGGAAGGAACTGAACTTGCTGTTGATTTAATTAATCTCTCAAGTTAATTGCCAGTATGGGCCACATTTCTTTCAAGAGTAAAATTGGAGTGTGAGAAAAGGTAATGTCCCTCCCTCATTAAGCTGTCCATGTTAGATTTACATGACAACAGTGAGGTGCATTCAGGCTTAGTTTTGATAGCTTTCATTACTGACAGCACAGAGTAAGTGGTGATCCGTCCTTCTATTATTGGATTCAACTCAATAGGTATGGCACAAACACCATCATCTCTATCAGGGAGGTTTCAAAGAGCTGTTTGTAGTTTGATGCTAGGCTTGTCGTATTTTTTCCCTCCACTAGCCCCAGACTCCTTTTGTTCTCCCAATGAGTGGGGAATTGCAGTGCAGGACACCACCTGACATCTGCCAAGAAGGGCAGCCCTTGCCAACTGCCGCATTCCCCAGAGTAGGAATCAGTTAGTGACTCCTGTCAGTGAGGTGAGTTTGTAGATCTTAGGAACTTCCCTTCACGCAGTTACATAATGGCATGTGACATTCTCCCCCCAGCACCAACTTGGGCTTGTAAAGCTCTGTAGACAGGGGCTTTAAAAATGGCTGAGATGTTGTTGCTTACCTGCCCAAACTGGAAGACCAATTATGTGCCTGTCTTTTCATCAGTGTTTGCTTCTATGGAGTCTTAGGTTGGGTTCCTGGTCTTCAGACAGGGATTGGTGTGCAGGTGATTTATTAAGGGAGGACTCTTGGGAGAAACCAGGAGGGGAGTGAGAGTATTAGGATAGGGCAAGGGAAGAAGCTACCAAGGATGTGGTTTCTGATAAAATTAGCCGGATCGCATGAGGTGCTCTGGAGCGTGAATCGTACCACAAGGGCAGTCCTGCCTTGAGAGAGAGCGCTCCCCTTTCCACTAGTCAGTCATTAGCTATGGGCCCTGGGTAGGGGGTGGATATGGTGGTACGTCTCCCAGGCACCTCTGGGTGAAGGGGCTCTTTCGCTCAAGGGCAGTCCTTTGGAGAAGATTGGCAGCAACACCTGTAAGAAGGAATGGGCTACCAAATTGGTAAAATGGATCCCAAAACCCAAACAGGATCTGGGTGAAGCATCAGCGACTTCTGCTAAGTGTAGAGAACACATTCTGTAGTGGGATAGGGTATTTGCATGCACGCGGGAATACAGTTCCCTTCAAGTTACAAAATTCTGTGGCAGAGTCAGAGTGCATTGTAATTTTATTCTCTGATTCAGTCTTTAATAAGAGACCTTGGTCTGATAGACAGATGAAAATCACATAGTACTTTCTTTTTAGCTTTATGGGAAATGAAGTTGTAATTATCAAGTAGACTTTCACCTCAGAAAAAGAATATGACAAAACGAATATCCGTCCACAGATTTTTACTAATATGTTGTTAATGCCTATAAAGGTAATTAAATATGACAGATGAAAAAACCATTATACTCACATGCCAAAGAGGAAGTGGGGTATGCTAAGTGCCTGTGTGCTACAAAATACAGCCTCTTGTTACATCAAACGACAGGGCCTAACTTTCTGATGTAAACACATTATTGCAAATGTCAGTGCACAGACTGCAAAGATGATTACTAAAGAAATAGCAAAAGCAATAAAATATAGACAAACAACCTTTCATTGACTAAGTTATAATTCAAACTTGTTATCACTATGGATGAACCATTTCATATAGAGACTTAATTTTTCGTTGATAGGCTTTTTTAATAAGACAGCAAGATGAAAGAAGTAACATTTGATGTTAAATATTAAGTACCTTAATGGAAATAATAAAACTTTTATATCTTAAACTGCAGAGGATATATTCTGAGGTTCGTATCTCCCTTCCTCTCTTCTTTCCTATCAAAAATATCAATAGCTTACTATAACAAATCAAATTATGAAACTTTCCACTATGTAGGTTTCTGAATTTAGCCATGTGTATATTTTATAAGTAGATATTTTCTGGAGGATGAAATAAAGACTTCATTCACTCTGTATTTCATGTATTTTTTACTAAAGCTTCAACTTTGCTAAGTTACTCCTGAAAGATTCAATCTAAAGAGGAAATTTGTGGTATATATTTTGTTTAAAAATGCATGTGTTTCTTTGAATGCAGTCAGTTGTAGAAAAAAATTAGGAAATTAGGAATTTTTTTCTCCAATAAGTTGGTGTTTCTTTGGTGGCTTCTTTTGATTTTTTGTACAATTTTTTACATCAGAAAGGATATTTTGTACACAAAAAATTGGTAATGGCACATAGCATAAATACAAAGTGTCATGAGTTACCCCTAAAATATTTATAGCCTTGGGTTCATGAAAAATGTTTAATTTCATGAAGAATTTTGTTTAGCATTTATTGTGGTCATTGACAGTGCTGTTTTCATGGCAGAATAATCTTTAAAACACTCTGGTTCAGTTGTTTGTTGAAATGACAAAAGAAAAACTATTTCCCTAAAAATGTTGCTTGAGGTTGACTTCTACTTCTAGGTCCTTTACTCAAAGAAAGACTTGCCAAGAACCCACATGTGTTTGAAGCAACCTTCCATCAGTATTAAAAGGCTAACTTGACTTTGTGTTCTAGGCCCTGATCCAAGGTGCTCTAAACACAGTCTGTCATTCATACCTCACATCAGCTCTAGGCACCACATATATTATTACTGCATTTCACAGACTGGGAGACTGAAATTCAAAGGGTTCAAGCTGCTATACCACACAGCCTGCTCTGAAAAAAGCTTCTTCTTATGACTGAGGGACCAGTATTAACAAATAGTTATATTAACAATAGTCAAATGTAGTCTTCAGCTACATACTGATACCCTATTTTAGGAATTGTTGGTGTCAGTTATAGAAGCTCTTTAGCCCTTTGTTAAGATGAGGTGTTTATCATCATTACCAGCACCACCATCAGTCGTCACCATCACCATCACTGTCATCACCACCATCATCATCATCACCATTCTTCTCCTCTTCTTCCTCATATCTATCAGTTATTGACTGTTTCTTAACGGCAACCCTAAGATGGATGTTTTACCTTTAGCAAGCTTGTCCTCTGATTTCCCTCGGTTTGATGAAAAATATTTCTCATGTGGGCAGGTAGCCCATCTACAACTCATCACATATAATAATGAAGAAATCATGGGTTTAGGAGTTTGACAGATCTGAGTTCCTAATTATGATTGTAAGCAAGATGGTTAATGTATCTGAGCTTCAGTTTCTTCACCTATCCCATAGGCTAAATAATTCCTATCTTGTAGTTCCTAGGGAAAATTAGATGAGATGGCATATCCCAAATGCTTAGCACTGTGCTGCAAATGTAGTAGTCACTCCAGAAATGTTGGTTTCTCTCCCCTTCCTATGTACCTTTCGTGTGGAGAGAAAATGATAGGAGGCATAGATAATTGCTAAATTGAATTGTATAATGAAGAAAATCCTTATTATATATTTAATAACTTCCATTTCTCATTCATGTGCTATGTTTGAGGTTGTGTTTGTTTGCATAATATGCCTTATATCATTTAAATTTCAGAGCAGCTCTCTGCCCTAGGCAGTTGGTAGCTCCTGATTTTCTCAACAGTGGGAATCAGGAACTCTATTCTCTTCCATCTGCTCATCTATATGGACTTCATCAGTGGATTTTTTGCTTTCTGGCCAGTTGGAAACCCAAACGAGATCAGAGGAACGGAGGAGAGTGAGGTCAGGGTATTAGTTGCCTTGGATCCCTCCCAATGGCTCTTACTTGGTCTAGCTGTGTCCCTCTATCTAAATCTCTTCTTAATATTAACTCCCAACCAGACCTTCTCCTTCAAGGTTCTGGGCACTGCTCCTTTCCCTTCTCCTTTTACAGCTAAGGATGATAATAACTCCAGAGTGTTGGCTATTGCTTATCGTTTCTGTGTATACTACCCAAAGTTTTGTAAATGGTCTCTTTTATTAAACCCTCCTCAATCTATTTTAATTAGAGTGGGCCATCTGTGTCCTGCTGGGACCCTGACTGATAGATAAGGGGAAGCTAGGGGACATTTTTTGAAACTGCAGGTACCTAACAGGTACATAACAAATAGATTTGTTTATTTGAGGTGACTTGGTGGATGCTGGTAGAGTGGATTAGGGAGCCAAAGACACTCAAACCATTCTTGCTATTACCACTATTCTTTTCTATTTTTATCAGTCTCAACTGATGTTAAGGACTTCCCTTTCACCATGGACACACTCTGTGCTTGAGTTCTTTCATTTGCAGACTCTCCATGTGGCTCCAATACTAGATTTTGCACTCCTTTAGGGTGGGAACTATTTTATTCATCTATGTGCCCTTGACACAAGTACATCACTATGCTTTAGTAGGTACTTAGCACAGCCATAATTTAATGATCCATCTGCCTACCTCTAAGGATGAGCAGGAACTGAAGTACATTGGCAGAACACATTTTGCTTCTTGACGTTGGCTTCCATAAAACCTCAGACAATATATTGCTGATGTGTTATATATGTAAACATTATATAAATGGACGAGTCTGACTGTATTTTTTTTTTTTGGCATCTGCTAGAGGAGAAAAATTGGATAGATGCCTTGAAGGCATGGGCAGTTGTAATATTTCAGTAGCATATACTGATCTGGTTACAATTTGAAATAATACAGAACATTTTTCTTTTCTCTCCTGAGTTTTTGCTGATTAAAATTTGTTCCCAAATGTTCTCAATTACCGGATATTGATGTTTCTTACTTTAAAAGCCTGATTGCAGATACCCTGGTAATAGTTTTTTACTTTTTAATTAATGATAAGCACTGAAGAAATCAGTATTAGAGCAGTTCCAGCTTTGACTTTTAAGGGTCGTAAATACAGTGTGGTAGCGAAATGCATATTATAATTGAATAACAGGATTTTTTAAATGAAGGTTTTCATCACTAATTTTTTTTTTTATCACTAATGTTTTGATAGGCTTACATATCAGAAGGATAAAAGCGGTAGTGTTTGGTCAATTTACTGGCTGTGTTTTAAAGTCTAGTTTGTAAAAAGAGTAAGAATTCAGCTAACTTTTAAACGAGAATAAATTTCTTAATCTTACAAAGGAATAACAGTGTGGTGTTCCCCTTCAGATAAAAAGATATATTTTTTTCTTTGCAAATTGCAAATGGCTATCAGTGTGCTGAAATACAACTGGTATGAGTCCCCTGAGAGAGACACTTTCTGTAGACTGACACAAATTTATCTTAGGGGAATTTATATAGAGTAAATTATTTATATAAAAGCCTAAGGACCTTCTGCCATGCTTTAGGGTTTGTTTGTTTGTTTGTTTTGTACATGTCACTATAAAATGCCACAAGCAATCACAATTGGTCTATTTGTAAAAATCAATTAATTAATTATTTTTTTGGCTGCGTTGGGTCTTTGTTGCTGTGCGTGGGCTTCTCATTGCAGTGGCTTCTCTTGTTGCGGAGCATGGACTCTAGGCACTCGGGCTTCAGTAGTTGTGGCTCGTGGGCTCTAGAGTGCAGGCTCAGTAGTTGTGGCGCACGGGCTTAGCTGCTCCATGGCATGTGAGATCTTCCCGGACCAGAGCTCAAACCCGTGTACCCTGCATTGGCAGGCGGATTCTTAACCACTGTGCCACCAGGGAAGCCCAAAACTGGTCTATTTTTGATGAGGAAAGGCTGCAACCAAACCTTTTTCAGCAGCAACCCTGATGCATCAGACATGGAGAAAATGATGACAACAGAAGTGGAATAGAGCCATAGCAGAGTTGAAGGACAACCTGAGAACTGGCATAGAGTTTTGCTAAGCCATTGAGGGGGTTCCCACCCTACTAGTTCCCTTCTTTAAACTCTAAGAAGGGGCCTAGAGGAGGGAATTGAGCCTGGGGATTGGAGAGGTTATTGGAAGTATGGGCATCTGAGATGTGCTTATGATCTGCTTCCAATGATCAGTGCAGATGCTGGGTAAACTGCAGAGGAAACAATACCTAGATTTGGAATTTTTACTCTGAGTAATCAGTAGGTCTGATTTTTAAAAAATTAAATTTGGAAATAATTATAGATTCATAGGAAGTAGTAAAGAAATACACAAGGAGGTCCTGTGGCCCCTTTGCCCAGCTTCCCCCAATGATAATATCTTGCTTAACTATAGTACAATACAAAAACCAGGAAATTGACACTGGTATAATCTGTAGAGCTTATTCAGATTTTACCAGTTATACAGGCATTTTGTGTGTGTTTATGTATATTACGTGTGTAAGTGTAGTTCTATGCAATTTTATCACGTGTAGTTTCATGCAATCACCAACACAATCAAGATACTTACCTGGGGCTTCCCTGGTGGCGCAGTGGTTGAGAGTCTGCCTGCCGATGCAGGGAACACGGGTTCGTGCCCCGGTCTGGAAGGATCCCACATGCCGCGGAGTGGCTGGGCCCGTAAGGCATGGCCGCTGAGGCTGCGCGTCCGGAGCCTGTGCTCCGCAACGGGAGAGGCCACAACAATGAGAGGCCCGCGTATCGCAAAAAAAAAAAAAAAAAAAAAAAGATACTTACCTGTACCATCATCACAAGACTCCTTCCTTCTACTCCTTCATAGCCACACCCATCCCCTCACATCATCCTCAACCACTAGCAACTGCTAATCTGTTCTTGATCATGATAATTTTCATATTTCATGAATGTTATATAAAACTAACTGTGCAGTATGTATCCTTTTGAGATTGGCTTTTTAAAAATTGCTAAATATTGTTCCATGTTACCGATGTACTGCAGTTTGTTTAAACATTCACCTATTGAAGTATGTTTGGATACTTTCTACTTTTTGGCTATTACAAATAAGCTGCTGTAAACATTCATGTACAAACTTCTGCATGAGAATAAGTTTTCATTGCTCTGGGATAAGAGTACAATTGCCTAAGAGTACAATTGCTGTGTCATATGATAAGTCCATTTTTAATTTTAAAAGGAACCACCAAACTTTTTTTCCGAAATCACTGTACCATTTTACATTCCTACCAGCTACGTATGAGTCATTCGGTTTCTCTGCATCCTCACCAGCATTTGATGTTATCACTGTTCTAATTTCTGCCATTCTGAAAGGTATATAGTGGTATCTTATCATGATTTTATTTTATTTATTTATTTTTTAACATCTTTATTGGGGTATAATTGCTTTACAATGGTGTGTTAGTTTCTGCTTTATAACAAAGTGAATCAGTTATACATATACATATGTTCCCATATCTCTTCCCTCTTGCGTCTCCCTCCCTCCCACCCTCCCTATCGCACCCCTGCAGGTGGTCACAAAGCACCGAGCTGATCTCCCCGTGCTATGCGGCTGCTTCCCACTAGCTATCTACCTTATGTTTGGTAGTGTATATATGTCCATGCCTTTCTTTCGCTTTGTCACAGCTCACCCTTCCCCCTCCCCATATCCTCAAGCCCGTTCTCTAGTAGGTCTGTGTCTTTATTCCTGTCTTACCCCTAGGTTCTTTATGACATTTTTTTTTCTTAAATTCCATATATATGTGGTAGCATACGGTATTTGTCTTTCTCTTTCTGACTGACTTCACTCTGTATGACAGATTCTAGGTCTATCCACCTCATTACAAATAGCTCAATTTCGTTTCTTTTTATGGCTGAGTAATATTCCATTGTATATATGTGTCACATCTTCTTTATCCATTCATCCGATGATGGGCACTTAGGTTGTTTCCATCTCCAGGCTATTGTAAATAGAGCTGCAATTAACATTTTGGTACATGACTCTTTTTGAATTATGGTTTTCTCAGGGTATATGCCCAGTAGTGGGATTGCTGGGTCATATGGTAGTTCTATTTGTAGTTTTTTAAGGAACCTCCATACTGTTCTCCATAGTGCCTGTACCAATTCACATTCCCACCAGCAGTGCAAGAGTGTTCCCTTTTTTCCACACCCTCTCCAGCATTTATTGTTTCTAGATTTTTTGATGATGGCCATTCTGACTGGTGTGAGATGATATCTCATTGTAGTTTTGATTTGCATTTCTCTAATGATTAATGATGTTGAGCATTGTTTCATGTGTTTGTTGGCAGTCTGTATATCTTCTTTGGAGAAATGTCTATTTAGGTCTTCTGCCCATTTTTGGATTGGGTTTTTTTTTTGTTGTTGTTTTTTTGTTATTGTCTTATCATGGTTTTAAATTGCATTTCTCTAATGGCTAATGATGTTGTACGTCTTTTCATGTGCTTGCCACCTGCCTATGCTCTTTGGTGAAATATCTCTTCTTGTCTTTTCCCCATTTTGTAATTGGATTTTTGTTGTTGCTGTTTTGTTTTTTTGCTATTGAGTTTTGAGAATTCTTTATATATTCTAGATACTAGTCTTTTGTCAGATATGTAATGAGGTCAGCCTAGGACTTCACTGCTGCTGCCTCCAGATCAGACTGCCCATTGGTGCCTCAGAGACTGGAGCTCCTCACTGGGTTTCTATTAGGCTTCCCCTTTTCTGGTCCTTTGGCTAGAGAGAGCAGGCTCTTCCTGCTCTGGTGCCCAGTCCAGGGTATATGGGAAATAAACAGAAAACCAGGGGACTCACCACATTGTTGTCCTCCAAGTTCTGAGGTCCCTAGCCAGTGACCTTTTTTCCAGGTTTCAGAGTTCTTTTATCATTTTCTGATGAATAATTTCCAGGGTATTTAGTTGTATTTAGAGGGAAAAATGAGTAGAGCAGAGAAAAATGAATTCACACCATCTTTTTCTAGAACCACCTTTTAGATATGATACTTAAGAAGTCATTTTGTATCAAAAAGCAACAGGAATGATTTTCCTGCAGATGTTATCTGACAATATGAGAGCATTGTAAGCTTTTACTTTTTACCATTGTTATCTTAAGTGGCCTTTGCATTATGGTGACCTCTTAAGATTAAAGGCTTAAAGGTGACTGTCTTTAATGCCAGTGCTTGAAAATATTTTCACTAGTTTGGGACAAAAGTGTTGTATGGACTCTGATACATTGCCCAGATCCTCCTTCAGGAGCTAAGGACTCATTACCCCGCCTGCTGGGGATGCTGCCCACAGACAGCCCTCTTTCAAAGGCACATCTCTTTCATGAGGTGGTCTATCTCCAGTAACTCAACACTGGAGGGTATAAAGGACCCTGCCCTCTCACCCCAAAACAAGACAGCCCATGTTCATTATTCCCCACAAGTTACCATTGGAACTTCTGCCAATTCTGCTTCCTTTCTCTCCCTCCCTTTTTTTCTATAGATGTTGATCCCCAAAGCACTCCTTTAAAAACCTCCTTCAAGATAAATGTGTGAAGAGTCCGTTGCTTGGGGAATACAACCTGCCTTAAAAGTTTTCTTTTCTGTAGGTTTTCTGCTGTCTTTTCCTAAATGAAATTGTCCATGGAAAGAAATCTAGTTCTCCTAGAACTAGGATGTTTTTATTTATTCTTATAATGAAGCGATGGGCACACTAGATGGAAATGCTATTTATTTTCAAAATCTTCACTTGGAAGAATAAAAAGCTGGGATGCTAAACATTTCTCCCCCGTTTTTGAAATTTGTAAACTGTGGCTTACAATTCTTATAGATTTCTTGGGCCTGTCTCTTTTCATGAAGCGTGATCACCAAACACAGCCATTTTTGTAGATGACTGTTTCAGAAAGTTTACTTGAGTCTGCAGTCACATCTTCTGCAGTTGCTGTTAACACTTAGTTCTAGCATGCTAAGTGTATGGTCCCTGGCACCGTGTTCTCCATGTGGCATTCTAGTCTGAGTTTCTCTGCTTAATTCAGAAGTTTAGAGCAAAACCATGGTAGTGGCAGTGCCATTATCTTTAAGCTTTTTTCTTAGCAACCAGCTGATTGCAGTGTGTAAACAGTAGGTTGCACATTACTCACTCATGTTTACCTCCCACCAAGAACTGGTTACTCTTTCACATATCTCCTGATTTATTTCCCACAGTGCTTCTAAATTAAGTACGTGGAGATCTCCTACGTACTTTAAAGTCACTCCTGTGCTTGTTCATTTAGAATTTTCTCTACCTAAATTACGGTGAACCATGGAAGAAACTTAAATAAGTCCATTGCATTTTTTTAAAAAGTTATTATGAAGATAATATATATTTGATTTTATTCAGTAAATGTGTACCTAAAGACACCATTAAATTGAATTTTTGTGAGCGTAATAAAAATATAAATGCATTAGAAAAGCCTACTGTTCCTATGGTGAGTCTTTTCTGAAAGGTAAGTGATAAATCTTTACTTCATGTTTAAATCAGACTTTTTACTGTATCAAGGTCTTCTCGAAAAGGTGAAAGTAAGCCAGGTCCATTCTCATATTTCTTTCTGAACTGCAGTATGGTTCAAATGGGCTAAAATAGAAGGTAAGGAGGGGGTTAATAAAAGTAGATTTTAATAAAATTAAGGGCATTTGTTTCTCATAGAGGTTACTGAATACCTCCTTACTGATAACAGTCTCCAAGAAAATGATATAATGTTGAGAAACATTTAATAAGAGAGTACATCCTCAAAATCGTTAACCCTTCCAGTTTATTAAAAGTCTATATGAGTGTCAATTATAAATATTTATTCAAGATATTTCCCTGATATTACAACATATAATATCCTCTAAAAAGTGTTCCCCTTCAAAAAGTGTACTCCTTCTCTGGAGTTTGTCCTTGGAAAAAGATGGTTCAGCTTACTGGTTAGTCTTCCATTCTGTGGTATCAGTTGTTCATGGTCTCTTCATGGGTATTAAAATTATGGTAACAATCTTGACAAATTATGGTAACAATCTTGAAAGTGGACTTGATAAAAATTTTATGATGGAGCATGTCCCTTGATCCTTTTCAGCCTGGGTTTTCTTTTTTTTTTTTTTTTTTGTGGTACGCGGGCCTCTCACTGTTGTGGCCTCTCCCATTGTGGAGCACAGGCTCCGGATGTGCAGGCTCAGCGGCCATGGCTCACGGGCCCAGCCGCTCCATGGCATGTGGGGTCCTCCCGGACCGGGGCACGAACCCGTGTCCCGTGCATCGGCAGGCGGACTCTCAACCACTGCGCCACCAGGGAAGCCCTTGAGCCTGGGTTTTCTTCATCTACAAAATGGATAAAGTAATATTTGTCACATAGAAGTCATGTGAGATTCGATTCAGTTGAGAATACTTTGTGGTCTTTACAGTAATAATCAGACACAGGCTGTTATTTCTGACTTTCTAGATTTTTTTTTCTGAAAATATAATTACGACAAGGCTAACTCTTTGGTCAGTGCTTCCCAGATTTTGAAACCGTTCTATAGATTTCTCTTTGGAGATTCACGATTGCCATGCCCAGAAAGCAAAGTTGGTTTGTTTCGTCTTATTATCTTTAATTTTTGTCTTTTTTTTTTTCAGAAGAGAAAACTGAAAGCTGAGGGTCAGTGGGTTAAGTCATTCATCCTAGGTCACATATTTAATAAACAGCAGACCCAAGGCTATAGCCAGGCTCTCTGACTGCTAGTCATTTTTAGGAGGGGCAGCACTCAATACTGTAATATGAGGACCAGGTGGATAATAGAACTGAGTGATGTGTGAACCTAATGGGAGTGATGGGAACATTGGTGAACTAGAGAACACACATGCAATGATCTGGGAAGTACAACGCTGCCACCTGGCTCCAGTGAGCTGTTGCCAAGGGGGATTTCTGGTCTAGTATGCTAAGATCTGATTTTTTTTGTTTTAAAGAAAGAAGCCAGAAATTCAGATTTTTATGTAAAAATATCACCACCTCCTAAAAGAAGCAAAGAGACAGACACACAAACACCAGGTGGTAGTAGCATTTTATTTTTCCTTGTTGCAGTCTGTGGCTGTGAGGTGCTTCTCTTCCCTGGCTTTGGATCCATTAGATGCTGAGTGAAGAAGATTGTAACGTGCCTGAGGGCAGGGATTATTGTTGTGTCCCAGAATCTAGCAAGGTGCCTGCTATTACACAACATGCTAGTACAGGCTCTTGAATGGATGAATAAAGCAGTGGTCCCCAACCTTTCTGGCACCAGGGACCTGTTTTCTGGAAGACAATTTTTCCACGGATGTGGGGTGGGGGAGGGATGGTTCAGGAGGTAATGTGAGTGATGGGGAGCAGCAGATGAAGCGTCCCTCGCTAGCCCGCCACTCACCTCCTGCTATGCGGCCTGGTTCCTAAGAGGCTGCAGACATGTAACGGTCCTTGGCCCAGGCGTTGGGGACCCTGGAATAAAGAACCACAACAACAGCCAAAGGGTTCCTACAACATGCATCTTGGGACCTGAGTCAGCCCACAGGTCAGCACTGTGTCATCTTTTCTACTCCAAAAATATTCAGGCAGGTGATAATTTCTAGATTGTTTCTCAAATGGAAATTATAGTAAGTTAAAATTAGGGTGAATTTTTATCTGTTTCTTGAATTACTGAAAAATATTAATTACATGAAGTACAGGTATATGCCAAAAGTTTTAATAACTTAATTTTCAATAATTTCAGTATCTGAATACTCATATGTTTTAGGCATGGTGGTGTTTGAAAATTATAACTTTCTTCAAGGGAATCTCAATTCAAATATGCCTATACTTAAGTATAGATATGAATTCATTTTTCTTAAAACATTTCCAGGGACCTCTGTTTATTATAAAGGAAGAAAAAAATGCCATATGTCACTTTGGTGGATGTTGATTATATATATATGTAGGTGTGTTGTCATGGATTCAAACACATAATTCTAAAGAGTTTAGAAATACTTTACCTACTATATTATGGACATCAAGATTTTTCATGGGCAAAACCTTGGCTCCCTTATTTTTCTTTAAACGATAAAATATAAGCAATGATATTTAGGTTGGGTCCTCATAGCAACAACCAAAAGCCACAATTAAGACCAAAATCAGAAACGTGAATGATAGGAGCTGTGATTGTCTGTCCTATCTGTGATTGGTTTCAAAAGGTAGAGATATAGTTTTGTTTTGTTTTGTGTTTTTTGTGGTACGCGGGCCTCTCACTGTTGTGGCCTCTCCCGTTGCGGAGCACAGGCTCTGGATGCGCAGGCTCAGCGGCCATGGCTCACGGGCCCAGCCGCTCCGCGGCATGTGCGATCTTCCCGGACTGGGGCACGAGCCCGTGTCCCCTGCATCGGCAGGCAGACTCTCAACCACTGCGCCACCAGGGAAGCCCAGAGATATAGTTTAATGTAATATTTTATTCCACCCTCAGAACATGTCATTGTTCCCATTTTAATTAAGAAGATTAATAGTTAGAGAAGCACATACCCAGAAACCTGCTTGCACCACGCCATGCATCCAGCCTTTGGGTAACCTGTTGAAAGCAAAAGCAAACAGTCGACCTCCAACCATCTCACCACACTCCGACTTGAAGTTCAGCCTCACAGTTAAATAACTTGCCAACTTCAAATTAGCAATAAACAGCAACTCAGGATCTGTAGGGTTTATAAGCAAGTCAGAAGTGGTGCTTAAAATGATTACATTCCTAAGCTCACAGTTATCACAGCTTAGAACTAATTTTTATGCCTTAAATAAAACCAAAAGAATCTACACAAAGCACTTCATTTTCTGGGAAGGTTAAATTAAAATTAAAGTGTTCACTGGGAAGTCATCCTCTTTCAAATGCATTTCCTAAGAATCACCTACTTGAGGAGAGAGTAGCTACTGTAATTTTAATTTTTCGGGTATAAGTCCTTTTACTTTCTAACAATAGATATAGAGAGGCCACTAGTATTTTTTTTAAGTATGATATTTAAAAAATTATTCTGCAAGGCAGTTCTTCCAGGTTTACAGATTGTACACATTTATACAGTGTGGTAATTTATTTACCCAAATGGGTAGCAGAGAGAGTCTGAAACTGAAACAGACAATATTCCAGAGAGATCTAAAGTAGGCAGTGAATAATAGCCAGAGTAGCACCTTGGATTATGTCACGTGTCTCCTGCAGAGTCCAAGTGACTTTGCAGCTCTCTTTGAAACATTCTACATAACATCTAGGTCAGGGTCTGGGAGAGAGAGAGAGAAAGACCCCTGGGACGGCTGTAGCCGCGGCAACTGGGTTCTTGCTGCATGAGGAGCTAAAAGGGGAGAGAGGTAAATCTCCCTCTCCAGCTTTGGCAGCTCAAATGTATTGGGGCTAGGGGGAATTCCATTTGAGATCTCCACTAACTTTCATATGGTAGGAGTCTAACAAGTTATCTCTTTGACCTTCTAGGCAGCAGATGTATTAAACTATTTTCCCATGAAATCTGTCTGGAATGAGTGCCTTTAAAATTTTTTCTAAACATTAAAAAATCTGAATTTCTAGAATCTCTTTAAAAATTGGAAAATCTGACCACACTGTACCATTATTATACCCTCATGGTCTAAATTGGCTGGATCTGAGCTGTAGCTGTGTGGTTTAGATGGGGTATGTGCTCCCCACATGACCATACACATACACTTACCCACACAACTGGTTTCACTTATTTTCTCACCTGTCTGGCTCCGGAGTACTCCTGAGTTTGCAATTCCTGTTGTGCAGACTGGTTGAAGTGATTTTATCTATTCATTTGTCTATTGATCTCCAGGCTCAGATTCCCAGTTCCTTAATGAGCATTTCTATCTCAGTGTCCCTCCACCTCCTGACTCCACATGTCCAATGCCAAAATCTTTTCCATTCCCTCAGTGCTCAATGATATTTTAAGCATTAATCTATATTATCTCATTTAATTTTCTAAACAGTAGGTATATGTATTTTTCTTTTCACAAATGGGGAAACTGAGGGTATAGAGGCAGAATTCAGATTTAAGATGGTTTGATTTCAAAGTTCATTTTCAGTGTCAGTACTGTTTCAGGAGGATAAGGGACTACACCATGCTTTTTCTCTGTCTTTTTAAAAATCTTTTTGCAATGTGCTTAGGAACATGTAAGCATAATGAAACGTAATACACTTGGTGATTATGTTACTGCCTCTTCTTTATTCTCCATCTTTCAAGACATACAAAACATGTCTATATACACTGTTAGGATTGCAATTCACCATTTCCACAAGGCGAGACTCAGTCCTGATAGCAATTCAGAATGATCTAGATCAGTGCTATACAAATGAAATACAATGTGAGCCACATATATAATGAAAAAAAAAAAAACTGATGGCCACGTTAAAAAAGTAAAAGGAAGGAGGTAGAATTAATTTCAATGTATATTTTATTTAACCTAATATATCCAAAATATTATCATTTCAACATGTAATCAATATTTTTAAATTATTGAGACATATTTTGTATTCTTTTTTTAGTAGTAAGTCTTCAAAATCCTGTGTATATTTTATACTCCCGGCATATATCAGTTCAAACTAGTCACATTTCAGTTGCTGAATAGACATGTGTGGCTCATGGCTACCATAATGGGCAGCCCAGGTCTAGGTCATTAGCCTTACTTACAGAGGGAAAGTCAGGCAGAGGGGTATGGTTCCTGTGGTGGCCAAGGCACAACTCAAACTTTCGAAGCCCCGATTCATACCTTCTCCTGCAACTAATGCTGTGAGCCCTGGGCTGTGCAAAGAAAGAGAGTTTTGGAATGAATTATTTATTCTTTTTTTATGGATACAGCTGCTCAGTGTTTGGGAAACCAAGGAGTTGGGATAGTTTTAGTATTTCTCTCCTGCTCTCAGTGCAGTTCTAGGGTTTTAATGGAGGGACTTAGGATATGATTTCGCAGGAAAGTGGTTTATCTCTTGGGGTAGTTCATAGTCCCTTGCCAGCCCGAGGTGAGATCGTAAGTCCAAATCAGTTCACTTCTAGAGGAATTTACCTTTTGCCTACCATCAGAGAGAGTGGGTGAACATACAGAGAGAAGGATGTGTAACATTGTTGGGAATGTGAAAACTTCACTGAAGAAGAAACTAAAGAACAATGCAGTAAAGTGTGCAATAGAGTCGCTAAGGTAGTTTCTGGCAGTGCCAGAATGGACAGCCTGAATGTGGAATGAAAGTAACTTTGGTTGAAGCTCTAGTAACTATGATTTGTAATACCCAGAGATGCAGACTAAAGGCAATCAATTATGTATGACCTGTTATTACTTTGTGAAAACTGGTCCTGGATTGTTTTATTATTTGATAGTGTTTTTCCAGGAAAAATAAGCTTTCTTTTGCTCCCATTTTTCACTGAGATAGATGCAGAAAAACTCAGAACTGTTCTAGTGAGCATATATTTCTAGCTAGTCTACCGATCTGAATTTCAGGTTGTGATGATATGGTCATAAAAATTTGCCCTGGGCACATTTTTGGCTGATCTTAGCTGAAAAGCATTTTTTAATGCCACGTGATGAGATTTAATGACTCTTGTATTGCAGGTTGGGGTGCTCTGTCAGGAAAATGAAATAATTCCATTTGGATTCTTTTTCTGTGCTGGAAGCCCTCTGAGTTTCCCTTATTAAAATGCCAGAAAGTGCTGTTTAAACATATGGTCTGCACTTCAATTGTTCCATAGTCTCCTGTTATTATTTTTATTCTTTATAGAGCACCCAGGTACCTGAGGTATATTTCGCATATAGAAAAGAAGGGACCTTGCCCCCTTGAACTTTCATGTCATGTAGACTAATTCAGCACAAATGAAAGATAAGGGCCTGAAGAAGGCATTGGCAATCACTGAAGTGGTTTTGAGAAGCTGGTCATGGCCATAGTTTGACATGCTTTCTGGTTGTCCTGCGACTAAGCTGAACTTTTCTTCATCTGTTCCCTGTGGTTAGTTGCCTTCCCTGTGGCTGACAGTATGGGTAGAGCTGTTTAATATAGAAATGGGGAAGCAGCTTTGGGAATTAACAGGCTCCCAAGTGGTCCTGAGGTTAGACTTCTCTCAAATAGAGCAGTCAGGGATTTCCCTGGTGGTGCAGTGGTTAAGAATCCACCTGCCAATGCAGGGGACATGGGTTCAATCCCTGGTCTGGGAAGACCCACATGCCACGGAGCAACTAAGCCCGTGAGCCACAACTACTGAAGCCTGTGTGCCTAGAGCCCATGCTCCGCAACAAGAGAAGCCACCGCAATGAGAAGCCCACGCACCGCAGCGAAGAGTAGTCCCCCTAGCCGCAACTAGAGAAAGCCCACGTGCAGCAACGAAGACCCAACACAGCCAAAAATAAATAAATAAATTTATTTAAAAAATAGAGCAGTCAGCATTTGTTTATTTAGCTAACTCTGATCCCCTGAAGTTATATTTTAAAATTATTAAGGTAAAACATACACACCGTAGAAGTTTATAAAGTATGCTGATCTTAAGTTTACAGTTTGATGTTATTTTTAAATACATATATATCTCTGTGTAACCATCATCTAGATCAAGGTAGAGAACCTTTTAAAGCTCCCCAGCAGGCTCTTTTGTTCTTCCAAATGTTTTCCAAATACACTCCCTCAAGAGGTAACTATACTATTTTGATATCAACAACAATTAGTTTCACCGGTTCTTGAACTTCATATAAATGGAATCACACAGCATGTAGCCTCTCCTTTCTAGCTTCTTTCAATGAACATATTTGTAAGATTCATCCATGTTGTTGGGAGTGCCAGTTCATTCTTTTTGTTTCCATGGAGTATTTCATTGCATTAATAGACCACGTTTTAGTGATCCATGTTCCTGTTTGTGAGCATTTGGATTGCTCCCAGTTTTTAAAAAATTCTATTTTGGTTCAGATTCTACCATGGTCAGCACTCATGCAGGGACCCTGGAGCACAGAGATGCTCTATGCTGATGGAAACCTCCATCCTATCTCCAGTAGGTTTGTATTCTACCCTAAAGGATCTGGGTAATTGCTTAGTCCTCCACCTCATCCTTCCCTCTCTTCTTCCTAATAGTAATACTACTACTACTAACAGCTGTTATTCCCTGAACACGTACCATGTGCCAGGCACTAGTGCTACTCTGTGTTGTGAGTAGTGTCTCATTTAATTCTCACCAAGACCCTGGGAGGAATTATTATCACAGGTTTTACATGGAGAAATGAAGCCTTTAGTAAGTTAAATGGATTCCCTAAGACTACACGGCACATTAATGGCAGAGCAAGGATTCAAACCTAGGTTTCCTGACCCACACTGTGTTCTTAATCACTGTACATACTGACAAAGACAGGATCCTTAGGATCTGTAAGGAACTGACACCTTTGAGTGGAACACAATTTTGTCCATTTTCTTCCTCCATGACCAAAAAAAGCAGCTGTAGATTTTAAAATGTTGGAATCCATCATGCCCCAGCTTTAGGACTTCAGTGGCTCTGCTCGTTGTTGATGCAGTACCCGAAGTCTGTACCATGGCCCCCAGGGCACCCCACAACCCGTCTACTTCCACCTCCCACCTGGACCTTATCTCCCCTCCCCCAGCCCTCCCTCAGTGCCCTCTGGCCACACTGAACTTCACCTGCTCTGGAACAGCCAGGCTCGTTCCTGTCATTGGCTCTCCTGTTTTGCCATTCTCTCTGCCCAGAGCACTCTTCTGGCTCCTTCTTGTCAGCCAGCTCTCAGCTCACATGTCACCTTCCTAGAGAGTCTTTTCCTGACCACCCATTACGAAGGACCTGTCTCTCTGTCACATTGCCTTACTTGATTTCCTTCCTAACACTTACTACACCCAGACTTATTTTAATGGATTATGTACGTGTCTGTTTTATCTAACCTCGGTCCTCAGGTCCTAGAAAAGAGTCTGACACTTTGTTTTCCACAAATACTGACTGAACAAGTGAAGGAATGAGTAAGTGTGCATTTCCAAGATTCCTGGGGCTCTATGAGATATTTCCTTGTGTATTTTATAAAGGAAGAAAATCTTAATTGAAAAATGTGACTTTATAGGCTGAGGGGTCCAATCTGCCTGAGATAAAATGGTGAGGGGAGGGGAGCTATGCACATTATTAATTTTATGTGTGCAAACATGCTCACAATCACAGAAATTGACTTCTGGCAATAAAGCAATTTTCCAAATGTCAGAACTAACCAGACGGTTCTGGAAAGTGGTTCTTTTCTTGTTGTCATTGTTTATTGTTTTGTTTTCTTTTTTTTATTGCTCTTTATGAAATACTAGAATGGGGAAACCATCTCATATATATGTCCAGCCTGGAGCATAGCATAGCATGTGAAACAAATCATACAAATTAACACGTACTTTTATACTGGAGTTTAAAAATAAGAAATGTTACAAGAATAGCAAAAGTAGATGCTCTCTCATCACCACCACCTCATTCTAATATGTCATACCTTGGAATCATTAATGATCCTTTGTTCTGCTTAATGCATGGGGTCAATGTGAAGACCTTTAGGAACAAGCTGCTCCTTATCTTCTGCTGCTGCTTTGCCATTTGGAAGGCTGCAGGCCAGTTCCTGTAAATTACAGTCGCCGTTCTCCTAGCTATTGCTGAATTGGTAGGAAGTTTTTAATATAAACGTCTTCAGTTTGTGGATATAGATTAAAATCCCTAGGCCCCAAGCAAGCTTTGTCAAAGGGACTTGCAGCCCGTTGCTCCTAAAATATTGTATGCCGGGCACCCTAGGGCATGCACAAGAGTTCTGTGTGTGTGTGATGGACAGGGTTGGGATTTTCATGCCCTGTGGAGGAAAGAAAAGCCATGTTCGGAGAATTATATCCACATGGTTGGGCTAGAAGGGGTTAAAGATTGGGTGTCTCTTCTAGCCTAGGCAGAATGTCTTATTACCTCACATCAAATTGCATCCCTTACCTCTGATTCAAGTCTGCACATTCATCTCTTCCACCTTAGGCTTTTATTGAAGCTTCCACCTCTAGGCAGTGCACAAACGCAAACTTTTGTTTGCTGTCTCTGAGTGATGATATTAATTCCAATGCCCAGCGATAATGCATTGCTTATTAAACACTGTAGCAATAACCATTAGATAGTAATTCAAAGGGAAACTAAAAAGGGTGGAAAAACACCCTTTTCCCCCTCAGCAAAAATGGCCAGAATTGAACAAAAGCAGAACTTCCCTGCATAGCAGTGGGGAGGGTTTGAGTCTCCATTGCTGACATGCTGTGTGAACTATGAAGAATTATTTAACTTCTCTAAGCTTCAGGTGACACATCTATAAACTGAGAATAATAACTGTACCTACCTTCTAGAGTTGTCACAAAGGTTAAATGAGAAATATATGTAGAACCCTCAGCATATGAGACACTCGTCTCATATGTAGTAAGAGCTTGATTAAAGGTCATCAGAATAAGATCTCTTAGTAAGAACTGTGCTGTCATCTACATGTGGCATGCTGTCTGTGCACTATGCAACAAACCCAGTAGAGACACCTTAAAATACAGATGCTGGCTTCCAACACTGCTGGGCGGGGGTTTGGGGGGACGGTATATAAACCAAGGACTTCAGTAGAAAAACCTATGTCATGTCTCTGCCTTATCACCAGATTATCTTAAATCCCTTTAAAAAAAGTCATGGGCATTTGAAAAAAACTTTCATCAGGTATCTTTTAGAATCAGGATTATATACCAAGCAATGCATTGATTTAAGATTCTTGAGGTTCTCAGTATACTCAGTTTCATAAAGAGCCCCTCCTTTCTAGAAAGTCATCTTGAACCAGGAGACTTAAAAGGCAAAATTCTGAGGGATTGGGCTCAAACTGATGTGTCAACTCTCCCCAACCATCTTGTCCAGGCTGAACGTTATTGAACAGCCTTGATGCTCCCAGCCCATCCCCACTATTCCTCCTTCTTCTGTGTTGATCACTTGCTGGAAGATTCTTTCCCCCTCTTTGTTGCCAGTCAGCTAACGCTCATCCTTAGGATCTCAAATGGAATATCATTTCTCCTGGAGAGCTTCTTGGTCTCCCACATCTGTTCCATGCTTGGGTCTATGCTTGAATTGCCCTGGAATGCCTCCATTTTATTTTGTCCTACTTAATTATTCATGATTATTTCCTTAATGTCTGTCCTCCCCACTAGATTGTTAGCTCCATCTGGATAGAGATTCTTCTGTTTAACACTGTATTACACAGTCCTTGGCACACGTTAGGTGCTCAATCTGACAAGTATGGTGAGTAAAGCTTACTCTTTATGAGAATTTTTTCTTTCATGTTGCACATAAATGGCTAACAAACTAGATTACATTCTTCTCTTATATTGTAACAGTTCTCATCCACTATATTTATTTATTTAATTTATTTTTTGATTTTTTATTGGAGTATAGTTGATTTACAATGTTGTGTTAGTTTCAGGTGTACAGCAAAGTGACTCAGATACATATATCTACTCTTATTTATTTAAAAAAATTTTTAAATATATATTTTTTAATATTTATTTATTTATTTAGGCTGCGCTGGGTCTTAGTTTCAGCATGTGGACTCTTAGTTGCAGCATGCAGGGGTCTAGTTCCCTGACCAGGGATCGAACCCCGACCCCCTGCATTGGGAGTACGGAGTCTCATCCACTTCATCCACTATATTTAAAGTTTGCTTTTTGTACCATTGAGATGATTGTGTGCTGCTTTTATAGGTTACAATTTAATAGCATTTCAAGAAGCAGCTTTTGATTTTTAAAGAAGTCACTATTTAATACATTGGTACGATAGTACAAGGTGACATTCCCTGTCTCTCTAAGATGCCTTAAGTCTTCAAAGCACATCACACAATTTCATAAAAGGTAAAGATATTGATTTTAAAATCCTGATGGAAAAGAAGGCAGAGCCTAATGTTTGAATCTGAGTTACAATCAGATATAGTAAATCACCGAGAACAAAGGACAGATAACTCAATACCTAGAATCAGGAGGCTGAAAGAGAACTTGAAGGACCCCATTTCAATCCTCTTGTCTCATTGAAGAATCAGACCTCCTGGAAAACCTTTGGTCCTTGTCTAATTGTTTCTGAGCTAAACTGTGGACATATTGCTATGGCTCTGTAAAATAATGTTAACTTTATGTCCTTGTTTAGGATTGTGTAGTAGCTATGAGCTGCCTGCTATATCATGTTTAAGTTCTGCGTACTTCTCAAGGCAGTTTGACCTCAGGCCCTATCCCAACTTGGCTAACTTAGTCCCTACTACTCACATATGGTCTGGCCTCTCTGTCATTGTACTATAAATGCAATGTGAGGTATGTCACTTAGTTTCATGCTGGAAACAAAATGAGAAGACCCAGTCCCTACTCTCAAGGAGCTTATGGTCTGCTGAGTGAACCAGGTAATGTAGGCTTATTGAATATATGCTATGTGCAAAGCACTATCAGAGATATAAAAATGAACAAGACCTATAAGAACTAATGAGTAAGTGTCTATAGGGAATATAGAACATTTCCAGGTTCACAGCACTTGTGGAATAAATGTCGGCTGCTGTTCCTGTGATGCTGATGAGATATCTGGCTTTAATATTTGAGCGTGTGGTAAAGCCATCTTTGAGAACCAGAGCCCATGAGGTGGAGCTCAGGATGGGTCTGGATACACAGTTTTGGTTAGAGAAAAATTCAAAATATGTGGGACATCAGACTGGCAATATCCAGCAGTCAGCAATTGAGGAATGTGAGATTCAGGAGCATAATTAGGTAGAAAGATGTATGTTGAATAGTAAGGAATCCAGACGATTTTATCAGCCAGTCTCTTTCCATTTCAGACCATTAGGTACACAATTTTTTTCTGTTAATATTTCAGTCTGCTTGCCTATTCCTCAAATTTAACTGAAAGATGTATATGCCAGTATTCAGAAAGGAGGATGTAAATAAAATTAAATTATTTTTTTTAAAAAAGGCCACGATTCAAACCGGCCTTCAGAACACCCTGAATCTAGTGGGATAGAGCAGGGGCAGACAGACTAAAAAAGAACTAAAATACAAGGCAGGCTTTTATCGTGATGGTCATTCAGTGGTTCTTAAAATGTGGGCCGTGGACTATCAGGATCAGTATGACCTGGTGGGGCAGGCAGAGTAATGGCCTAACATATGCACATCCTAATTCCTGGAGTGACTTTTCAGGTGTGATTAAGGATTACAGTTGTTTTACCAGCTATATTTGTCACATGGTTTCCCTCGTGACCACAGGCAATGGGGCATTATGATTGACAACACCGCCAGGAACACAGGAAACTTTGAGGAGTTCCTCAATGCAAAGAGAATAATATTACCAGAAGGAAGATGATATCGTTTGCTGGAAGGACAAAACAGAACTATCTGTTATGAGTTTATGACTTTACTGGTCACCTAGAGAAGGAAAGGCATTCTTATATGAAGGAGGAATTTGTGCCGGGGCCCAGCGGTAGCAAAATACAGAATATATTCAGGAAGTGGTAGAAAAGGATTATAGCCCCAGTGTGGCACGAGAGGGTGGGGGTGGGGGGGACACGTGGTGGGAGATGAGTTTGGAGGCCCTCACCTGCCATACTAGTGAGCTTGGATTATATTCTGTGGTGATGGGGGCCTCATACGGTGTTTTCTGAGCAGGGGTAAAATGATGAATATGGGCTTCAGAAAGCAAAGTTTGGGTCCTCACCATTGCTTGAACATCAGGTCTACTCAGTAGTACTAGTTTTTACCATCATATGTGCATGTTGAATGCTGATGATGTGTCACTCTAGGGATTCTCCACGCATAGATTTTGTTCAGAGATGGTTTTCCCACTGTGGGAAACTTTGTCTTTCAAACTCTTAGATCACCCACAGTAAGGAATACATTTACACACACACACACGCACACACACACAGGTACACACAGCTTCATGAAAGTATACCCACTCTGTGAGATATTTTCTATTCAATTCTATTTTAGTTTTTAAAAAAATTCTGGTCACAATTCCCTAAATTGATTTCTTGACCAGTATTGGGTTATATCATGCAGTTTGGAGCATACTACTTTAAAGGAAAGAGACAGTATCTTATTCTTTTTGATATCTTATTTATTTTTGTGTGATTAAAGCTTTACTGGGGATCAGGCAGGGACCATGTTGGGGAGGGGGAGCAAGGCCTGAATACCAGGCCAACAATCATATATACAAAGCTCTGAATATTTGGGTAGGTATATTTGGTGGATGAGAGAGGAATGAAGGGTCAGTAGAAATAATGACACATCTTTACTATAATAAATGTCAAAGCTTAAGAACAACAGCATTGACAGATCGACTTGTAATTACACCACAATGAAGATCAGAACTGCTTTATATGAAATGAACTCCGCTCCACGAATAAGGTATGGATCACTATGTGATGCCAAATCTGTAAAACTGGTGTCCGATGCAGAATGATGAGAGCTACTATGCAAGGGTGTACACAGAGTTTGATTTCTAGAATGGTATTCTCTTTTCCCAAAATGTCAAGGAGGCCACATACACTGACTTCTGAGCTATAAGGCTGGGTGAGATGGAAGATGCTGTGGAAAAACTTCCCTTTTGTGGCATTTTCCACTTACTGAAATTTATCATTTTCATTAGGTTGATAGTATTTTTTGTCCAGGTCTGAATTTAAAAAAATATATTGTATTATCCTTATTTGCATTACTGTCATGTTCTTTTTAGCGTCTGTTTTCTGTCTGCCAATTTATGTTAAAAAATAAAATAGAGAATAGTCCTTAAGAACCACAGTATTTATTCTCTTATGGTTAAATTAATAAAATAATTCTTTGATTCTCAGTCATTGGGTTACAGTATATGTATATTAGGTTTTTATACATAGCCAGGAGTCAGAAAATCTAGGTTCTGATCCCTGCTCTGATGGTGTGTGACTGTATCCATACAAGGTACTTTCTTTTTTTTTTTTGGTACGCGGGCCTCTCACTGTTGTGGCCTCTCCCATTGCGGAGCACAGGCTCCGGACGCACAGGCTCAGTGGCCATGGCTCACGGGCCCAGCCTCTCCGCAGCATGTGGGATTCTCCCGGACCGGGGCACAAACCCGTGTCCCCTGCATCAGCAGGCGGACTGTCTACCACTGTGCCACCAGGGAAGCCCCAGTTACTTTCTTTAAGTCTCTGTTGCCCAGCTGCAGAATAGAGGTGAATTTTGCCTTCCCCACTGAGTGTTGCAAATTTGTAGAGATCAAATTAGTTAATGTATAGGAAAGAACTTTTTTATTGCAGTGTTCTCTCCTGGAGATGTGTCAAGTCTTACTGGATAGAGTCGCTGTTTACAGCCCTGTATTGAGAAAGATTCTGAGGCTGGCTGGGCTCAACTAGAAAAAGTACTGCTGAACATTTGGAGATGTTTGCCGTGAGTGCAAGCTTTGGAAGTGGTGAGCCTATGGGTCACGTGCTTGCCATTCTTGAGCAATACATTTAGATGGCATCACCTTCTAATCCATCTGTGCTAGCCTTAGGTTAGGCCCTACTCCAGATCTGTACGCTTGCTATGTGCTGCTCTTGTGGTTATTGAGCCGGGCCACTACTGCTGCCTTTAGTGGCTGAAGGCTATTGCAGTGACTTCTCCCAGCCCCTCCCATAAGCACTCACCTCGCCTCACCTACAGCCCCCCACCCACGCCGCTATTGCCAAGGCTGAGATGCACTAGACTGGCTCACCCACCTCCTATGGCCATGGGGTGGAAAACATTTGTCTCCCTTCTTCTGCCTGATCAGCTGTCCTGAGAAGATCCCACAATCAGTTGTGCTTGAGAACAAGACTGAGGAAGGTACCCTTGGATCTGCTTTTCCTCTTTCCTTACCTCATTTCCCTCTTGCTTCCATGGGATGGCACGCTCTAATAAATTAGGCGCACATAGCATTTGGCTCAGGCAGTGCATTTCTGTGGAATTTGGGATAATGTGACATCTAAATATACACAACAGTGTGTATACTGTATATACAAATAGCCATACACACAGACACACACACACACCTATGTATACAGAGATGGAGAGAGAAGATGAATTGGGTTGAGCCAAAAGAAGCATTTAGAGTTGGGTTTGCCAAGCATCTGCCTGAGGGAAAGGGAGGCCTTGAAGAAATTTCTATGTATATTAAGGGTATAGGCTTAATATACATAGTGGGGTAGGCTGGGCCGTGAAGAGACCAGTGATGGTGTCTGTTCTGTAGCCTAGCACCAGAGAGTTTGTCTGAGCTTCAGGAAGAGAGAGGACCGGGTCTCACGAGGCCTTGTTGGCCAGGGCGGAGAGCTTAGATTTGATCGTGAGTGTAACAGGAAAGCACTGAAGGGTTTTAAGCCCGGGAAGATATAGTCCATTTAATTGATTTAGAAAGTCTCTCTTGCCCCTGTGTTCAGAATAGATTAAAAGAACAAGGATGGAAGCAGGATATTAGAAGGCTGTGGAAATGTGGTTAATATTCAGAATGTCTGCTGAGATGGAGAAAAAAGGGTGGGGGAGCTCAAGAGATATTTTGTAGGGCAAAGGTCTTTTCTGTGGATTAGAGATGAGGGGTAAGAGAAAGGGCCTAATCGGAGATGTTTCCTTGGGGTGTGAGCAAACCTTTATTAGGCCTGGTGATAGAGGGTGACAGCATTGTCCTTCTCCGAAAGGGCATTATCTGCATTTCTGCATGGAATACCTCAATGTGGCTTTAGTGCGGGGAGCACTGAAGCAGCCACGGCTGCTGCTGCCTTGAGAGTTTGCCACTTGCAGAGCACTTGGCCTTGGCTCCTGGATTAAGGAAGCAGCCTTTTCCTGGAGGATGCTGGAGACAGAGTTCCTGGCTAGGTACCATCCTCAAGCAGAGACCTCAGTAGCGAGGCAGAGCAGGGTACCACAGGAGAGTCTGTGAGAGCTTGCAGGGAATTGCTGAAATGGCCAGTGAATGTGTGATACTAACATGGCCTCATTTGTAGCTAAATCAGTATTTATAATATACTTACAGCTATGGCCACTTTAGCTATTGGCAACTGCTCAGAAAGGTTGAAATTCAGAATTAAGAGACATCATAAAGTTAGTTTAAATGCTAGGCAGCCAGGATGCTGCAGTTTATATTGAGGTACATACCCTCAATCACCCACCTCCACCCCATCATACTGAATTCATCTAGAGAGAGAAGTGTCCAGCATAAATGTCCCTGTTCTTTCATCTTTTCCTGGGATGGATCCAACAAATGAGAGGGTGTGGTCTGAGACTTACTGGGGATATATCTATGAGACTGTCATCCGGGAGATATGAGTAGGCAGAGAGGCGATTTTCATTTTCTGCAATAACTTCGCACAGTAAGTAGGTGGGAGGGTACAGTGATTGATGAGCTAAATTAGATGGAAAGTGGCTCAAATCAGATTCTAGGTGATTGCTCCTGCCTCTACTCACTGCACTTATTTTCGATTCTACTCATTTAGCAAATGATTATGGTCTGTCTTGTGACATTTCTTATATTGTTGCTTCATTCTTTACCTTTCCCACATGGTTCTTTCTGCTTTCTTCAGCTAGAGATCAGTTACTCCTTAGAGACAGAAATGGGGTTTTGTTTGTTGTTCTGGCCTTCTCACACCTTCCACAGAGTAAATGCACAGTGATTACATGTTGTTTGACTGATAGTTCCTGCTCGAGATGGGAGGTTTCCTAAAGAAGTTTGCTGAATTTATCTTGTCTCAGAAAAGTAGACAGTAAGGGTAAGGGCCATACTAAGTATGTTTTAGTTTAAAATATGCAGTCTTTTACTAAATGAATTTGAAATAACTTTGTTCTGGCCAGCATAGCCCAACCATAGAAATGGTTTAGTTTTTTGTAGCAGTGAAACTCTGTTTCTGTAAATAGGATATAAGCAGTATTTGAATTACAAATATGGCAGTATCATACAGATCAATCTAGTAAGACAGATGAGCCAGTAATAATTCATTCCTCTGATTCAGTCTGGGATGGAAATGAGCTAACAGGAAGCAGGCCCCACTTCTGCTGTAACAGCTTGGGGGAAAGAGGCCACTGGGGCAGAGGAAGTGATGTCAGGGGCATCCCTGAACGATCACTGATTTTTCCCATGAATTGGGACTTCTGTAGTTGACATGTGCTTCCTGTTCTAATGGTGCTCAAGACCCTTTAGTGTCACCTAAACAGAAGTCATGACGGGGCCCAGAAGGGTCAAGGAGATATACGTAGGAGTTATAACACCCATTGACTGCCAGCCCCATCCTCCTTGGAGATGCCAGAGGTAGTCAGGGGAGGCAGGATGTGGCAGCTGATATCACAATTTCACAGTTTTCTTCTATTTCCTTCCTTATTTCTAGTATATTCATTAGAATAGCCCCGTCTCCTTTCCTTTCTTTATTAAACCCTGAGTTTTGAGTGCTGGGATCAATCTGCGGATGTGGGAGGGTTAGGGAAGGTTTACTTTAGCTGTTTCCCCTTAATTCCTCTGGTTAACTGAGAGGAATCTTTTAGATTCACCTAGAGGAACTCAGATTCACCACTGGACAACATGGGTAGGAGGGGCGCCTTTGCCTTATTTACTGTGGGAGCAAGGGGGAGCCTGACTTTATATCAGAGAAGAGAGACTAGAAGAGGCAGCTTGAGAACAAGGAGGATCTGTCATTGGAAATAGGAGCCAAAGTCCAGAAGAACAAGTCTAGGAACTGAATTAATCGAGGGAAAGAAAATTATCAAGTATATTTTTACCATTAGACAGAGCAAGAAATATTTAGAACAAGTCTGCCCCGGATTCCATCATTACTAAAAGCATGACCAGAGAGTAGCTTTATAGAGTCAGAGAAGTATTGGAAATGGGGAGAAATGCTTGACTTAATGTGCTTAGAACTCTATGCAACCTGTAGTTGTATATCTAAGACAGAGACAAAGCCATAGTATTGCAAAAGTTAAGGTGTATTCAAACATTGTAACACACCCCCAGCCCCTTGTTATTGCGTGTGGATAGAATTACGGTGCTTTAAACTCCTTATTCATTTATTCCATGAATGAACTTTCCAGAGTGTGCACATGATATCATTTGTTCTTTGTAGTAGCCCTGACATTTAGAAAGATAGCATGCCCCATTTATAGATGGAGAAAGGAACCTCAGAGGGGTTAAAAAAAAACTCACCTACAACACACAGTGCAAATCAGTTTTGCAGAGATGGAATTTCAACCCAAATTTGTCTGACTCCAGAGCCAGTACTTTTTCTACTATGCCATGCTTTTTGCCTCTCTACTGGAGGTGTCTTTAAAAAGGAATGGAGTCAGGTGAAATTTCTCTAAGAAAAATGCTAAGTGTATGCCAGTGGACCAGACCCGAAGAGCAGCAGTGGGGCATGACATGGGATGCCAGCTTGGGTTTCTTCTGAGAGCAAAATTGCAGAATCTGAGGCCCTACTCCACTCTCAGAATCAGCATATTAACAAGATCCTCATGGAGTACAGAATCTAAGGCCCCATCCCAGAATCATAATCTACATTTAAAAAAAACCCCAGGTGAAAATGTAAAATAGATAGCTAGTGGGAAGCAGCCGCATAGCACAGGGAGAACAGCTAGGTGCTTTGTGACCGCCTGGAGGGGCGAGATGGGAGGGTGGGAGGGAGTGAGACGCAAGAGGGAGGAGATATGGGGATAAATGTATAGGTATGGCTGATTCACTTTGTGATACAGCAGAAACTAACACACCATTGTAAAGCAATAATACTCCAATAAAGATGTTAAAAAAAAAAAAAAAGAAAGAACCCCCCAGGTGATTTGCAGGCATGTTAAAGTTCAAGAAGCACTGCCCTAGCCATCCCAAAGCTGCTTCTCTGCACTTGCTCCATCTCAAGTCCTTGAAGGACCTGACTCAGGGAAGGAACATGGCTGGTTACTGCCTCTGGTATCAACTGCCAGGACAAATGACAAACTTTGGGGGTCACACTTTTGTTTCCTCTTCCTTAACATCCCCTGTTGTCTTTCTAGTCTTTTTCACTTGCCCATGTGTCAATGAAGTAAGGAGAGAATGAAAGAAAGAGATAAGATTAAGGAATAGGAATTTCTGACCAAGTTTTCCTGTGCAAGCTTTAAAGCTTCTTTCCCAAATTGTGCTAAGCCACGTGGCTAACCATGTCTCCCTTAATGGAGGATACCAGCGTCCCCGACTGTTCAGCACACCCTTTTGGAATTATTACAGCACCTTCAGTTATTTGGAGGTTGTGAACTTATGGTGTCTTACTCAATCCAGAAAACAGCTCTGCAGGTTTTATTTCTATTTCACACACAGCCATACACCCAAGCATGTTAAGGGTGGCTGAGCATAAGTATGACAAATTTCAACCTTTAAGGACAAATTTGAGAAAACCCCCACTGACTGAACCCCAGAGCTTAGAGTGGCCCATTTTGGTCATAATGCTGAACCAGCCACACTACAACACTGGCTGCTTTTTGCCACAGGGTTTTACTCTCCATGCTGAGGATTATGGCATTTGCTTCTGCTTTCAGCATCAGTGGGAAACGGCTTCCCTGATTTTCTTCTCTCTTATTTTTTTTCTGTGTGTGATTATGAGTGATCTGTGAAGCAGAAAGAAGACAAAAAAATTCATAAGCTGGGTCTACCCTGTGGTCTCAATAGAAATTTAGTCAGTGTGGCGTGGCAGTTGACAGGAAACCCATCACCCATCATCAGTCTGTCATGTTGACGATGAGCACCATGCCTAGTTTCTGCAGGGTACTTTCAAACATGCCAACATGTAAATTCTTAGGAGTTAATAAAGGAAATCATTTTAATAGGAGTCACGATTCCTTTTTGTTGAATGGAAAAAAAGACATCAGGGCACTGGAATTTTCAGTTAATAATGGGTCTGGAAAGGAAACATTCCTTCCCACTTCCTGCCTCCAAGGTAAAAGGAAATATTGGGGAGGGGAGTCATCATGAGGTTAGAGCTTTAAGAAAGTCTGGGTAGCCAAATGATATTATATACACTGGTGTGGAATGAAGAGTGTTTTGTTTTACATGTCACATTTTTCATTCAGCAAATCATTGTCTTCCTTTAGGTTCATTAAGAATACATTTTCTTTACAGAAAGAGTAATCAAACAGTAGTTGATACCAAAAGGTAAAACAGAACAAATAATGGGATACCTCCTTGTTACATTAGAGTATTACTCCATAACATTCTGTTTCACTGACTTTTGTTGAGACATGCGGTTTTTTTTTTTTTTTTAAAGGAAAAGTTTAGTGTCTTTGGATTCACTTTGAGACGGTGAGCTTGCATTGAGTTTTTTCAAAATATGATCAGAGGGACATCATTCTGAATGAAACATCTCACTTCAAGTGCTTTATGAAAATATTTGGTGAAGTTAATGAACAGTATAAGAGATTTCACTTGTAGAGCTGATTTGATTTCATTTTGGAAAAGTCAATCTGAAATTAGTGTTGGTAATAATATAATAATAATAATGTCTGATTCTTTTTTTTTTTATGTCTGATTCTTTTAGCCTAAGATGTATAATTTCTTCCATTTGTGTCAAATCATATGCTTTGCATCTAGTTTTAAGTTACTGGTATGTTGTGGAAACAATTTAGTGATTTGTGATCAGCATTTATTTTTAGTGAAGTGAAACAGAATGGAATAGAGTAGAATATTTGAGATTTTATTTAATGTGGTCAGGGTATAAGAGTTCTTTATTTTTATGTATTGATATATGTATACATGTCATCTGTCAATCTACCTATCTATTTAAAAACTCAAAAAAAGTTTAAAAACAACTGCCTTGGTGAATTTGGGCATGGTTATAATGGTATCAGCCATGGTTGGCCCACTGACAATTCTTCTTTAAATAACGAACAAACTTGTCATTTTTCTTTTGACTTCTCATTTATTTTGGGGTTTTCAAATGGTTATGCTTCTCTTACAGTCTTTCTCTTTTTAACCTCTTCCTTCTGGAGACAGTGATTGGTTGCAAATGAGGGAAATAAAACCGCACTTCGAAGTTCAGCATAGATTAGCAATGCATAATTTTAAGGAAGGGAGTATTTCATCTTTTTTTAAAATTAATAATTCTGACATGTGCCTTCCTCATGCCTTTTAAGTTACCATGACTCACCTTAATGTCACTTTAATATCACAGTTTGACATTAGATGCCTCCCTAGAGAGGAAGAGAATCATTCAGAAACTAGGTACATAAAGGTTATTAAATTAATATTTAAAATTCTGGTTTTTCAGATTTCATTTTATTTGTAATTAAATGCCATGAGTACAAATGTGTGATTTCCAGTATGTGCACATGCTTGAATCTGTGTCCACTTAATGGACAACAAGATTACTGGAGGAATTCTTATTCTATTTGTTGGCTTTCTCCTAGGAATATTATTTATGGCTACCACCAACCCATTGTATAAAGTCAGAGCTGAAGATATCATTTTATAAAACATAAAACACATGAATGTTTCCCCTAATTAGAACTTTTTATAACTTGTTCCAATCCCCAAATAACTAGCATCTATGAGGAACAGGATAAAATGCCAACAGTAATCCATTCTTGGAGTCTGAAGAATTGAGCTACATTATTTGATGTTATTGATAAATGTACACGTCTCATGTCTTGGGTATAATGTAAATGGAGATGGGAAATGAAAACATTATCGGTGGACTGGAATACATTTTACCTCATACCTGAGAAGTGTTCCTCATGCTGCTTCATCATTTCATTTAGCAGCCAGAGTTTTGTCTTAAACCTGAGAGTTAATCACTCTTGTCAACAGACTTGGTTGCTGCTATGTACTTTTTGGATGTAGCTATGTTAGTAAAGACTCCTGGTTGCTGGTCTGAAACCCAATCTTACTAGCCTAGCTTAAGCAATAAGGGGCATTTACTGACTCAGGTAACTGAGAAGTCCTAGGTAGTTTTGGCTCCACTCGTAAGCAGACCTTCTTTATGTGGTGATCACCACACTGGACCTTCCATTCTACCAGTTTAGCTATCCCAGCAGAGTTACTCTTTCCAGTAGTTTTTATAAGTCCAAGTACTGTGTCTCATCAGAATAACTTGGGTCACATGCTTATTGCTGTACCAGTAACTGTGGTCAATGGAACAGAACAGTGATTGGCCAGACCTGGGTCACATTCCTATATCTGTATTCTAAGGATTGGGGGGGGAGCAGGCTCTCCAAAGGAAAAAAAAAAATGGGCCACTATTACAAAGGCAAGGTTTTATGTAGACGCTGTGCAAGAAAAACAGAAGATGCTACTACAGAGGTCTTATTTTGACTGTTTAAAAAGCTTAAACGTCTTTAATTAAAAAACAAACAAAACAGTGATATTATCTTTATCTCCCCATTAAGTTAGTTATCCATTGAAAAAATATGTATTGAGCCAGGCATAGACATTTCCTTCAACTTCTCTGAGCATATGAATTGTGTGCATGATTTTGACCAAGTGTCTGTAATATTTTATTAGATGATTTTCATCACTCTGGGTAATAAGTAGGTGATTTGACTTAGCAGAGTACAGGTGCTATTTTTAATACTTAGTGCTCTCTGGAGGGCTTCCAAATAATAATAGCACCTTTAAAAGCTTTGGATTCCCCAAGGAGCAATAAAATTGTGCTGAGTATTGTCTGTGATAAATAGCACATCTCCTTCTCTTCTCTTCCATATTCCTACTTGAGAAACCTGCAGATTTCCTGACCTTAGCTCAGGTTTGATTGCCTAGTGAAGGTCAATACTTTATTGCTTTCTATTTCTACATGTTTCTTTGTGTTTGTATTGGAATAATGAGAATGTGATAGGCTTTTAAAAATATTAAAAATCAGGGAAAGTAAAAGCATAAAGACATCAATAAGGAATAGAACTTAAAATTTTGTTTTCTAAAGGGGAAATAATTTTATTTTTTTCATGATCAATGGTGTTCAAGGCTTAAGGAACCAAAATCTCAGAGGAAAGGAAGCACAGAGAAGTGAAGTCAAAATGCTGCATAGAATTTTCCCTTGAGGCCTTGTTCTGTACTTCTAGGGTGAGACCAAAAAAAAAAAAAAAAAGTTGAAAACACCTGATAAGAGATTAAAAGGTAAATATGCACAGATTTTAGCAGCCTCATAGACCTTCTGAGGAGGTTAGGACCATGATAAACACTCAAGGCTTTTAATTGGGTCTCCTGAATAGCTACATCCTAGGATAAAAGCAAACTGGAAATATACCACCCTCAGTTGAATCAAGATGATCTGTCTGCCAGAAGAAGCTCAAATCATCTTTGGAGGAAGGTAGCATTGTTCAAACTTGTATAATTTTCCATAAACAATGTATCTGTCATTTACTAAAAAATTAGCAGGCATGCCAGGAAATAGGAACAAATGACCAAAAATCAAGAAAGAAAAAATAGCCAAAAGTGATAGATTCAGAAGTGATTCAGATATTGGAGTTATCAGACACAGACTTCCAAATAACTGATTAATATGTTCAATAAGAGACAGAGTTTCACTAGAGATCTGGAATCTATAAAAGGAATCAGATGGACAACTTCAAATTTAAAATTATAGTAACTGAAATTAAGAACCCAGTAGATGGTTTTAAAAACATATTAGATACATCAGAAGAGAGAATTAGTGACTTAAAAGATAGGTCAGTAGAAAATACCCAGATTAAAACACAGAGTGGAAAAAAGAATGCAAAAATAAAGAAAATTCCATAAGAGACATATTGGATAGTGCAAAGGTCTGGGCCTGGTCATTGGACACCAGAAGGAGATTAGCGAGAAAATAGAAACAGAAGCAGTATTTGAAGAGATACTGATCAAGAATTTTGCAAAACTGGTGAACAATATCAAGACAGAAATTTAAGAAACTCTATAAGCAAAGAAAATCAAATGTGTGTGTGTATATATATATATATATATATATATATATATAGTAGTACAACTACTGAAAAACCAAAGATAAAAAGAAAATCTTAAAAATATCTAAAGGAAAAAAGATATGGTTTCAAAGGAATACCAGTTAGACTTATAACTAATTTTTAAACAGAAACAATGGAAGCTAAAGAAAAATAGTATGACATATTTAAAAAGCCAAAGAAAGTAATTGTCAGTCTAGAATTCTATATGCAGTGAGCATATCCTTCAAAAAAGATATTTTTAGAAAAATTAAAATGAGAATTAATTAACAGCTTCTCTACAATGAAACTGTCAAAGGGAGCTCTGCAACCAGAAGAGAAATGGTCTCAGGTGAAATCATGGAAGTGCAGGAAGGCACATAAAGCACCAAAAAAGGATAAATATAGAAGTAAATATAAATGCATATAGACTGTTTGAAACAATCCAAACAATGTCTAGCAGAGTTTAACTCCCTGTAACCAAAGATGGGACAATTTAAGCCTCCATTAGAATAGGAACTGCAATGATTGGAATTAAATATTTTAAACCCATAGGTTCATAATCTTAATAATAACAAGTGGTTACTGTAGAAGGGTGGTTTATTTATTATTTTAAAATATAGTATAAAAATTTAAGAATTGAACATTTATTCTGCATTTCTCATACTACTGAGTAAGTTAACATAGATGGGGAGAATTTTCTCTTGATAATAGTATTCCAGCTAATAAATGAAAAAATAACAATTAGAATATTCTTATTTTTAAATTCTAATGAATTAATGGATCCAGGCATTGGATATTAATGACTAGGAATATTACAGAGTACAGCCAGACATGGTGTGCCTGCTGAAAGACAAATACACATCATCAGCCATGAGGTAGTCTTGCCACAAACAAAACAACAAAAAATGAACCTGAGTCTGACTAGGCCTCTAGATCTAACTACCAACAAATAGAATTTACAGATAGGGGACATTTTGTTTAGTATAATACCATACCAAAAAATCAGATAATGGAAAACCTTAGTTCAAAGAATCCAGTTTCTCTAATGAATAAGTAGCAAGGGAAAAAAAGATTTACAGAGATTTGTAGGTAAAATAAACATTAAAAGACATATCAACCAATTACAGTTTACAGAACTTATTTGGATCTTGATTTTAGAATACTTGTAAAAATAGCTATGACATTTGGATATTTGAATATTTACAGAATATTTGATGGCATTCTGGCATTATTGTTAAATTTTTTAATGTTTGATAATATTATGGTTATGTATTTAAAAACTGCTTATCTTTTAGAGATACATCCTAAATAGTAAGTGACAAAAAATAGTTACAAGAGATATGATATGATGTTTGGAATTTTCTTTAAAATAATATGGTTGAGGGAGACGTGGGTGGGAATAGAGATGGAACAAGACTTGTCATGAGCTAATGATCATTAAACAAACTGTTGGATATCGGGGTTTCATTGCATTGTTAATTCATTTTTTTATATGTTGGAATTCTCCATAACAAAAAACTTGAAAGATAAAATATATGTAGCATTACAATAAAAACCAATAATAATAACTAAGATGACAGTGGGGTGTGGGGTAAATGAAGTTAAAAAAACGTGAAGTCCTTATTCAGGAAATGGTAAAATATTGATTTTGGTAGTGTAATAAATCAATGGAACATATTTTAGTTCCTAGGGTAGCCACTTAAAAAATGTATAACTAGGGGCTTCCCTGGTGGCGCAGTGGTTGGGAGTCCACCTGCCGATGCAGGGGTCGCGAATTCGTGCCCCGGACCGGAGGGGATTCCCACATGCCGTGGAGTGGCTGGGCCCGTGAGCCATGGCCGCTGAGCCTGCGGGTCCGGAGCCTGTGCTCTGCAACAGGAGATGCCACGGCAGTGAGAGACCCGCTTACCGCAAAAAAAAAAAAAAAAAGTATAACTAGCAAGCTGAAAGAGGAACAAAGTAGAATAATGAAAAAAATTTTTGTTTAGTTGAAGATAAAAGGAGAGTTAAAGAATAAAGAACCATGAGACAAATAAAGAACATATTAAGGTGGAGATTTAACACCAATGTGAAAGACTAAAAACTTCAATTTAAAAACAAAGATTATTGGACTGGATCATAATAAAGGACAACTATTTGCTGACTATACCTGGCACACTCTAAATATAAAGCCATAAAAAGTTAAAAGTAAAAAAGAAATACCATGCAAACATTAACCAAAGGATGCAGTGCAGTTTTATGTATGCATACAAATAGAAATACCTTAAAATATTAAAAAGTAAGCAACTAATAGTCCTAAAGCAAGACATGTACAGATCCTCAAACTTATTTGGGATTTCACCATACCTCTTTAATAATTAACAGAACATGCAGAAAAAAGTCAGTAAACATATAGAAGATTCAGATACCACATTTAACAAACTTGACCTAATTGTAATATATAGAAATATATATACCTACACCTACCAACTGAGGAATATTCATTTTTTAAGTGCACAAGAGACATTTGGCCATTAGTATGTATGCCTAGACAGAGGCATTTTTCAACAAATCTCAAAAGATGGAAGACATGGAGTTTATTTTCTGATCACAATAGTATTAAAGTGGAAATATGCAACAAAATGAAAATGAGAAAATTCTAATATTTGGAAATTAACTAATGCTCTTTCCCTCATGTGTCAAAGTAACTGATCATAATGAAAATTAAAAATATATTCAAGTGATAATGAAAATTCAACATATCAAACCTTGTGGGTTGCAGCTAAAACAGTACTTATAGGGAAATTTATAGCCTTAAATTCTTACATTAGAAAAAAGAAAGGCTGAGAGCCAGTGATCTAAATATCAGTCTCAAGGATCTAAACAAGCAAAGTAAACTCAAAGAAATTAGAAGAACATAAAGATAAGAACAGAAGTTACTGATACAGAAAACAAGCAGTAAAAAAATAAATAGAGCCAAAAATCAGTTCTTTGAAAAGGCTAACAAAATTTATAAAACTGTGGTAAGAATAATTAAGGAAAAAAATAAGTTGCAAATTGCTAAAATCAAAAGTGCAAAAAGAATAACATTAGAATATAGATATTAAGAGGATGATATAATTAGATATTACCAAGATTTTATGCCAATAAATTTGAAAATTTAAATGAAATGGTTAAGTTCCTTAAAAACACACTAAAACGGATATAACACATTTTAGAAAATCTGAATTATACTATATCTATTAAAGAAATTTGCTTCATAATTAAAGATCTTCTGATAAAGAAATTACCACTTAAATTCTCCAGCAAATTCTTCCAAACATTTAAGGAGGAAACAGTCAAATATAAATTCACATTAGGACAGCATAACCTTGACACCAAAGCCAAGAACGATATTAAAAGAAAAGAAATTCATCGTCCAATTTTTCTCCTGAAGATAGATGCAAAAATCCTAACTAGAACATTAGCAAAAATTAGTAAATCAAATTCAGTGACATATAAAATGGATAATATATTTCTAAAATGTTGGGTTAATTCTAAGAATGCAAGTTAATTATTGGAAAATCAATCAACACAGTTTACCACATTAATAGAGTAAAAATGAAAAACCATACAATCATCTCTGTAGGTGAGAGGAAAAAAACCTTTTGATAAAATTTACCACTCATTTATGATAAAAATTAGCAAAATGGGAATAGAGCAGTACTTTCTTAATCAGATAAATGGTATCTACAAAAAAGCTACAGAAAACCTCGACTACATAATGTTGAATTATTGACAGCTTTTTTGTTGAGATTGTGAATAAGATAAGTATATCTTTTATTTCCACTTTTGTTCATCGTTGTATTAGAGACTCTTGCAAGTTCAATAAGGTAAGAAAAATAGAATGTCCTCATAATCTTGGGATGGGCAAGAATCTGTACATTTTTAAAAACATCTTTATTGGAGTATAATTGCTTTAGAATGGTGTGTTTCTGCTTTATAACAAAGTGAATCAGCTATACATATACATATATCACCATATCTCGTCCCTCTTGCGTCTCCCTCCCCCCCTCCCTATCCCACCCCTCTAGGTGGTCACAAAGCACCAAGCTGATCTCCCTGTGTTATGAGGCTGCTTCACACTAGCTATCTGTTTTACATTTGGTAGTGTATATGTGTCCATGCCACACTCTCACTTTGTCCCAGCTTACCCTTCCCCCTCCCCGTGTCCTCAAGTCCATTCTCTATGTCTGCATCTTTATTCCTGTCCTGCCCATAGGGTCCTCAGAACCATTTTTTGTTTGTTTTTTCCTTAGATTACATATATGTGTTAGCATACAGTATTTGTTTTTCTCTTTCTGACTTACTTCACTCTGTATGACAGACTCTAGGTTCATCCACCTCACTACAAATAACTCAATTTCATTTCTTTTTATGGCTGAGTAATATTGCATTGTATGTATGTGCCACATCTGCTTTCTCCATTCATCTGTCAATGAACACTTAGGTTGCTTCCATGTCCTGGCTATTGTAAATAGAGCTGCAATGAACATTGTGGTACATGACTCTTTTTGAATTATGGTTTTCTCAGGGTATATGCCCAGTAGTAGGATTGCTGGGTCACATGGTAGTTCTATTTTTAGTTTTTTAAGGAACCTCCATACTGTTCTGCATAGTGGCTGTATCAATTTACATTCCCGCCAACACTGCAAGAGGGTTCCCTTTTCTCCACACCCTCTCCAACATTTATTGTTTGTAGATTTTTTGATGATGGCCATTCTGGCCAGTGTGAGGTGATACCTCATTGTAGTTTTGATTTTCATTTCTCTAATAATTAGTGATGTTGAACAGCTTTTCATGTGCTTCTTGGCCATCTTTATGTCTTCTTTGGAGAAATGTCTATTTAGGTCTTCTGCCCATTTTTGGATTGGGTTTTTTGTTTTTTTGATATTGAGCTGCATGAGCTCCTTGTAAAGTTTTTGGAGATTAATCCTTTGTCAGTTTCTTCATTTGCAAACATTTTCTCCCATTCTGGAGGTTGTCTTTTCATCTTGTTTTTGTTTTCCTTTGCTGTGCAAAAGCTATTAATTTTCATTAGGTCCCATTTGTTTATTTTCATTTTTATTTCCATTCCTCTAGGAGGTGGATCAAAAAGTATCTTGCTGTGATTTATCTGATAGAGTGTTCTGCCTCTAGGTATTTCATCCATTTTGAGTTTCTTTTTGTGTATGGTGTTAGGGAGTGTTCTAATTTCATTCTTTTACATGTAGCTGTTCAGTTTTCCCAGCACCACTTATTGAAGAGGCTGTCTTTTCTCCATTGTATATTCTTGCCTCCTTTTTCAAAAATAAGGTGACCATATGTGCATGGTCTTGTCTCTGGGCTTTCTATCCTGTTCCATTGATCTATATTTCTGTTTTTGTTCCAGTACCATACTGTCTTGACTACTGTAGCTTTGCAGTATAGTCTGAAGTCCGGGTGCCTGATTCCTCCAGCTCCGTTTTTCTTTCTCAAGATTGCTTTGGCTGTTTGGGGTCTTTTGTGTTTCCATACAAATTATGCAATTTTTTGTTCTAGTTCTGTGAACAGTTTGATAGGGATTGCATTGAATCTGTAGATTGCTTTGGGTAGTGTAGTCATTTTCACAATGTTGATTCTTCCAATCCAAGAACATGGTATATCTCTCCATCTGTTTGTATAATCTTTTATTTCTTTCATCAGTGTCTTACAGTTTTCTGCATACAAGTATTTTCTCTCCTTAGGTAGGCTTATTACTAGGTATTTTATTCTTTTTGTTGCATTGGTAAATGGGAGTGTTTCCTTAATTTCTCTTTCAGATTTTTCATCATTAGTGTACAGGAGTGCAAGAGATTTCTGTGCATTAATTTTGTATCCTGCTACTTTACCAAATTCATTGATTAGCTCTAGTAGTTTTCTGGTAGCATCTTTAGGATTCTCTACATGTAGTGTCATGTCATCTACAAAAAGTGACAACTTTACTTCTTTCTTTCCAATTTGGAAAAAAGTAATACTTTTCTGATTGCTGTGGCTAAAACTTCCAAAAGTATGTTGAATAATAGTGGTGAGAGTGGGCAACCTTGTCTTCTTCCTGATGTTAGAGGAAAGGGTTTCAGTTTTTCACCATTGAGAAGGATCCTGGCTGTGGGTGTGTCATATATGGCCTCTATTATGTTGAGGTAAGTTTCCTCTATGCCTCCTTTCTGGAGGGTTTTTTCATAAATGGACATTGAATTTTGTGAAAAGCTTTTTCTGCATCTCCTGAGATTATCATATGGTTTTTATCCTTCTATTTGTTAATATGGGTTATTACACTGATTGATTTGCATGTATTGAAGAAGTCTTGCATTCACTGGATAAAGCCCACTTGATCATGGTGTATGATCCTTTTAATGTGCTGCTGGATTCTGTTTGTTACTATTTAGTTGAGGATTTTTGCATCTATGTTCATCAGTGATATTGGCCTGTAGTTTTCTTTTTTGGTAACATCTTTTTCTGGTTTTGGTATCAGGGTGATGGTGGCCTCGTAGAATGAGTGTGGGAGTGTTTCTCCCTCTGCTATATTTTGGAAAAGTTTGAGAAGGATAGGTGTTAGCTCTTCTCTAAATGTTTGATAGAGTTCGCCTGTGAAGCCGTCTGGTCCTGGGCTTTTGTTTGTTGGAAGATTTTTAATCACAGTCTCAATTTCAGTGCTTGTGTTTGGTCTGTTATATTTTCTGTTTCTTCCTGGTTCAGTCTCAGAAGGTTGTGGTTTTCTAAGAATTTGTCCATTTCTTCCAGGTTGTCCATTTTATTGGCATATAGTTGCCTGTAATACTCTCTCATGATCCTTTGTATTTCTGCAGTGTCAGTTGTTACTTCTCCTTTTTCATTTCTAATTCTGTTGATTTGAGTCTTCTCCCTTTTTTTCTTGGTGAGTCTGGCTAATGGTTTATCAATTTTGTTTATCTTCTCAAGAACCAGCTTTTAGTTTTATTGATCTTTGCTCTTATTTCCTTCATTTCTTTTTCATTTATTTCTGATCTGATCTTTATGATTTCTTTCCTTCTGTTAACTTTGGGGTTTTTTTGTTCTTCTTTCTCTAATTGCTGTATGTGTAAGATTAAGTTGTTTATTTGAGATATTTCTTCTTTCTTGAGGTAGGATTAAATTGCTATAAACTTCCCTCTTAGAACTGCTTTTGTTGCATCGCACAGGTTTTGGGTCATCATGTTTTCATTGTCATTTGTTTCTAGGTATTTTTTGATTTCCTTTTCTGATTTCTTCAGTGACCTTTTGGTTATTTAGTACTGTATTGCTTAGTCTCCATGTGTTTGTATTTTTTACAGTTTTTCCTGTAATTGATATCTAGTCTCATAGCATTGTGGTCGGAAAAGTTACTTGGTACAATTTCAATTTTCTTAAATTTACCAAGGCTTGATATATGACTCAAGATATGATGTACCCTGGAGAATGTTCCATAAGCACTTGAGAAGAAAGTGTATTCTGTTGGTTTTAATGGAATGTCCTAAAAATATCAATTAAGTCCATCTTGTTTAATGTATCATTTAAAGCTTGTATTTCCTTATTTATTTTCATTTTGGATGATCTGTCCCTGGTGAAAGTGGGGTGTTAATGTCCCCTACTTTGATTGTGCTACTGTCACTTTCCCCTTTTATGACTGTTAGCGTTTGCCTTATGTATTGAGGTACTCCTATGTTGAGTGCATAAATATTTACAATTGTTATATCTTCTTCTTGGATTGCTCCCTTGATCATTATGTAGTGTCCTTCTTTGTCTCTTGTAGTAGTCTTTGCTATAAAGTCTATTTTGTCTGATATGACAAGTGCTACTCCCGCTTTCTTTTGATTTCCATTTCCATGGAGTGTCTTTTTCCATCCCCTCACTTTCAGTCTGTATGTGTCCCTAGGTCTGAAGTGGGTCTCTTGTAGACAGCATATATATGGGTCTTGTTTTTGTATCCATTCAGCCAGTCTATGTCTTTTGTCTGGAGCATTTAATCCATTTACATTTAAGGGAATTATCGATATGTATGTTCCTCTTACCATTTTCTTAATTGTTTTCAGTTTGGTATTGCAGGTCTTTTCCCTCTCTTGTGTTTCCTGCCTGGAGAAATTCCTTTAGCAGTTGTTTTAAAGCTGGTTTGGTGGTGCTGAATTCTCTTAACGTTTGCTTGTTTGTAAAGGTTTTAATTTCTCTGTCGAATTTGAATGAGATCCTTGCTGGGTAGAGAAATCTTGGTTGTAGGTTTTTCCCTTTCATCACTTTAAATATGTCCTGCCACTCCCTTCTGGCTTGCAGAGTTTCTGCTGAAAGATCAGCTGTTAACCTTATGGGGATTCCCTTGTATGTTATTTGTTGCTTTTCCCTTGCTGCTTTTAATTTTTTTCTTTGTATTTAATTTTTGATAGTTTGATTAACATGTGTCTTGGCATGTTTCTCCTTTGATTTATCCTGTATGGGACTCTGTGTGCTTCCTGGACTTAATTGAGTCTTTCCTTTCCCTTATTAGGGAAGTTTTCAACTATAATCTCTTCAAATATTTTCTCAGTCCCTTTCTTTTTCTCTTCTTGTTCTGGAACCCCTATAATTCGAATGTTGGTGCGTTTAATGTTTTCCTAGAGGTCTCTGAGACTGTCCTCAATTCTTTTCATTCTTTTTTCTTTATTCTGCTCTGCGATAGTTATTTCCACTATTTTATCTTCCCAGTCACTTATCCATTCTTCTGCCTCAGTTATTCTGCGATTGATTCCTTCTACAGAACTTTTAATTTCATTTATTGTGTTGTTCATCATTGTTTGTTTGCTCTTTAGTTCTTCAAGGTCCTTGTTAAGCATTTATTTTCTCCATTCTATTTTCAAGGTTTTGGATCATCTTTACTATCATTACTCTGAATAATTCTTTTTCAGGTAGACTGCCTATTTCCTCTTTTTTGTTTGGTCTGGTCGTTTTTTACCCTGCTCCTTTATCTGCTGTGTGTTTCTCTGTCTTCTCATTTTCCTTAACTTACTGTGTTTGGGGTCTCCTTTTCGCAGGCTGCACGTTCATACTTCCCATTGTTTTTGGTGTCTGCCCCCAGTGCCTAAGGTTGGTTCAGTGGGTTGTGTGTGCTTCCTGTTGGAGGGGACTGGTGCCTGTGTTCAGGTGGATGAGGCTGGATCTTGTCTTTCAGGTGGGCAGGACTGTGTACGGTGCTGTGTTTGGGAGTGCCTGTGACCTTATTATGAATTTAGGCAGCCTCTCTGCTAATGAGTGGGCTTGTGTTTCTGTCTTGCTAGTTGTTTGGCATAAGGTGTCCAGCACTGTAGCTTGCTGATTGTTGAGTGGAGCTGGGTCTTAGCGTTGATGTGGAGATCTCTGGGAGAGCTTTCACTGTTAGATATTAAGTGGAGCCAGGAGGTCTCTGGTGGAGCAATGTCCTGAACTTGGCTCTCCCACATCAGAGGCATAGGCCTGACCCCTGGCCAGAGCACGAAGACCCTGTCAGTCACACGGCTCAGAAGAAAAGGGAGAGAAAAAGAAAGAAAAAAAAATGAAATAAAGTTATTAAAATAGAAAAAATTATTAAAAATTAAAAAGTAATTTAAAGAAAATCGGACAGACAGAAGCCTAAGACAAATGGTAAAAGCAAAGCTATACTGACAAAATCGCACAAAGAAGCATACACAGACACACTCACTAAAAGAGTAAAAGGAAAAATATATATATATTTTTTTTTTTTTTAAAAAGGAAGAGAGCAAGCAAATCAATAAACAAAACTCCCAATGGTAATAAACCCTAAATCCTAAACTAAGATAAACATAAAAACAGAAAACAGTTAGATGCAGAAAGCAAACTCCAAATCTACAGTTGCTCCCAAAGTCTACTGCCTCAATTTTGGGATAATTTGTTGTCTAGTCAGGTACTCCAGAGATGCAGGGTACATCAAGTTGATTGTGGAGATTTAGTGTATAGATAAATGCCATGGGTTAGTCAGATCGTGGACCTTGAAAAGTAGTTGTTTGTAATGAAAGTCTAGTGTAATACATTTTGTTTCTGTGATAAATGTTGCCTTCACTATCCTGGCATTACAAAACAGTGATATTATTTTATTGATCTTGTTTTTCATATCTGCTCTTTTTTCTTTTATTTTGGTTACCAAATAATGCCTGCTTTTAAAATTCAAACATATAAAGTAATAGGCAAAGTCCCCTGTACTGGCACCCCAAACCCATTCCTCAGAAGTAACCACTGTAAATATTTTTATTCTCTCCTTTTTATTTATGTATTAAATACACTTTTAAAATATTGTTTTCAAAGAGTCATCAACTTTCTGTCTAAATCTTTTAAAATTCAAATGTATATATTGAGACCAAGTTTGTCCTTCCTGTCAAATTCAACAAATGGGCAGTCAGTCAAGTAAACTCTTAAGTATTTGTAATCCTTGTTATTTTACTGTGTTCTGTTTGTTGACGAGATTAAGCAGCAATTTGGGGAAGTGAGGATAACCGCCAATGTGATGTACAGTACTGTTCCTTTGTTCCCAGAGCAAACCTCCTACATATTCCCACAAATAAATTTGCTCTCATCTTGAGTGAATTGTAGGCAGGAACAAGTAGTCCATATTACCAGTGCTGATGGAAAATGGGTGAGGAGGTGAGCACTGCAGTTTACAGTGTATTAAGCTAAGAGTAATGATAATGTACAAAAAGACACATGATATATTTAACATAAATGTATTTTAAAGTTTTTGGTTCCACTATTCCATAAGGCATAAACATCCAACAATGACCGTTGTGGAATATGATTAAGAATCATGACAGTTTTTGAAAGAGGAGAAATATTATAGTAATTGAGATAAATCTGCCATAATTTAGTAAGGAAAAAGCATCATCTGATTTGGAAGTACATTTTACATACCAGATCAAATACTGATGCCTAAGACTTTATTGTGTAAAACGAACCCAACTCCTTTACCCAATTCATTACCAATTGTTAAATATTTCTCAGATTTGTTGTAATTCTACTGTGTCTACTGTTCCCATAACAGTCTAAATTATCATTATTACTGCAATAGCCTCTTGACTGATTCCCTTGCATCCACTTTTGTCCCCATCCAATCCATTTTCCAAATATAGCCTGAGGGAGATTTTCAAAATGCTAGTTTGATTATGCCACTCTCCAGGTGGAAACCATTTCCACCATTCCAAAGCCTAACACAGCCCCCTGTCTTTCTCTCTTGATTCTTTTCATATTATCTCCCTTAGCTCTCTGAACTCCAACTACACTGCCCTTTCTCCTCCTTAAAATCACTCTCCTCCCTTCTGCCACATGGTCTTTGCACATTCTTGTTCCCTTAGCCTCTAGAATTCTGTTTCGTTTATCTCCACTGACTTAATTTCATCTCCTCAGATTTCAACTCCAATATTTCTCCCCTACAGTTTAGGCCTCTTGTTAATAGTCTCTCTTTTTGGTACCTGCTGCTAACCTGTGTTAAGATTTCATCACTGTCTCCCCAGCAAGACCATCAGCTCTGTGTATATTGATATCCTGTTACTAGCTTAGCCTGACATATGCCAAATGCTTAATAATTGTTTGTTGAATGCATAAAAGAATGTATATATATTTTGTAAATTGAATAGGAGATGGATTACTGCAGCTGAAGATACTTTGTTTTTTTAAAAATTATTTATTTTTGGCTGCATGGGCCTTTGTTGCTGCACATGGGCTTTCTCTAGTTGTAGCACACGGGCTTCTCATTGTGGTGGCTCCTCTTGTTGCGGAGCACAGGCTCTGGGCACGCAGGCTTCAGTAGTTGTGGCATGCAGGCTCAATAGTTGTGGCTCGTTGGGCTCTAGAGCGCAGGCTCAGTAGTTGTGGTGCGTGAGCTTAGTTGCTCCGCAGCATGTGGGATCTTCCCAGACCAGGGCTCTAACCCGTGTCCCCTGCATTGGCAGGAGGATTCTTTTTTTTTGTTTTTTGTTTTTTTGCGGTACGCGGGCCTCTCACTGCTGTGGCATCTCCCGTTGTGGAGCACAGGCTCCGGACACGCAGGCTCAGCGGCCATGGCTCACGGGCCCAGCCGCTCCGCGGCATGTGGGATCCTCCCAGACTGGGGCACGAACCCGCGTCCCCTGCATCGGCAGGCGGACCCTCAACCACTGCGCCACCAGGCAAGCTCTCGGCAGGAGGATTCTTAACCACTGCGCCACCAGGGAAGTCCCTGAAGATACTATTATCTGTTACTAATTATAGGATGTAACTTCAAAGGAAAGTCAACGACAGAAGTTCTGATGAAATGTAAATTAAAGGACTAAATTTTCAAATGAGGTTACTGATGCTCAGAGGGGTTAAGAAATTTGCACATGGATGGGAACACAGCTACTAAGTGATAGAGCTAGAATTTTGACCAATAGCACTAGTATTCCCAAGAGTGGTAAAGCCTTTATATAGACAATAAGCATGGCAAATTCTGCATACTCTATCCCCTCCTGAAAATTCAGGAGGGCCATTATGAATATTAAAGACTGACAATTCCTGGAGTAAGGAAAGTTGTTGAACTTGATATAATCCAGTATCCCTTTCATTTGGTGATACTCATGAATGGAACTTGCCTTGGCAAGCATTGCTATACATTTCTTCATTTATCCTTTTGTCCTTCAGTTTGCTTTATCTTTCCTTATGACATTGACTATAATTCCATTGCTAAATAATGCTTTTCAAAGAAGACATTTGCCAGATACTTCCATCTAGTTAGAATGAGAAAACAAGACTCCCCCCTGTTCAAGATAAAACAATAAATCTTTTAAAATTAATTTGTCTTAACTTAGGCACAAGTGTCTGAGACATGAACCTCACTTCTTTCCGTCGCAGATATACTTATTGGTTTGAAATTACGCTCTTTTTCCCCCACATTATTTAGGTTACCAAATTGAACATGATGAAGCACCACCAGACCTGGGATAGCAGTGAGAATCAGAACATTGCATCCATATTTCATGAGAAAAGGGAGACATTTGATCAAACTTTGTCCAACTACCAATGATAAAACATACCAGTGTCAGCTTCAATAATTACTGAAGAATAAGACTTATCTATAAATAATACTACATTTATTTCATTTTTAGCTTATTTCATTTAAAAATTAATTCATGCTAAACAGTTCTTGGCACTAGGGAAGTATGCCAAGACTCGTTTCTTTAGAATGGAACATAAGTCTTTCAGGACATGCATATACTATACTTCTCCAAATTTCTCCTAAGTTTAGGTATATGGATTTTATGTCCTTAGGTAGAGAATTTTACCATGCCTTATTCTTCTATATTTATATCTACATCAATATAGGTTTATTGGGAAGAATCTGTGCATATCTACAAGCTGACAGAGGGTGCCTTTGAGGATTTTTAGCCTAAATATGACTACATATTACAAAAAGCCCCACAACTATGTGGTTTTGAGTGTAATAACTCAACATGATATATGTACTTCTAGTTTGAGTCAAAGTGTTTTTTATTGAAAATTTTTAAGCTCATACAAAAGAATAGGGAGAAATCAAGTCTAAATTCAACTTTTCTTTCCTGAATTGATTGCTAAAAAAATAGAAATAAAATTTTCAATATGCCTGACTCTATGAATTTACTCAATGAATAGGCACTGGGGCATAAAGGAGGACTAGACATTATCCTTGCTTTGAAGAAGCTCACCTAGGGGAATGTAAATGTGTACAGCTACTGTGGAAAACACTATGGAGGTTCCTCAAAAAATTAAAAATAGAACTACTACAAAATCCACTTCTGGGTGGATTCTGCTGGATTTCCAGCAATTCCACTTCTGGGTATTCTTCTGCAGAAAATAAAAGCAAATGCTAATTTGAAAAGATATGTGCACCCCTATATTCATTTAAGCATTATTTACAATAGCCAAGATATGGAAACAGCCTAGGCGTCCACTGATGGATGAATGGATAAAGAAGATGTACACACACACACACACACTTAACCATAAAAAAGAATGAAATCTTGCCATTTGCAACAACATGGATGGACCTAGAGAGTAGTATGCTAAGTGAAATAAGTCAGAGAAAGACAAATACCACATGATTTCACTTATCTGTGGAATCTAAAAAGCAAAGCAAATGAAGAAATAAAACAGAAACAGACTCATAGATACAGAGAACAAGTGGTTTCCAGAGGGGAGGAGAGTGAGGGAATGAGTGAAATAGGTAAGGGAGATTAAGAGGTACAAAGTTCCAGTTACAAAATAAATGAGTCATGGGGATGAAATGTACAGCATGGGGAATATAGTCAGTGATATTGTAATAACTTTGTGTGGTGACAGATGGTAACTTGATTTATTGTGGTGATCATTTTGTAATATATAGAACTATCGAATCACTATGTTGTACACCTGGAACTAACATTTTGTTGAAAGTCAATTACACTTCAATTTAAAAAAAAGTAAAAGGAAGCTCACCTACATGCAGATATAAATAGCTATGCACGGATATTACCGGTTAGGTGCCATGGCGGCCAGGGGGTTGGGCATGTAGGCGAGCGAGGGCAAGATGCTGTGGGAACACCTAAGGGGGCACTTGCCTAACCCAAGATCAGGGATTCAGGCCCGGCTTCCTAGAGAAAGTCACATCTAAGTTAAGTTCTGGTATGATGAAGAAATTGAGATAAGAGCACCTGTGTCACCCTTAGTTAATTGAAAAAAGAATCTATAATTGCTTTGTAGTGAGTAGTCTTTTTATGACAGCATTTCTGGCTATCTGTGGATAGAAAAGAAGAAGGTGATGATGCTGTCTTTTTCTGGCTCTAGTTTGCTTTGTCTCATTTCTTTGTGTACTTTACTGATTTTTTCTGTGAACCCATACAGAGCCACATGAAAACTGTCTCCACCCAGTTTAGTATCTGATCTTGAACAAGATATTTTTAGAGTCTTAGCTATGTGTTTGTGTGTGAGAATGTATATGTAAGAGTAGTGCGTAATCCCAGCTTTGTTGGAGGGACTGCCTGATCTATGACCCCTTCTGCGAGAAGTGGCCTTTCACCCAAAGGGCTGGCACTTAACGGTTGTGTCTGTCCACTGTGACCCTCTGAATCTAGCATATCCACAGTTCATTCTTTGTAGGACACTGACAGCAGAGACCCGTGGCCTAATATGGCCTGCTGATAAGTTTTGTAAATCAGGAAATTTCAGTGAAAGCCTGGATTTCTGCTATTACACAGCCAAAGTTGAGAAGCGGCAGGAGCTCTGTTTGTTGTAGGCCCTTTAGTCCCAGCTCCTTGTTTCACACCTGGTCAGCTTCACATGTTTAAGTACCTGCCTTACCTGGTAGTTATTTGAATTGGTAACTCCTTGCAGATAGCTGTGGCTGATTAGACCAGGTGTGGACTGATCTTGACCTTGGTTGGGTTAATCAGATTCTTTTCCTCTGGTCATTTTGAAGTGGTGTGCACTTGGTTTCCAGTGAAGCTGTGAAGAGATACAAATATTTGGTCATGTCAATGCCAAAGCAGAGAAAGCACACCTTAAGGTAGAAGCAATAGGGTAAATGTTCCAGAAAGAAATAGAGATAACAAGATCCTATAGTCCCAGAATGTATCAATATTGGATCTGAATGGCCCCCCTCTTTCTGGCTCTGGTTCCTCATGAGACCTGGCTGTACTTCCTGTCCTATGTGCTATGGGATACCTCTAATTTCTGATTCTGACCCCCATTTTTCTTGAGCTCCATGGTGGATTTTTGTGTTTTTGTAACTAAGTGAATCCTAATTAACAGGCTTGCACATGGTTTTTACGATATTTTTGTTTGAGTGTGGAAATAGAACTTTAGGTGTCCATCTAATTGTTATGAAAACTCTTAGTTGGATTAGAACAAAATCTTGTCATCATCGAGTAGGGTTTTTTTTTAAAAAAAAAAAAAATACATTTAGGGCTTCCCTGGTGGCTCAGTGGTTGACAGTCCGCCTGCCGATGCAGGGGACACGGGTTCGTGCCCCGGTCTGGGAAGATCCCACATGCCACGGAGCGGCTGGGCCCGTGAGCCATGGCCGCTGAGCCTGTGCGTCTGGAGCCTGTGCTCTGCAACGGGAGAGGCCACAACAGGGAGAGGCCTGCGTACCGCAAAAAAACAAACAAACCAAACAAACAAACAAAAAATACATTTATTCATTTATTTATTTATTTATCACTGCGTTGGGTCTTCGTTGCTTCATGTGGGCTTTCTTTAGTTGTGGTGAGCAGGGGCTACTTTTCACTGTAGTGCACGGGCTTCTCATTTCGGTGGCTTCTCTTGTTGCGGAGCATGGGCTCCAGGCACGCAGGCTTCAGTAGTTATGGCTCACGGGCTCTAGAGTGCAGGCTCAGTAGTTGTGGTGCGCGGGCCTAACTGCTCTGCTGCACGTGGGATCCTCCCAGATCAGGGCTCGAACCTGTGTCCCCTGCATTGGCAGGCAGATTCTTAACTGCTGCGCCACCACGGAAGCCCCTTGAGTAGGGTTTTGACCATTAGAAACCTCTGGGTTAAAGCTTTCCCTGAGAAGTTGTATCTATGCTTGAGATGCTTGAGATTCCACTGTGAAAAACTGATCCTGAATAAGCTAGAAAGTTGCCTGGCTTCTTAACTTTGATATTTTAAAATGAGCATTATGTAATATTTTATATTTATAAAACAGTATATTTGGAGCACAATAAACTAAACACCCATGAACCTACCATCCAATTTAAGAACTATAAATTACTCATGTGTTCCTTCCCTATATCTCATCTCCTGTGTTTCCATTTTGATAGTAGCCATTATCCTGAAGGAATGGATGTACTGGATGCATTTTCCACTCATCCATCCTTTGCTTTCCTTTTCTCCTATAAAATAATTTTGCCACATGTGTATATATCTCTAAACAAGATATATTTTAGTTTTTGAGCATTATAAAAATGGCTTTATACCATATGTCAGTGCTTCCCAACTTCTTCACATCTTGGCATACACTGAACTTGAAAATATTGTACAGTGCCTTGGGATAAATGCTATTCATGTCCCACTAAAAGACTCTGGCCACTCCAGCTACTATTCACCCCCAGAACTAAGGGGATCAATATGTTAAGACCTTTGTAACCGAGTCACTGAAGTACATAAGTTGGAAAGCACTGCTGTATGTAGTCTTCAGCATACTCTCTTTCCACTTTATTCTTTGTTTCTAAGATTTATCCCTGTAGATACTTATGACTGTAGGCCATTCCTTTTCAACACTGTATAATATTTTTCTGTGAACATATAAGCATTTCCATTTTATTCTGGTTAGACCCCTTCTTTGCTTTTTATTTACCCTAGGGATCATACCAATCTACCATGACTCAGAGAAACCTGCTGAATTTGATTTCATGTTTTCCTAGGATTCAAAATGTTGCTTTTAAATTTTAGTTTTAAAAATCTGTTTAGTTTTATATTGGGTTTTGGAGTCTATGACAACAAGAGAGAATCAATTTGAGAACTATTTAATTATATTATTAAGGCACAATAGCAATGTGTGCCAGTGAATCCACCTTCAGATCACTGGAAATTTAGTTTAGACAAGCAAATGAAGGAGTACTGAATTATGAGTATTTCATAATAGCATTACTGTTCTTGATATTTAATATGTATTGGGATCTGAAATGAACTGTATGATTTAGTTAGGCAATGGCAAATATATTTCACTTCACGTTCCAAGTCCATCTTTTTGGTAGTGTTTCCCTTGAGTAGTACTGGAAAAGTGTTTAGTCTATGTCAGAGCTCTTGGTTAAGAATTCAGTGATCAGTTATTGATGTCTGCCCTGAGTATGCAAAGTGGAAATAAGGACATACCTGCTACACGTTTTCTTTCCCTAATCTAGTGTATCCATCTGCCTCTGTTTCTGTGATTATCTTGAAACCATCTTGATCATCTGATTAATATTTAATTTGTAGCTTACCCCTTTTGGAAAACAAAATTCATAATTAAAAAGTCAAAGAGCATCATATAGTTGTGCTATTTTCTCTGGTCGTTTATTATAGTCTCTAATTACCTTCTCCACAGGATGCTTTTCTCACAAGTATCCAAAATACTCCACACTTTCGGTAAAGCATATTTTACTATCATTATTGAGCCCTAAATGGAAAATAGATAAAATGCTCTTTAATATCCTTGGTCTTAGGGTTTTGAATTCAGCTTTACATAGATCTTATCCACTGTATTTTAAAACAATTAGAGTAACAAAGCTTCCTTAGACTTTCCAGAGCCTGTTAAATGTTATTTTTAAGGTAACATCTTTTCTTGTCCTTCATTTATGAATATTTGGTCAGGAAATGGTCATAAAAAGCTTCAAATCCCAATTGAATAATGCGTTCTCCAAAGTAGCTGCCAAATGTAAATACCACTGATATACATTCATGCATATGATAGTATATAAATAACCAGGAAAGCATAGCAAAGGTCAATCAATTATGTATAGGTCAGAATGCTTTCTATCTGGATTGAGTCATTTTAGCAAATGACATCATGTGTCCTTTGGAGTCTATTGTGAAATGTGGCTTGAGTCATTATACATTGGCTTCTTTTCTGGGTTACCAGGATGGCAGTGATAAGGCTCAATAAATAAATGTATTGGACTCTGCAGGAGCAGATATGCATAATTAGGATGTAGTGATGAAGGCTTCTTATTGTGTAGAGAAACTTGGGCCCCATCTGCCAATTCCTAGTTTCTTATCCTCTTGATTGATTTTTTTTTAAAGAACTTGAAGACAAAAGAGCTGGAAACGAGCCAGATGCTCTCTCTATTTCTGTGATGGATATCCTTTCATGAAATTGCCAGCAGGGAATCAATAGTAATAAATCTGGCACTCTTCTAATCTCTTCTGACTTCACCATTGCTCTTCTGGAATGGGGCTACTAGGACCCTTTACATTTGGTTTATAATTTCTACTTGATCTGATGTGGAATGGTCACACCAGATTGCCAGACTCTAGAGTGACTGGTGGGATGTGATGTTGTGTGAGGTGGCAAGGGATGTTGTCATTTTCCAGTTGGCACAATAGGAGCTGAATTTAGCTTATAGACCAAGTGGTGAAAGAAGCTGCCAAGTCCAGTCATTTCTGATTAGTCAGGGCTTGAGGAGGTAAATGTTACTTGACAAGAATTTAATGTGTGATTTTCCCCTTCCTTCAGTATATTTTGGAAATGTTAAAAAGTTGTTGACTTTTTTTTAAAGTAGGATGACTTAGAATGAAGAAAGAGTCAAAATTGCTGCCATGTTTTATAGGCATCTATCATTGGAGACTAAGTTTGGTTCTGAGAGCTTGGAAGGAGAAAGACTTGGGCATCCTTAGCAAAGATGAAAGAAACTGGTTCTTGCTTAAAGGGAGGTTGTAGTCTAGTGGGAAGATGGACATGCAAACAGATTGCCACAGTGTAAAATGGTAGCTGCTCTAGTAAGAGATATATGTAAATCTAGGCAGTATTGATATTTCTGTCACTTACTGATATTATTTTATCCCTTGTTTATTTGGGCCATAAATGGCTGAGATACATGCCTATATTTATTCCTATTATCAAGGTATATTGAGAGTGAATTTTCCAGCTTTCAAGATGACTAGCTTGTATTTTGCAATTGAGAGGAAATGTGGCTGCCCTGCTCTTGGAATGGTACTTATTATTCTTCACACGAGCCAAAGCCTTAACTTCATTTCATTAAAACTCCATAGATTCCTAGGGGCTATTCTTTGATTATATCTACATGGACAATAAAACAAATGGTTAGGGGCTTCCCTGGTGCCGCAGTGGTTGAGAGTCCGCCTGCCGTTGCAGGGGACATGGGTTCGTGCCCCGGTCCGGGAAGATCCCACATGCTGCGGAGCGGCTAGGCCCGTGAGCCATGGCCGCTGAGCCTGCGTGTCCGGAGCCTGTGCTCCGCAATGGGAGAGGCCACAACAGTGAGAGGCCCACGTACTGTAAAAAAAAAAAACCCCAAAACCCCAAATGGTTAAAAGATGAGTAAACAGATCAAGTTGCAACTGTTTTTGGTGGTATCTAACAGTTGATTGCAAGGATTTATCTTTCCCGCACTGTTGACTGAGAGGACAGTCTGTGGTTATGGATCGATCAGCTGATTCAGTCTGGTATAGACAACAGAAGAAGGATCCCCATCTGCCCCCCTTATAATCAGGACAAAAAAAGCGCCAGCAAGCAGACTTCTGTTTATATCTCATTTTATAGAATCACCCCTAGCTTTAAGGGGGTGCTGGAGTAAGGGGGCTGTGAACAGAAAATGAGTTAGCTAATCAATTGCCAAACTTTCAATCTTATCCAAATAAGGCCATTGTCAATAAATCTGATAATACTATACCTTACTGTTTTTTCAATGTGTTTTTTCCCTTTAATAATACCATGAATATTTTTTCATTTTATTAAATATTCTGCTACATAACTTTCAATGTCTACATAATATTCCACTTGATGACTATACCATAGTTAATTTGAGCAGTCTTCTTTTGTTTGAAATGTAGGATTTTCAAGTTTTACTTTTATAATATAAATAATGTGGTGATGAACATCCTCATAGCTATTCTTTTTCAGAACTGTTTTGACCGTTTTTCTTTCATTTTGATTTTTTTTTTCAGATCCTCAAGTAACAATGATATTGATCCCCCCACCTTTTTTCAAATCTTCAAATAACAATGATATAAGTAAATAACCAGATCTTTAGGTAATCTCTTTAAACAGAGTCTGGGGAGAAGAATTCTTCAATAAATCAGGTAACCTAGATTATATCTACCAGATGCAAAATATCCTATTGATTTTACTAAATCAGAGAAGCAGCTGGTAAATTCAGAGACAGGATAGGGAGGAGGAAAGTGGTCTGTTTTTTGATGGAATCAATTTAATCAGTTCAGTTAAAATGACTTTTGCAGCTCTGGTTAAGGGGAGCTGGCAGTTTACAGTTATGTTAATATTTAGAATCCCTCCAGCTTGAAAATGTATTTTCATCTGGTATTGTGTTCCTTTTTGTATAAAGATTGTCAAATGAGAGTGTAAAGGTAGTTCATCTCCCAGCTCATTTGTCAGAATGTATAGTAGGCATGTTGAGATCGAAAGCCTGGCATCCACGCCAGCTAGAAGCAGAAGCTACAGAGAAGTCTGGCTTCCAAGGGAGTAGTAGGGGAAATGCTGACACTAGCCCCTCTCCTGCTGTTATTGCTGTGGTCTTTGGGAGAGGATTAATGGTGCCTTCCCTTGTTTGAGTACTAACAGTGGATCAGCAAAGCTGAGCATAGGGCAGAGGGTTCTGGTACTTGCTGAGTACGTTACCTCTTATAACAGGGTTTTAAATGTCAACGCTTTTTACAATGTATATGAGGAATTCTAACTGAGAAGCTGGCCCATATGCTTAGACTACATCCAACTATATGTTTCTATTTTTGATGTTGCAAAATATGGTTAATTTTTATGGTGAATATTTTATGGCCTGCTTTTTGTTATGTGCCAGACAAATTGAGGGCAATGGAAGCTGATGGGTGGTGAAGATAAAAGAGCAGTGTTGACCTTTTGGTAAATCATTCATCACACTGCTTCATCTGTAAGTGGTTTTCTAGCTGTAGCTCATGTTTGCTAATCACTACGTTTGACTCTCAGTTTTACAGGGATTGATTGTCTTGCTGTGGATTGCCTTTTCTTGTCTTCCTTTCTTTCCTTTTTTTTTTAAATTTTGGTTATTGTTATTATAACTATTTCATTACCTAGTAGTTCCTCCACCAGAGGGAGCTTGTGGACAGAGAGGCAATGGGAATTAATAATTCAGTTTCTTTTTGCTGCTCTTCATTGTGACTTGCAGCGTTTCTTCTCAGTAGCTGAGATGGACTTTAAGCATTCCATTCACCTACTCTCCTTTGAATCTTATTGATCCCAGTAAACTTAAGTTGCAAGATGACTGTCTTTGGCAGTGGCCAGAGAATAGAAGAGTTAACTGGGGTGCCTAGCACCAGGATGCTTTTTGGCTTACGTGTTGATTAAAGTCCCATCAGGGGAAACCAAAGGGGAAAGCAAGAATAACTTCTTAGTTTAATGGATCAACTACTGGAAACTATGGAATTCATTACAGTGGAAGCTTAAATCTGTATCCTGGACCCGAAGTGATCCAAGGCTAATAAGCATCTGATAGAATACATCTCGCCAACATTGTGGACATCTATTGCTCTTCGTTTTTTGATCCTTTTGCCTGACTCTGGCCCATCCTTAGAGTTCAGAAGCATGGTTAATGTATAAGGCCCTCAGCCTACAAGATACAGAGTGGACATGTACTGGCATCTGGTGAGGACACTTAAGGGAAAGACTCTGCCTTAGGACCAAGAGAAATTAACGTTTGTCCACTAAGGAATCTGACCAGCTGTAGTGCCATGCTGATTAGCCCTGCAGAGGTTATTTCTTAATTATGTATTTTAGGGTTTATTAAAACAGGGACTGTGTCCCCTCTCTGGGGGCAGAGAATATTTTGATATTTTGATTGCAATAAAGTGGAAATTGAGAACACTAACAGACAGAAACTAATCAGAAGTGTTTTACTGTTCCTTTATTCCCAATCAAATGCACTGTCAAGCAATATCTAGATATTACCTGCACTCTGCCTGTCCCCTGCCTGAACCTGGGATTCTTCCACCGAGAGAGTGGTCCTGGGTCCCACTTTGGCGTTGCTCATTTGGTTGATGAAGACATATTGACAGGGTTTCCCTGGTGGCACAGTGGTTGAGAGTCCGCCTGCCGATGCAGGGCACACGGGCTCTTGCCCTGGTCCGGGAGAATCCCACATGCCGCAGAGCAGCTGGGCCCATGAGCCATGGCCGCTGAGCCTGTGCGTCCAGAGCCTGTGCTCTGCAATGGGAGAGGCCACAACAGTGAGAGGCCCACGTACTGAAAAAAAAAAAAAAACAAAACATATTGACAGAGTTGTTGTTGGTAAGTTTGCAGCCAGGCCTCTAAGGGTATGGCCATGGGGCCATTCTGGAAGTGTGTTTGTGTGTGTGTGTTTGTGTGTGTGTGTGTGTGTGTTAGGGTGGCCGTGGTGGTGCATGACCCTTTTTTATTATTTTGTGAAGGCACAAATCATAGGCATATGGCTGTGGCCAATCAGAATACTTCTACCTCATTTTGGATAACAAAGAACATGTTCTTATATGTTCTTCTAGTCTTTTATAGAAAAGAAAGAAACATGATTTCTAAACAACAGCATCTTTTAATGGGGAATTTTCAGAAGTAATTTTTTTTTCCCATTTGTTAGAGATAGAAAGCCAGTCTTTGGGGAAGGGACACTTAGATCCCAGAAAAATAGGCAATAGCCACAGTCTATTAATAACAGGGGCTTCTCATGAGAAGGAATAATTCTTACATGGTGGTGACATTTTAGACTTTGAAGGAGATTTTCTCAAGTGTCTTCCATAGCAATATGGTACAGAAGTTGGTTTCAGGAGGAGGCAGAAATGACTTAAGATGAATTTTTGGAATCCTGCTTATTGAAAATGCTGATGCTGTTGAGTGTTACTTCTCTCATCTTCCTTCTCCAGAAACACCAACTTACCTAGAGTCACACCTACCTTTGCCCCTTTTCTCAAGACTTGAACATTAAGAAGAATTTCCTGTGTCTTCAAATTCAAATTTATTTCTAAATGCTCCCTTCACCTTTTACTCTTCTCCACTGTAGAATACGGTAGTCACTAGCCACATGTGGCTATTTATGTTCAAATTAATTTAAATTAAACAAAGTGAAGATTTCAGTTCCTTAGTCACAATGGCCTCATATCAAGGGCTTGATAGGCACATGTGGCTATTGGCTATCTTACTGGACAGTGTCACTATACAACATTTCCATCATCACAGGAAGTTCTGCTGGACAGTGCTGCTCTGACACTCTTGGCTACCCACTAAGGATATTGCTTCTCTGTCACCCTCTCAGGTGGTGTGTGGGTTTTTTTCAGTGTCTGGCGTGGAGTTGGTGTCTTCTTTTCATCCTCATTGTCACTTCTAGACAGCTTCTTTTTTCTTCATCCACAGAAGTACTTTTAAAGCATGTGGGATCAGCCTATCCTACTGCCTACTACTCCTCTGTATTTATTGATGATTTTATTCCCTAACTCACTGTCTTTGTGCCCATCACTCTCCTGCCATCATTCTAGGTAAGAATGTCCACATAGATTACTCGTATCTGGCCTCTCAGTTCCTTGAAATTCTCATTTGCAAATGTCACTTTCTCTACCTCATGGTCAGTGGCCAGTGGCTCTCAATCTAGGAGTTACTTCTCTCCTTGGGAGCATTTGTAAATGTGAGCAGTCCTACTGGCCTTTAGAGGGCAGGAGCTAAGGATGCTAAATGTCATTCAGTGCATGAGACAGTCTAGGCAATGAAGAATTATTTCACCCCAAATGCCATAGTGCTCTTGTTAGGAAACACTGTGCTAACCTTCTAAAACAATGTACATATCTTAATTAAAAATACTTTATTGCTAAAAAATGCTAACCATCATGTGAGCCTTCAGTGAGTTGTAGTCTTTTAGCTGATGGAGGGTCTTGCCTCCATGTTGATGGCTGCTGACTGATCAGGGTGGTGGTTGCTGGAGGTTGGGGTGGCCGTGGCGATTTCTTAAAATAAGTCAACAATGAAGTTTGCCACATCGATTCCCTCTTCCTTTCATGAACAATTTCTCTGTACTATGCAGTGCTGTTCGATAGCATTTTATTTCCAAGTTGGGCTCAATCCTCTCAAACCCTGCCACTGCTTTATCAACCAAGTTTTGTAATATTCTAAATCCTTTCTTGTCATTTCAACAGTCTTTACAGCATCTTTACCAGGAGATCTTTTCTATTTCCGGAAACCATTTTCTTTGCTCATACATAAAGAAGCAATTCCTCATTTGTTAAAGTTTTATCATGAGGTTTCAACGATTCAGTCACATCTTCAAGCTCCACTTCTAATTCTAGTTCTCTTGCTATTTCTACCACATCTGCAGTTACTTGCTCCACTGAAGTCTTGAACCCCTTCAAGTCATCCGTGAGGGTTGGAATCAATTTCTTTCAAACTCCTGTTAATGTTGATATTTTGACCTCTTCCCATGAATCACAAATTTTCTTACTGGCATCTAGAATGGTGAATCCTTTCCAAAAGGTTTCCAATTTACTTTGCCTAGATCCGTCAGAAGAATCACTATCTGTGGCAACTGTAGTCTTAACAAAAACATATTTCTTAAATAATGAGTTGAGGGCTTCCCTGGTGGCGCAGTGGTTGAGAGTCCGCCTGCCGATGCAGGGGACACGGGTTCATGCCCCGGTCCGGGAAGATCCCACATGCCGCGGAGTGGCTGGGCCCGTGAGCCATGGCCACTGAGCCTGCGCGTCTGGAGCCTGTGCTCCGCAACGCGAGAGGCCACAACAGTGAGAGGCCCGCGTATCGCAAAAATAATAATAATAATAATAATGAGTTGAAAGTCAAAATGACTCCTTGATCCATGGGCTGCAGAATGGATGTTGTGTTAGCAGGCATGAAAATAACATTAATCTCATTGTACATCTCCATCAGAGCTCTTGGGTGACCAGGTGTATTGTCAATGAGCAGTAATATTTTGCAAGGAATCTCTTTTTTGAGCAGTAGGTCTCAACAGTGGGCTTCAAATATTCAGTAAACCGTGTTGTAAACAGGTGTGCTGTCATCCAGGCTTTGTTGTTCCATTTATAGAGCACAGGCAGAGTAGCTTCGGCATAATGCTTAAGGACCCTAGGATTTTTGGAATGGTGAATAAGCATTGGCTTCAATTTAAAGTCAGTGACTGCATTAGCCCCTAGCAAGAGAGTCAGCCTGTCTTTTTTTTTTTTTTTTTAAGATTTATTTATTATTTATTTTATTTATTTTTGGCTGCATCAGGTCTTAGTTGCGGCATGTGTGATCTTTGTTGAGGCATGTGGGCTCTTCATTGTGGTGCATGGGCTTTTCTCTAGTTGTGGTGTGCAGGTTTTTCTCTCTCTAGTTGTGGCATGCAGGCTTCTCTCTAGTGGTGGCGTGCGGGTTTTCTCCCTCTAGTTGTGGCGCACAGGCTCCAGGGCACATGGGCTCTGTAGTTGTGGTGCACGGTCTCCAGAGCACGTGGGCTCTGTAGTTTGGAGCACACAGGCTCTAGCTGATACACGGGAGCTCAGTAGTTGCGGCATGTGGGCTTAGTTGCCCCACAGCATGTGGGATCTTAGTTCCCTGACCAGAGATTGAACCCCCGTCCCCTGCGTTGTAAGGCGGATTCTTTACCACTGGACCACCAAGGAAGTCCTCAGCCTATCTTTTGAAGCTTTGAAGTCAGGCACTGACTTTTCCTCTCTAGCTATGAAAGTCTTAGGTGGCATCTTCTTTCAATATAAGGCTATTTCATCTGCATTGAAAATCTGGTGTTTAGTGTAGCCATCTTCATGAATTATCTTAGCTAGATCTTCTGTATAACTCGCTGCAGCTTCTATATCAGCACTTGCTGCTTTACCTTGTACTTTTATATTATGGAGAAGGCTTCTTTCCGTAAACCTCATGAACCTCTGCTAGCCTCAAACGTTTCTTCTGCAGCTTCCTCACCTCTCTCAACCTTCATAGAATTGAGAGTTAGGGGCTTGATCTGGATTAGGCTTTGACTCAAGGGAATGTTTTGGCTGGTTTGATCTTCTATCCAGACCGCTAAAACTTTCTCCATATCAGCAGTAGGGGTACTTTGCTTTTTTAGCATTTATGTGTTCATGAAGTAGCACATTTAATTTCCTTCAAGAACTTTTCCTTTGCATTCACAACTTGGCTAACCATTTGGTGCAAGAGGCCTAGCTTTTGGCCTCTCTCAGCTTTCGACATGCCTTCCTCAATAAGCTTAATAATTTCGGGCTTTTGGTTTAAAGTGAGAGATGTGCGACTCTTCCTTTCAGTTAAACACTTGGAGGTCATTGTAGGGTTATTAGTTGGCCTAATTTCAACATGGTTGTGTCTCACGGAATAGGGATGCCCGAGGAGAGGGAAAGGGACAGGGGAACTGCTGGTCAGTGGAGCAATCGGAACACACACATTTTTTGATTAAGTACACTGTCTTACATGGGTGCAGTTTGTGGTGCCCCAAAACAATTACAATAGTAACATCAAAGATCACTGATCACAGTGATAATAGTGAAAAAGTTGAAGATGTTATGAGAATTACCAAAATGTGACACAGAGACATGAAGTGAGCAAATGCTATTGGAAAAATGGCACCAATAGACTTGCTCGTTGCAGGATTGCCACAAACCTTCAATTTATAAAAAGCACAATATCTTCTAAGCACAATAAAGCAAAGTGCAATAAAATGAGGCATGCCTGTATTCATTTCTCCTCTCATGCCCTCACTTCCCTCCTTACCCAGCTTAGGTGCTATGGTCAGTCTCTCCTTTGCTTGTCTCTCTGTGTCCTGTTTACTGGCATGACTCTGACTCTGTGTCCACTTTGGACCTGAGTTCAGTTGAATGGAGAACACAAAACTATGCTGAACGGCATTACTTTGAGTTTATGTCCACAAATTTCAAGTGTATCCTCTTCTCTATTTAGCAATCCTTCACCATTTGCTTAATACTTCTGACTCTGTGAGGCAACAGTTTTACACCTTCACCTGTACCTCAGACCTCCAACTCCCATCCCCAATTCTTCCCTCAGCTGATTCCTTCACTTCATTTTTCATTGGTGAAATAGAAACAATGAGAGTAAATGACCTCATCTCCTCCAGCAAATCTGCACTGACTCTGTTTCTGCACCCGCTGTCTTGGTCCAGCTTCCGGTACTCTACATGAACTATATGGAACCCTGTAGTAGCTCCCTATTGTCCTCAGAATAAATCCAGTCTCTCTGCCGTAGCCTCAAGGCCCTTCAAGATTGGACTCATGCTTGTCTTTCTCACCATGTCTACTATGACTCTCTTTTTTTGTCCCCGAGTTCTGGTCACACTGGTTTTCTTGCTGTTCTTCGTGTATGTCAAGCTTATTCTCACCTCAGCATCTTTGTGTTTGCTGTTGCTTCTGTCTGGAAGTCTTTTCCCGTAGATATTTCTATGCCTTGCTTCTTCTTCGTTACACTCAGGCTTCTGCTCAAATGTCATCTCCTCAGAGAATCCTTCCTTGACCACTCTGCCCACAATAGTTGTCCTTCTCCCCCATCATTCTCTAACTCCTTACCCTGCTTAAATTTTTTTCCACAGGACTTATCACTACCTGACATAATATTATAAATTTGTGTTAATTTGTTTATTATCTGAATATAACTTTATGAGGGTAGAGATTTTGCCTGTCTTTTTTGCTTCTGTATCTTCAGGGCCTAGAACAGTATTTAGCACTCATTATCTATTGATTAAGTATTTGACACATTTTTGATAAATGAATATTGAATAAAGTATAGTGACTATTGTGACAAAGGCTTTTTTTATTTGTCACGCTGTTACTATTCTGAGGCAAGGACGACTCAGTTCTCTCACCACTTTTCTCTATTTGAAAGATTGGGAAACCTTTTGTGCAGTGTCGCATAATATCATTGGGCTTTCGTTTGATATAAACACATCATTTACATATTAATTCTGCCTTTGTTCTTTTCTCATTAGCCCATAACAATTAAAAGAGACCATTACTCTGCCACACTGTGGGTTTTTATGATGTCATGTCAAAGTCTCCATTAATTAAATAATTTAATAAAGTAAAGCCTTATTCGATGACAGTATCTTTCAATTGTGAATCATCTCCACTAAAGAGCACAATGGCAGACGTGGGACAATTTTAGCATTAGGACATGCCAACCTAACAGCCAGATGTGCTTATTGACACAATGAAAGTTAAAAACTGTCACTTTAGGTGATCATTTGGTGCCAATGACACTGCGAACAGGATAGTCGATGGGGTAAAAAAATGACAAACTCAGGCACTGCTATTGGAAGGCACAGCTCAATTATCAGATTGTCATTTAGATTCTTTAGAATGTTAATTGGATAAAATCACAAATTAAAAAATAAAGTGTTTGGAACTATAAGACTGTGTCTTCAGGTTTCGGTTCAAGAGAGATTGATGTGCAGGGTAACATTCAAACTTCTTAATTTATAATGCAAGGTCCTCATTTAACTGGAATGTGAATTGGAGTGGAAGATAGTAAGACAAAGGCAGGGAGACCAAGGATACTAATGTAATTATCTAAGGAAGAGATGCTAAGAAATGGGGTTGGGAAGAAGAGATGTAGGAAAGGAGGAGAAAAGATGAAAGCTGCATCATATGGAAGTAAAAAAAAAAATGGGGGAGAGTGAAGTACAGCAACATCAGAGGTAGATGACAAATGGATTCTTTTATATTCATGTTACAGGTAAAGACATAGAGTAGTGGACTGGCTGCCTTAATTTGGAAATTTTTGTGTGTTACTTGTGTAAGGATTAATTAATTACCTTATAGCTTTAAGAGAGTATAGTTTGCTAATGTGTCTAAGTGACTTATTGAGAATAGCTAAATTATGAGCCTAAGCTAGATAAAGTCATGCCTTCTGTGGTGTGTAGACTTGGTACATTTGGATAATTCCTGACTTTTGGGAAAGTGTAAATCAATCTCATGGTTGAAATAAAGCCAAATACACCAGGAATCACAACAAACATAAAGAAGATTCATTCTGTGTGTCAATAGACACAGATTTTTAAGTTGCATGGGGAAGAAGAAACAGTTACACTCTCTTTACACACTGTTTATAAGGAATACCCCTATTAAGAATAATGGCATGGGAAGATTGAAAGAAGATAGATGGAAATTGATATAATATACCATGCAAATACCTTTCAAAAGAAGGCTGGTGACACTGTATTAATATCAGACAAAATGTACTTTAAAAAATGTTATTATAGATAAAGAAAGTCATTATTTAATGATAAAAGAACAATTCATCAGAAAGATATATTAATCCTGAACCTGCATTATTACCTAGTCACATCATTTCAAAAATATATAAAGTAAAAATTGACCATATCACTACGAGGTATTGAGAACATAGGTAATCATGATTGGGAGGGTTTTAAAAAATATTTATTTATTTGTTTATTTAATTTATTTGGTTTTGCCGGGTCTCAGTTGCAGCAGGTGGGCTCCTTAGTTGTGGCTCACGGGCTCCTTAGTTGCGCCTCGTGGGCTCCTTAGTTGCGGCTTGCCGGCTCCTTAGTTTCAGCATGTGGGCTCCTTAGTTGTGTCAGGTGGGCTCCTTAGTTGCGGCTTGAGGGCTTCTTAGTTGCAGCACATGGGTTCCTTAGTTGCGGCAGGCGGGCTCCTCAGTTGCGGCAGGTGGGCTCCTTAGTTGTGGCATGCAAACTTTTAGTTGCAGCATGCATGTGGGACCTAGTTCCCTGACCAGGGTTCAAACCTGGCCTGCATTGGGAGCTCAGAGTCTTAACCACTGTGCCACCAGGGAAGTCCCCATGATTGGGAGTTTTAAACATTTTCTCTAAGACACTGAAAAATCAAATAAACTAAACAAATTAGAAAGGATAAAGAAGATTTAAATAACATAACTGATTAGCTTGATTGAATAGACATACATAGAACTCTGAACTCCTGAATTCCACTACCAGAGAATATATACACATTGAAAGCCTTACCACTGATTGCTAAAAATTATATTTCCTCTTATCTCGGAAGAAAAAATATTAGGAGACCAAAAACAAGTAGACCTCAAAAACTTTATACATTTGGAAACAAGATCATACTTCTAAATCTTGTCAAAGAAAAGTGATGATAGAAATTAGTTGATACTCTTTTAAATCTTGTGGGTTACAATTAAAGAGGTACATAAAGGAAAATTTATAGATTAAAATGCATATATTTGAAATGAAGGAGGACTGATAATTAGTGAGTTAAGCATTCAACCAAAAAATTATAAATAAGATAGCAGAGTAAACCAAAATAAAGCAAAGGGAGAAGATAATACGAAGTACTGCAAAAAGAAATGAAATAGGATACAAAGGAATAGCAGAGAAGATCGACAAAGCAAAGGATGATTCCTTGAAAGACTAACTAAACACATCTGGCAAACTTGATCAGCTACAGAGACAAAGACAGAAGGAAGGAAAGAGAGTAAGAGTGACAGAGAGAACACAAATAGTATTAGAAATGAAAATAGGGACCTAATATATGTATAATAGAGAATAAAAGGTCAAAAGAATGTACTATGAGTAACTTCATGGTAATATATTTAAACATACATTTTAATAAATAGGGGTGCCCAGTACATTTATGATACACACATTCTAAGCTCATGTCACAACAGGAGACTGAGAAACATGATTTCTAACTGAGTTTGAATAAATGAATGGAAGAGAAAAAGCATTCACTCATATGAAACGTATTTATGGACATCTTCTATGTACTGGGAATTGTGCTGGTGCTGCTTTATATTTTCATGAGGGGGATGGACATTAAACAAATCATTACAATAACAGATATTTACAGTTGAGGTAAGTGCAGTATAGGAAACTTTAGAGCATTTAACAGGGAACTTAATCTTATTTGGGCAAAGGACAGATTAGCAAAGTTTTCCTGAAGAAGTGACATTTAATCTGGGACTTAAATAATGGGTAGGAGTTACCCAAGCTAGAAGGGGTTACAGGGTCCAAAGACATAGATCATAGAGTGGATGGTTAGAAAGGTGTGAAAATCGGTTTCAGCAGTTGTCTTTGGAATATGGTAAGGATTTATACAAGCCAAATACATTAAATTCACATGTCTAAGTAGAGCACAAACATATTTCCCCTTCTTAATAGCTTTATGTAGATGCTTAAGAATGTAATCTGTAAAGAAAGTATTAAAACAAGGATGGGAAGGAAATAAACCAGCTTCATTCAGAGTAGTGGTTGCTTCTAGAGAAAGGAGAGCAGAGGAGGCTTCTGCATCCATCCCTTGTTTATGGTGATTCCCTTCCTGAAAGGGAGGATAAAGTAAGCCACAATCATGAGTGTGCTAATTTCTTTAAGTGTTGGCCTTATCTGAAATGGAGACCTCAATTATAAAACATCAGGCAGAAAATCACAGAAGAGCAACTTAGAGATGCTATTCTGAAGGGAGCAGTGGTTTAGACAGTACTACTCAAAATGTGAAGAGGGAGGTCAGACATTGAGAGTAAGGATTTAGGACTGCCTTGTCCAGCACAGTAGCCACTAGCTGCATGTGGCTATTGAGTACTTGAAATGTGGCCAGTCTGAGATGACATACTGTAAGTGTACAATACACTCTGGATTTCGAGGGCAGTATTAAAAAATGTAAAATATTTCAATAATATTTTCTATTGAAGTATAGATGATTTACAATATTAGTTTCAAGTGTACAACATAGTAATTCAATATTTTTATAGAGTTTACTTCACTTAAAATTATTATAAAATATTGGCTATATTCCCTGTGCTGTGCAATATATCATTATAGCTTATTTATTTTATACATAGTAGTTTTTGCCTTTTAATACCCTACCCCTTTTATGCCCCTCCCTGCTCTGGTAACTGCTAGTTTGTTCTCTATATCTGTGAGTCTGTTTCTGTTTTGTTTTATTCATTTGGTTGTTTTACTGGGTTGGCCAAAAAGTTCATTTAGGTCTTTCCACAAGAGCGTATGGAAAAATCTGAACGAACTTTTTGGCCAACCCAATATTTTTTAGATTCCATGTAGAAGTGGTAACATATAGTATTTGTCATCAACAATATTTTTATATTGATTATATTATATGAAATGATAAGATTGTGGATATATTGGGCTACGTTAACATATTATTAAAATTAATCTCACCTGTTTCTTTTTACAGTTTTTAACATGGCTAGTAGAAAGTTTAAAATTAAACATGTGGCTGACATTTTATTTCTGTTGGACAGTGCAAGTTTAGAAACTTTTATAGCAATTTGGCATTGCCACAATATCCAAGTGTATGTCTCATCAGCCCACAACATATTGGAAAGGAATAATACAGTCAACTAGTATTTCATCACAGATAATTAGTGAAGCACTGCTTGAAACCATTCATATCTTCCAAAGTGTTTAGACACTATGCTTACTATAGGAAGATAGTATATTGTCAATTGCTCAGAGGTCTGTGAAATAGTCCAAGGAGGCAACTCTTAAATTGATGTGGCCTCCTGAGTATGAAAAAAGTGATTGATAAAGATGTTATCATATAACCCTTCAGATTTGCTTGTATTTATTTTCAATTGCATAACTTGTATATTGGAGTTGGACAGAATATAATAAAAACTGTGGTAAATAATACATCTTTAAAAGTCCAATTGAAAGACCAGTTTGGCATCAACTAGTTTTTTTTTTTTTGAGAATTGAAAAAACAGGGAGTGGGGAAGCTCATATCTCAAATTAGTTACATTGCAGCATTGATAATATACTTATGTAATTGTCTTCCTTAGATTTTGTTCTATAAAATTGACTTATTTTTCATCAGAATGGACTAGTTAACATTGGACTTGGAATTGGCACAGGTGAGCTTGTGATTTACAGGGCAATTTTTCTCATCAAAACCTGGGCAGAACCATTTATTTTAAAACCAATATTTATTTTACAATGGGAAGATGGAGCAGATTAAAGGAGCATAAAACAATGATAAATCACCCAATCTTTATCCCATAGAAAATCTTTTAAATGGCTCTTTAAAGTAATGACAGTAAAACCGGCTCATAGAGTTTGTATTTGGATGGCTTTCTAGCATATGGTATAGTCATGTAGATTAAAATCTAATTAACGAGGAATTTGTAAATATTCAGACGTGGTCTGTGTGATTCTTTTTCAGTGAAAAGTTAAATGTGTTTTTTCCATAGCCAAGTTTCTGAGCCTTACTCATGAGTAAAGGGAATCCAGCCTCAAATTTTTAGCTGTTTGAAATCAAAGGCCAAAGAAATGAAATATCTTTTAGTCTTTTTATTTAATAATCAATTTTTATATTAAATGTTTAAGAACATGTTTATCTATGTTTACTATAGATTATTATACAAGAAAGGAATTTTTATAACATCTTGTTTGATTTGGTTCCCATTTATATCTTAGGTTACAGTAATTTCTATGGTTAAAAATAATGGAGTTAAATTTCTGTAATAGTATTCTTTAACACTATTCTAATGATAAGTGGACTTGTATAGAACCTTTGGACTGATTAAAAAATGCTAAAGAGTAGAAAACATTTGAAATGGATGAGATCTGCTTGTAATCATGGTGAATTTTACAAATGGGGAGTCTGTGTCCTGTGGATGTTCCATGTGGGTGTTGTGTCTCTACCTAACTGAAGACTCCAGGTCAGCAGTTGGCAAACTTTTTTGTAAAGGACCAGAGACTAAATATTGTAGGCTTGTTGGGTCCATATTCCAACTATTCAACTCTACTGTTATTGGGTGAAAGCCGCCGTAAGTAATATATAAATGAATGGGTGTGTGCACACTCTCTGACCCAACAATTCTATGTCTAGCAATGTTCCCTAAGGAAATAATCAGAGACTTTGGCAAAGAAGCATGTACAAGAGTATCTGTCATGATATTACTTTATGACATGGAAAGCTATTTATGGGCCCTGGTTAATTAAAAGAAAAGCAGCAAAACAATGTAATATGTGATCCTACTTTGATATAATGTATGTACAAACCCATATATTAGGTTGGATCATGTGAAATTAATGTTAAATGGCTGTTTTTTATCTGCAAAATGGAAGTTTTATATGGTCAACCTAAGAAAGAGACTGAAAGATTATCCACCTGTAATTTCTTAGGTGGAAGAAATAGAATAATTTTTATTCTCTTTTTCATATGTTCATTTGTTACAAGGAATATATTTTACTTCACAGTGAGAAAATGATGCAGGTTTTTTAGGACAAAAGAAGGATTTTGCCATTCAAATTGTGGGTACATTGCAATGGAAATGCAGAAGGCATGTGCGTGTAGTCCTCTCTGGAGGAGATGTGTCTCCTGTGAGGAACTAGGAGCTTTGTTTTGTTGGCAAGGCCATTCCTGTTATGGCAGTGGATACAGGGAGCTGCAGCCAGCGCACGTTGTGTATTTTCTCCCATTGGTTGACTCCATTCCCCTTGATGCCATTTAACATTCAGTTCATCAAATGAACTCCTCTTGTTCAGATTGGTTTCACATCAAATTTCTGTCTGATTAGGATTTGGCTTTGCATGGAGGACATCTTCAGTAAGGGAACGTTCTGGTCATTCTGACGTCTGTGTGGCAGTTGTATTACAAATTGTAGACTTCTACTTCAATATTTTGGGTTCATGCTGCTGGACTCGTGAGCTTTGTTTAATGAAGTCCTCCTCCTGAGAGAGGGATTCTGTCTTGTGTGCTGAGAACTCCAAGGCCCAGGATGCGAAAACCTAGTGAAGGAACTTCCTAAGGTATAGATGACCTTCAGCTAGGTCTCTGGGGAGGGAGCCTGCTGCCCTTCCTCAGATGGCATTCTATATTTCTGCACAGTAAGTTGCTTGAGTCTTTTCTTATTTGAAACTTTGCCCCTTTCCAGCTCTCAAGTTCTGCACTTCTTCAATTTTTCTCTCTTCAGCCCTTGCTTGCTCCGTTTTCCTCACTGTTTCTTGTCACCAGGCAGAAACACAGTGGGGAGAGACTGGTACACAAGAGACGTTTTGCTGCTGGTATTTAACTTTCTCCTGAAGTTTTTGTTGGATGACATTGATTTCTAGTGCAAAGGGCGCTCAGCTTTGGAGCAGACCTGTAGAGAAATAGAGTCCCTCAGGCCTGCTGTGAGGCTAGAATCCCCTTGTCCCAGCAACAGGGATTGGCATTTGTGTGGGACAGTGGGACATGCCCCTGATGCCGGGAACTTCTTGCAGTGACAATCAGCGTGAAGAAAAGCGGTGGACCATTTCTCCACCTGAGGGAGGCAGACATTTTGTGAGCTCACATGTTTTTCTCATCAGACTCTGAAAGGGCGTTTTACTGTATTTTGATACAATGTTCAAACTACACATTAGGGGTAATTTCTGCCTTATTTGGAGCACCAGTCAGAATGATCTTATCTCCATCAGAGGACATGAAGAGGCCTCTATATCTGACACTACTTTGTTAAAGAGAAAATATTTTCCCAGGAGGCGAAAGTTACTGGCTAAATACAGCCCCAAATCAAAGACCTGTTCTACCAAGAACTCTTATGTCAGCTTTCTTTTTCATAAATTAATGTGGATCTGTGGAATTTACATTTCCTACAAATTGTTTACCCATTTTCCCTTTTCATAAGGTGAGAAAAGATCCTAATTCAAGATACATTCTGTCACTTCGGAGGCTGATTGGGGATGAGAGTTTTTTTGTATTCAAAGAAATCCCCAAAACAATTGGTAAAACTGCTTGTAGAATTTGATGTTACACATCTTGAGGAAGATTTAAGTCTGAAAATTTAAAAGACTTCAATTCACAAAGTGTTGATTGCGTCATTTTGCTTAGTAGTACAGTTAAGTCATTTTTAAAAAGTCAAGTGAATACGTTTTGGCCTCATCAATGAAATGTACCAAGAACCATAAAGTAGTGAAATGGTGTTAAGAAAAACAACATTTCATTGTTTCTTTGTATTCTTTGTATTGAAAAAAGTGAAAATTACCCTCTTTCCCTTTGAGTTCATGCTACAAAAGCTTATAAATTTTATGTTGGGTATTTAGATGTTTATGTGAGGGGAGCTCAATTTATAAATCTGAATGCTAACAATATGACGATTAATTTTTTAATTAATTGTCAGTCAGCAGACATGCTGGGCCTAGAATAAGATGATTCATTTGCTATATAGGCAATATTGTATGTTATAAAAAATCAGGGGATAGTCACATAGCAAGGGGAAAAATGAATGGATCAATAATTTAATTTAGCTCTGACCTGGCTAAGTTCTATAGCATGGTTCATAATTTTTCAATGAATGACCCTTAACATTTTACATATAGTGCCTCAGTTTTGTATTGATCTTCCCTAATGTATTCTTCATGTCAAAGAAGGAATAAAAACAAACAAAACACACTGTTTAACAAAAACACATTGTGTCGCCTGCAAATGTTAACCAAAATATGACAACATATTGGCGTTATTTATTCTGTTTTCAGAACTACTTTTTTCCTGGCTAATTTAAAAATTTAGAAGAGAAATGGGTAGTAAGTGAATGATAACTTGAAGGGCAAGTTCATGGAGTTCTCTCTTAGTTAAAAGATTCTTAGCCCCTCTGCATTACTTAATTGCTTATTAAAAGTGGAACCCCTGATGTACTATGTGTAGTGTGTATTTATTCCATGGAAAATTATTAACTTTTAATTGAACTAAGTGAGTGCTTGGACAAGGGACCCTAGCTATCAATCAGGAAGCAAGTGATTGACTGATGTTCATGTTCATTAATTATTCAAGGAAGTTCAATTTTAAGGTCTATAACAGTAGAAGAAAGTTTTTATAAGTGAGTGTGTTTGTGCTGGTACATTTTAGTACTGTATTTATTTGTTCATTTAACAAATATTTAGTATGTGCTATGTGCCATGCAGTGATGAGTCAGTGATGAGCAAGCCCATGGGCCCCTGTACTCACAAAGCTTCCAGGGCAGTACGTAAAACAGAGGTATATCAGTGCTGTTTAGGAGACTCAGTTTTGCTTGACTCCCCTCTATGTACAGAAAATGATTCTTCTCTGCACAAATTTCCTGAGTCTCCTGGAAATTCAAGCTATCAAATTCTAATTACCATCTGAGACAATATTTTCTTTAGAATGATAGAATCATAGTTTCTAAGAGCTGAAAGAGACCTGCGAAGTTGTCTGGCACTGGACACTTTTGTTCTCCGGCCTCAGCCTGGGCCTGTCCAATGTCAGGAGGGGGAAGTGTACTCATTCATGGGGTCATTTCTGGAATGTGTGGATTATTTCAAAGTTCTTCCAAATAATGAACTGAAGCTTATTTCCCTGTAAAATCTCTTTATCGATTCTAGTTTTGTGTCTTGAACAAAATCATCACATCTTATTTACCTATTATTTGGAGTATGTATCACAGTTTTCCATATATTTCTGTGATCTTTTTATTATGAACATGTTATCCCTGTTAGATGCATGTATCCTGACAACAGAATTGTGTCTGGTTTTGCTCACTGCTATTTTCACTAGCACTGTCATAAACTAGGCAATGAATGAAGGAATGAATGTTTTATCTTATTCCAAAAAGGCTTCAGGGAAGAATACATAGATTTAAACCATACATCTTAGCCCATTAACTATTTGACAACTATCATGGTTCTTTTACTTCAGTTTTTCTCATCCTTAGGTTCAGATTCTCCTTCCTAACTTTCTTTACATGTGACATGGTGTCCAGCCAATTATACTGAAGTTATGTCCTTCCTAATGCCTCCCACTTCGTTAATATAAAAAGAAAGTGCTGGTCTCACCAGGAGGTTTGGGAAAGGCTTCACAGACGAGGTGCGGATTGACCTGTGCTGAGTCTTGAAGAATGAGGAAGTGTTCTCCATGTCAGTGAGGCCAGAAAGGGCACTTTTAAGGTACACTGAGAACAGTGGTACCAGAATGTTCACCCACCTTGCAGATTTCCATTAGGTCACCTAACTTCCTAGTTAGATCCTCTTTGGGGAATTTTTGCTCTTTTCTTTCCATCTTCCTCATGAACTTCAGTATTCTTTCACCTTGATCACTTCCTTACCACTACCGCAAAGCTGCAAAGCTCGAGGCAGAGCTGCCCGAGGTTTAGAGCTTACGTGAGGGAGTTAGTCTGTATTCAAATCCGGGTTCAACCCATATTTTGCATGGCCTTCGGTGAGGTAGGTACTTATTTGAGATTTAGCGTTTTCTTCTTTAAAATGGAAAAAATAATAATACCTTATAAAATAATTGGGAGAATTATCAGGTAAATCATATGTGAAGTGCCTGACCTGTAACTGTTATTCCCCACCTCCCTCCCTGGGAAACTCCTGCTGTAGTTCACTTCCGCTGGTATAGCTATTGGTCCAGAGGCCCCAGCACATGCACGTGGCTCAGACATATTTTCCACAGAAACCCATCAGGTGTTAATAGTGACAGAGCTATTTCAGTTTCTTTCAGGTCCTCAGTCCAATGGATTTACATCTTCACCTTTATTTCTCTCATCCTTGGGCTCCTGGGGTCCAGTAATTTTTTAGGTTTTTTTGGTAGGACTGTAAAGGAATCAGATTTGACACATTTTCCTCTGATTTCTCTCCTTTCGGGTCTCCATTTCTCCTGGTATAACAAGAGCCTGGATTTCTCTGATCTCATCTCTCTCAGGTTCATCTGGGTAATCACCATACTCATTTCATTCTGGTCAAGATTTCTCTCAATAGGTTTATTGCAGATGGCTGCAGCTGCGATCAGTGTTTACAATCTGATGACAAGTTGGAGATTAAGGCTTGTCATCACTATTTAATTAACCTCAAATTAAGCGCTTTCCGGTCCCATTCCATGCCCTTCCACAAGCCCAGGAGAGCTTCTAAAACAGTGCTTGGAGTCTTGATAGATTCGGGGTCACATCACTGGAAAGCAGGGGCTTATTTAGCTGTGACTCTGAAGAGCAACACTATTTGATCCTTAAGTCACTTGCCCAAGGGCTGAAGCTAGGTAGCTATTCAAAGTCTCTATAAAGAGAGGGGAAGAAAGGAGAGCATTTTTCTAATTCTAGGAAGCAGGTAGTCTGTGAACTGCAGGGACGATGAGACAAAAAGCATTCCAGAGACAGAAAAAAAAAAACCTCTGTTCTTAATATTTAAAAACAACTTTGTTTTTGTATCACAGAAGTAGTATATGTCAACAGCAAAATTATACATGGTAATTGTAAAAGGATGGAGAAACGAAAGAAGAAAGTAAAAATCATACAAATTCCTACTCTCCATACCTGCTTTTAAGGCTTACCCGAGCTGTCCAATCTGGTAGCCACTAGCCACATGTGGCTCATAAATATTTAAAATATGGCAAGACTGAATTGACACCACGTGTTATAAGTATAAACTACACACCAAATTTCAAAAAGAGAATTTAAGCTATTGTTATTTTGTGTATGTTGGATTAATTAAAATATATCTTTAAATGAATTTCATCTTTTACTTTTTTTTATCTTTTACTTTTTAAAATATGACTACTAAATACTTTAAAATTACGTATATTTCTATTGGACAGTGCAATTTTAGACCTTTTTCTTATATCAAAATTTTTTAAAAAGAAAAATTGCGTTATTCTACGTAAAACTTTGTATCCTCCTTTTTCAGTTAATGCGAATATGTTCATGTCATGAAATATATTGATATGGCATTATGTTTAATCATTTGTAGTATTTCATTATATGATGTGCCTGAATAGATTAATCCAATCCACTGTTGCTGAACACTTAGGTCATTACCATTTTTTAAAATTTCAAATTATTCATAACATACTTATAACTATATCTTTGGACTCATCCTTAATTGTGCTTCTAGGATTTGTTTCTGGAAGCCAGTTAGCCGAGTCACTTGCTTGTGGTGTTTAAGCAAATTGCCATATAGAAAGGTAGCACTGATTCATACTCAGTACAGTGGTTTATAATAATGCTCATTTCACCTCATCTTTATCAACACCAGATATCATCATTGTTCTTAATTCTTATTGTAACGAGCAGCACTGTTATGGGTTTGCTCAGCAAATTATTGAAAAAGTCTTAGTTTTAAGCTTTGTGCAGGGGTAGTATTGTAGCCAGTAAGGTTTATCCGAGGCACGATTACTGCGAATTGAAAAAGTCTTATTAGGCTTGGTAGCTTCTATCCTGGTCCTGCAGATACTTCAGATGATTTTCTCTTATCCATCAATCATTCTTTTATCCATCCACTCTTGAGCATCCGTAATGTGTCCAGGCCTGCCCAAAGATTTGTAGAAGACATGGTATTTGATTTTAGGAAATCCCTTATATTTAATATTTAAGTTGGAAAAGAAAGGAAGAGAAATAGGGCAAGGGTCACGTGAGTCTTATTTACTACAGTATTTCAGCACCTAAATAGAGTGTCTGGTACGTGGTAGACTCCCAGTAAATATCGTTGAATGAATTCATGACTAAGTGTATGCTAATGTTTACATAAGTGATGAAGGAAACAAAATAAAGGGGTAATGATTTTAAGGTAGGGACAATAAGGGAAAGCTGTCTGCCTCCTGTCTTAACCCAACAGAAGCCAGAAGGCATGAGAGCTTCAGAGGGCTGCAGAGGAGAGGCCACCACAGGGCAGACAAAGGGTCTGCAGGGGCAAATAGAGGATAACCAGGACACCAGCTCTGATACCTGCCCTCTGGGGTAGGGCACTCACCCTTTCTGAGTTTGGTTTCCTCATCTGTAAAATGTGCATAATTATACCTACCTCAGAAAGTTGTATTAGAAATAAATGGAGAGCACTTAGCACAATGGTATTTTCTTTAGTTGTATTCATTAGTGGCTTAGCTATATCAGTTTCTAAGCATCTTGTTCATTTATCATTTCTTAGAAGTTATCAGAAGGAAAAACAGAGAAGAAACTTACTCCGATATACCTGGACCTTATATTTAGACTTGAAAAGTTCTACATCCCCCCAGTGAGGTAGCCATTTGCGTTCTGAACTGTGCATATCAAACCCTTATACTCTGGTTAAAAATCCATAGAATATTTCATGTAGTTGGATAATTAGGCCACATGCTGTTGGCTCTGCTCAAAAACGGTCATTTAAGTATCCTTTTATTTTTTTTAGCATCCACTGGGAAGTTTAAATAGCCACTGCCAGTGTGATTTCTATATGCTCTTTAAAAAATGCTGAAATTGAAAAGAGCTTAATAAAATTGCTGGACTGTTAGCTTTAGCAAGCTGTCCCAGACATAAACCTGAGAAAACAAACCCCAAACCCCAAAGTAAATACTTCTATGAATCAGGGACTTTCACAAGTGCTCCCTGGAGAGTGTAGTTTGACTCATATGGAGTTAGTTGACAAGCAAGGGTGGAAACTAGCAGCTTCTGAGGTGATTTGACTCCTTTATTCTCCTTTGCTTAACAGATATCTGTACTAAATATGAGTGGCAGCATTTGGAACTAAGGGACCCTGAAGTATCATCTGCCTAATTCTTATGTAGAAAAATGAGTAGTGCAACAGTGTAAAACGAATGAATATACTTCAGGTATATGAATGTTCTTAAATTACCAGACCCTTAGGGAAATATAGTTATTAAATGAATAAAGTGTCCAATAAGAGGAACAGCTTATATTTATTCAGCCTTTACAAGGTCCTAGTCACTATTCAAAATGCTTCATGCATGTTATCTCATTTAATCCTCACAGCAGCCCTAAGAGTAGAGAGTGTTTTCTCCATTTTGCAGATAAGGAAACTGAGACTCCAAGAAATAAAGCCAAGTGATTACAGTCTCATGTTTAGAAAGTAGCAGAGGCAGGGTTGAAACACACAGCATTTCACTCCAGAGCCTGAACTCTCTCAGCTGCTGTTCTGTACCATTTCTTTCTTAAATGTTTATGGAGTAAGCTGAGAGTGTGAGGAAATCTTGTTGAAGATAACAGCTCGGGTAAGCCCGTGTGGGATATTCAGGTACAATTTTTTTTTTTTTTTTTTGCGGTACGCAGGCCTCTCACTGTCGCGGCCTCTCCCGTTGCGGAGCACAGGCTCCGGACGCGCAGGCTCAGCGGCCATGGCTCACGGGCCCAGCCGCTCCGCGGCATGCGGGATCTTCCCGGACCGGGGCACGAACCCGTATCCCCTGCATCGGCAGGCAGACTCTCGACCACTGGGCCACCAGGGAAGCCCCAGGTACAGTTTTTATTCCCATAAATTCCTTGCAGATTATAGACATGTTCCTTGGTTTATTACTAGAAAACACCTTCTTAATTGATCTCAATATCAAATCTGTTGCACTAGTTGAACGAAAGGAGTTTTATGGCCAGTGTAGCAAGATGTTTACTGAATATTCTGTTCACGTTCATGATTTTTTTTTTTTTTTTGCGGTCACTGTTGTGGCCTCTGCAGTTGCGGAGCACAGGCTCCGGAAGCGCAGGCTCAGCGGCCATGGCTCACGGGTCCAGCCGCTCCGCGGCATGTGGGATCTTCCCGGACTGGGTCACGAGCCCGCGTCCTCTGCATCGCAGGCGGACTCTCAACCACTGCGCCACCAGGGAAGCCCCCACATTCATGACTTTTGATTTTTAATAGCCAAATGTTATTAAAAAATGTGACATATTAGTTACATCATGTGTTGAAATGTATCCTTAATTGTAGTACTTTTATTGACTGTGAGAGGATGCAAAGTGGATTCCACAATTTTAATTAACTGTTCCTCCTCTGACATTTCATTACCAGTTTCAGAAGTGATAGAGGATGGCAGTTACCTGTGAGAATTTTTCTATAAAGAAGCTAAGATGGAGGAATGTTAGAGTTGTCTTGGTGATTGAGAGGAAAAACAGAGAAAGGAGAGGGTTGGCTATTATCCTCACATGTTAATAACACGGTTAGTAAACAAAGCTTCTGTTATTTTAGGTAAATTTTTAAAATTTGAGCAGATAACAGACCAGTTGAAATAAAAAATAAAGAAATCACTTAATTCAACTATGATTTTTATGCTGCAAAAATGGTGTCTTTTTTCTGAAAGTGAGAATTTCTCAGACATCACATATCTTTCCCTTAAAGGGTTTTTGAGGATTTTCTATGAGTCAGAAGAGGCAAAAACATGAAGGTCAAAGATAATGGGTCCCTATCTAACACTGGACTGATTTGCCAAGAACCCATGACACATTTTTTTAAATAAATTTATTTGTTTGTTTATTTATTTATTTTTGGCTGCGTTGGGTCTTCATTGCTGCGCGCGGGCTTTCTCTAGTTGCGGCGAGCGGGGGCTACTCTTCGTTGTGGTGCATGGGCTTCTCATTGCGGTGGCTTCTCTTGTTGTGGAGCATGGGCTCTAGGCACGCGGGCTTCAGTAGTTGTGGCGCATGGGCTCATTTGCTCTGTGGCATGTGGGATCTTCCCAGACCAGGGCTCGAACCTGTGTCCCCTGAATTGGCAGGTGGATTCTTAACCACTGTGCCACCAGGGGAATCCCCCAGAATACACTTTTATTTCCTTTTTATGGTAAAAGCCAGAGAGAACGCTGTGTAGTTTAAACATGGTTTCTGTATCTGGTGCCCACACGGGAAGTTGAAGGTAAGGAGGCCAGTTTATCCAGCAAATGTGTCCAAGCACATAATTACCTCCCTTGATGTCTGTCGATACTTTACCACATCCCCCGGGAAAATCTCTGGGCAGCCCTTCCAAGTCATTTTCAGAGATCTCATCATGGCAGGTGAGCTTATTTATTTATTTCCATTTTGAGAGCTTTACCTTTCCTGACTCCCTTTTCATGTTTACCTCTCGTATAAAGAATGGAGACTGCGGGTATTTCATTACCAGCTATCTCCCTGCTGCAGGCACTGCCTGGAGAAGTTTCCCTCTGTTTGGCTTGCAAGCCTCATTTATTTCCCCGAGCTTTCTAATCTGGGCAGAGCCCAGCGGACGGCATTATTAAATTACCATTATTACACTGTGTTGTCTTGGCACGATCAGGGGCTGAGTTGGAAAAGTTCGTGTTAGGCAGGGAACACATTTTCTCCCCTTCTCAAGCTGCCCCAAATGGACCTTGGCTTACTTTCTGGGTCTGTATCACCATCAAGATTCTGTGAAGTCAAACCAAAGATTTAACCACATTTGAGACATTTCTTCTAATCAGTGTAAAGAATGGGCATTCCCCTTTTAAGTACGTTGCTTTGATTTGGGATCAGCTGGACAATTCATGATTGTAATTTTTTTTTTTTTTGCGGTACGCGGGCGTCTCACTGCCGTGGCCTCTCCCGTTGCGGAGCACAGGCTCCAGACGCGCAGGCCCAGCGGCCGTGGCTCACGGGCCCAGCCGCTCCGCGGCATGCGGGATCCTCCCGGACTGGGGCACAAACCCGTGTCCCCTGCATCGGCAGGCGGACTCTCAACCACTGCGCCTCCAGGGAAGCCCCATGATTGTAATTTTTTTGATGGAGGGGGTAACATTTGACATTCAAAGTTATTTGACATTTCAGAAGTTATAATGTCATTTTAAAAGCTCTAATATCACTAGTATATTTGTATGTAATTCATTTACACAGGCTTTCAAAGATTGTCTATTCTCAGTAGAGAAGTTTTAATTAAAAATGTTTTATTGCCACTCCAAGCGTCTTTAAATTAAGGCACTGCTCTTTTCTGTTTTTCTTCCTCACGTACTCTTGATAATCAACCTAGTGTTGTCTGCAATGATAAAAGTTATTCTTGTCATATTTTAAGCATTTTCTTGTCCATCACTGTGTCACCAATGGCTGTACAATGCTAGCACATAGTAGGTACTCACTAAATTCTTATTGAATGAGTGTTTCAACACTGCCCATGCACTGTATATTCTAACCATTCTGGAATATGTTTTATCACATGCACTCTGCTTGCTCCCACCTTAGGAATTTTACCCACCACTCAGAAATGTCCTTTGCCTCTCAAATCTTAAGCACTTTTATACTGCTTATTTGTGAGTTTTCTTCTCCTGTCCCTATTTAAGCACAATTCCTGGTATATATATTAGGTGCTCAATAAATGTCTTAATGAATGTACATGAGTTATTGAATGAACACACATGTATAGTTAAGCCAAGGAAAAGTTATGTGTGACATTTATAAACCATTTTTATAACATTTTACAACAATTTTAGTTTTAGGCATTCACTAAAATGATAAAAAGTAAGTTTGAAACACCATTTTTCTTGTCCAGTCCTTGACTCAAAACTCTTCAATGGCTCTCCGTTCCCTTTAGCAGTGGTTTTCTAACTATGACAGTCTGATTATGGGATTATGTCTTTTCCCAGTTTAAAACCGTTCAAAGGTTTCTCACTGCCCTCACAAAAAATATGATTCAAACTCTTTAAGCATGGCTGAGAGTTCTACCTCTCCAGCTAGAGTCTTCCCCAAGCTCCCTTTACTCTTTCACGTCTAGATCATTTGGTTCATTAAACCTGTAATGTTTCCTCTTCTCCAGGGCCTTGGCACTTTGGGTGCCCCCTGCTCCCTCTTCACCCACCTCTTTCTTTAGCTGACTCCTCTTTGGCTTCAGATTGGTCTCGTTTTAAATGTTGCCTTCTCCAGGAAGTCTTTACTGTCCACTCCCTGCTGCTGCCACCACCATCACCCCTACCTGCCTCTACTAGTTTAGATAATTTTCCCGCTTTGTAGGCCTTGCAGATATTTTATCAATAGAATAGAATTATGTGGGGTTTTTTGGCCAAGTCATATGAAGTATTAAGTTAATGGAATTTAAATTGAGAATTTCCACAATTTTAAGTTTTCCTCCTGTAGGTTTCTGTCAAACATTTTGGTGGCTAACATGACCCTCTCCCACCCCCTGACGTGCACAACACATTTATTGTAGGCAAAGTATGCTAAGTGCTTCATATACATTTACTCATTTTCTCTCACACCAGCCTTATGGTGAATACTGCTATTGTCCCCCATTTCATCAGAAAAACTAAGTTCAGTGTCATAAGAAACTCACATAGCTGATGAGTGGCAAGCTGAAGTTTAAGTCCAGGCTGTCTACGCTCAATCTCTGTAGCCCAAAGCCCAACCTAAAGCTAGTGATTAGACAGTAGTAAATAAATACCCAGCAGGTATTTGGAAATAGCCTTATTTTTGTGCTGGGTATCTTCCGTTTATCCCTTCATACCCACTTTCTACTCAGTTCTGTGCCTGGGAGGTTCTTCTCTGTTGGCTTTATAAATGGGCTCCTCCCTTAACTCCACATACTGCCTTAACCCTTGGTTTCCCCACACCATTACCACACCTTTGTAAAAAGTTCTGCAGCTTACCCCAGTTGGGTGTTTTGTGTATACTCTGTTTCTGCCCAGATCCTTATTGATACAGACAAAAATTTTTTAAATTAAAACTGTAGTTATGGTTGTGCTTTTATATTTCTCATACAGTATGGAGTAATGTTAGCTTTTTTCTACTTTGTCTTTAACTTTTTATAATGGAATTGACGATTGTCATAGTTCATGCAGTCTTAAAAATGAGAGGCATGCCACACTCTTGTGCAAAGGGCATGTTTCCAAGGAATGTGTAACCAGTTGGAAAACAGGCCTACATAAACTTTTCTAAAATCTTTAGCCTGTCATGAGGCCTCTTGCGTTTTGACAAGAGTTTCCCTTTCTGCTTTTCTCTGCTGAGCACCCTTTGCTTACTTTAAAGCTGGGCTCTGCTGTGTCTGGGCAGGTAGTGTCCCAGCCACCTGGTCCAGGATTGGTTTAATGTCTGGCTTTAAAATAACTCATTTTACTTACTTAAATGAGTTTATATATAAAGAAACTCACATAGTGTTCCATAAATGGAAAATAAAATCCATTACAATAAATAAGGGAATGAAACTTTAAAGGGGAATATAACAAAAATAAAATGATGCTATTCGTGGTAGCCAAGTGTTAGGAAGGTGTTTTGACATGTTAGCACTAATTAATATTTCTCATTGGATGAATTAGAAAGATTGAAAGAGAATTGAAAGGGATAGAACTTTATTAGTCTTTGTTTTGTCCTGTCAGTGACCATCTAGCACCAGGGTTCCATGCCCTGAAGTCTGAGGATCACTGGTATAATCTGTTTTTCCCTATGCTGTGAGCTTAACCAGAATGCTTTCCTCCTTCTAGTGTCCTTTTCCTGATCCTCTCCATCTTTCTTTTTGAAACTTTCCTTCACCCTCTTAGCCTACACAAGTCTCTCGTCCGAACTTCCTGACATTTATTATCTGCCCTACTTATGTTGGCTTCTGATTGTTAATGTTTTGACCTGGTATTTCAATAGCTCATATTTTGTGTCTTGTCTCCTAAACACTGTAAAGTTCTGTCTCCAGGAATAGACACTGGGACCTGTGCTTCTGGAACCCCATATTAATTAAATGTTCATTATATAATATATATTCTGTTTATAATATGTATTACATCATATAATATATTATTTATATATAATATATATATAATATTTATATATTATTAAATTATATATTATATATATTTACATATACATAATATATAATACATATTATGTAATATAATGCATATTATAAACAGAATATATAATAGTCCCATATGTAACTAGAAGTTCATTAAATGTTTGCTGTGTTGAATGAATTTGACCCAAAGTAAGTTAAATGATGTTTTAACAACTATGGATATAATTCACAATCACAGCATGATTTTGTGTCTGGTTGGGATGCACAATTTGTATTTTTGCTTCTTCTTGCCTTCATAGAAATTATATTCTAGAATCTAGGAGATAAAGATAATAAATTGATACACATATGCATATTATAATGTAATGTAAAGTGGAGTAAGTGGTGTAAGGAATGTAAATCAGCACGCATTGTTAGAGCTTTGGGTTGCTTTTTGGATTGGGTAGTCAAAGAATACCTCTCTGATGAGGTGACATTTGAGGACAAATGTGATTAAAGTTAAGAGGAGGGGGTACATATGAATATTTGAGGGGCAAGCATCCTAGCTAGAAGCAATAGTAAGGCCTGAGGACCTGAGTTGGGACTGTGCTTGTTGGAGGCCAGTGTTGGGATGAGAAGGGAGCAGTGGGACATGTCATTGAAGAGGTGGCAGGACTGGATTGCATAGGACCTTTTCAGCCATGGTGAAGCTTTTAGATTTTTATTGTGAGAGAAACTACAGGAGAACTGAAAGGAAAGACATAACATGATCTGATTTATATTTTTAAAAAGTAATAGTTTCAGCTGCTCTGAATAGAAGAGGCTGAAAAGGTGGTCAGTTAGGAAGACATGGCTCTATGCCAGATATTGTAGGGGTGGCTTGGAGCCCAGTGATAGTAGTGGACAAGGTGAGAACTGGAAGGATTAGGAAAAATTCTGAGAGGAGAGCCAACTGTGTTTATGCCTTCTAATTTATTTACTACTGTACAACGCTTTCAAAGCAGCGTTCTCCGTTGGTATTTATTTTCATCTTATAATTCTATTTAAGGCAAGTTTTTTTTCAATTTACCAAACATTCTTTTATTTATACTTGCTTTTGGGATAACACTTAATGACTAATTAGTCAATAAAAACCAGAGTTCTATCTGGGGCAAGAATGTGTTCCTGTGGTGAATTTATTTATCCATCTTTTTCAAAAGTAATTGCATTTTTGTATTCGTTCTTGAATACTGTGTCATTTCCCAAATAACTATTTGGGAGGTGGAATTTTTTTATGCTATTCTAATTTTGTATCCTCTTCCTTCTAATATCCCCATCTGTACTTTGTATTACAAACTTCATCAGACCACTGCACGCTATTATAGCTGTCGTCACCATGGGGAGAAAATGACTAATTGAAGCTGCTTATTGATATAATAGAGCAGGTTGTGACACGTGGCGAGAATACTGGAATGATGGGCTCCAGCTGATGTTATGTAAAAATATTCAGCCATGAAATATGCACTTGTGGATGGCTTTTTGCAGATGTCTGCAGAATGCAGATAATCTGTATTCTGAGGAGATCTGCAAATTAAAGATCTATATGACCAGTTAGAATTATAGCACAGTGAGGAGAGAGCGGTGCGGTAGGTAATGATATAGCCTTGAATCTTGGCTAATAATAATTATAACCTGCCTATACTTATAAGCAAAAGTAGATGATATTTACCCCCAACCCCCATTTCAGAGGGAATGGATCAATTGGCAGAAAAGTGATGTGAACTTTTGGATATTTTGGAATTCCTTCAATGCAAGATATATTGGTATCATGAATGGAAGTATAAATTGGTATATTGTCTTTGGAAAGTTATTTGGCCATAACTATCAAAATAAAATTCACACAACCCTTTGACCTAGCAGTTTCATTTCTAGTAATTTATTTTAGAAATATAGTCACTAGATGCACAAAAATCTCTGTACTAAAATATTCATCATGGCATTTTGTTTAATAACGAATGATTTAAAATAGTCTGAATGTCCAAGAAATAGATTAGGTGAATAAATTATGGAATATTTATGCACTGTAATATAGTTAAGCCTTTATAAAGCCTGTATCTATATAGAACCATCTCTAAGTGAAAGAAGGGTTAGAATATGCTATTATTTGTGGTCATAGAAATGTAAAGTATATGTATATATATTTATATATGCATATGTTGAAGACTGCATAAGAGATTTTTAAAAGCATGGATCAGAAGACATTTTTCAATGTACATTACTACTTTGGTATTATTTCAATTAATTACTTCTTGGATGTATCATCTATTCAAAAATTATAAGTTAAGAAAATTACAGGGGTGGTATATTTGTATGTTTTTACTCCCCTCTTACATAAAGATGTCTTTGCTTGATTCTCTGCTGTATTGCACCTGACTTCTCTTTTGAGAGTTTTCTTATAATTTCTGTTAGAACACCTTTTATTAGGATATCATTGCACTGACACTTTTAGTAATGAGGTGGCAACTCCCCTTATTCCTTTATTGCTTGCCATGACTCCACAGAATATAGCTCTACCACTTTCTTCCAAGGTTCGGGTCCTTCCTGTCCAGGAGAACTATTTAGAAATTTGTTTGTGCCAATGGTTTCCGCCCACAGCGGGGGCGGGACCAGGGTGCAGTGAGAAAATCAGCGGGAAACGCGTCTCCACTTCTGCTTGTGGTCCCACCGCTGGGGTCTCGCTGCTCCCGCCATGGCACAGTGCCATGTGCAGAGTGATGCCATCATTGGGCATTATGAATGCGAGACTGAATAATTAACAGCTACCCCTTAGACGGAGGACCAGGTGCAGGGTAGACTCTTTCTGGATGTTGTAATCAGAAATAGTGCGGCCGTCTTCCAGCTGTTTGCCTGCAAACATGAGCCTCTGCTGGTCAGGGAGGATGCCTTCTTTATCCTGGATCTTGGCCTTCACATTCTTGATGGTGTCACTGGGCTCCACCTTCAGGTCTTGCCTGTCAGGGTCTTCCCGAAGATTTACATACCACCCCTTAGACACACCAAGCCGGTCTGGTGCACCCTGAGCCCCGCGCCCCGGCCCCGGCTGGGCCCAACCCGCTGAGCCCCAGAGCGATGAGCCTGCTCCGCCCCCGTGCAGGAGGCTGCGGCTGCTGGCCAACGCAGTCTCTGGCCCTAGTTCCCCAGCTGTCCCTGGCTCTCCAGAGCACTCTTCTCCCCAAAGCAAGAAGACAAAGGCCACCCTCTCAGCTGGTCAGCGACCCTGACTGGCAGCCCAGGAGGACACAAGGTCCCTTCAAAGGTCACCCTTTCTGAGCTCAAGTCTTGCCTGCAGTGGGCACAGGAGCTGGGGGCACGGGTCCAGGAGCTAAAGGCAAGTGCACAGAAGAATGCTGGGGAACCCAGAGCACCGGAGGACAAGGGGCACCCAGCGGGACTACGTGGTGAGCAGATGCCTGCCTATCAGCGCTTCCTCGCCCTGACCCAGCAGGGGCCCCCGGGCCTTGTGCTGCCCTACAAGTACCAGGTGCTGGCCGAGATGTTCTGCAGCATGGACACCATCGTGGGCATGCTGTACAACCACTCTGAGACTGTGACCTTCGCCAAGGTCAAGCAGGGAGTCCAGGACATGATGCAGAAGCGCTTTGAGGAGCGCAGTGTGGGCCGGATCAAAACCGTGTACCCTGGCTCCTACTGCTTCCGCCAGGAGCGCTACGCCGCCACATTCAAGGACGGTGGCAGGAGGTCTGATTACCAGCTCACCATCGAGCCGCTGCTGGACCAGCAGGCTGGCAGTGTGGCTCCCCAGCTCACGGCATCACGCCTGCTGCGGTGGTGCCAGATCTTCAGCCAGAATCTGGTAGCCCGTGTCCGGTAGTATCACAGGGCCTTCCTGGCCTCCCTGAAACCCCCCCCCACCCCCCGCCGCCCATGGAGGTTCCTGAGGACCAGCTGACACGCTGGCACCCCCGCTTCAATGTGGACGAAGTGCCTTACATCAAGCCGGCCAAGCTGCCCCAGCCGCCCACCGTGGAGAAGCTGGCCACCGCCCAGGAGGTGTTGGCCGGTGCCCGCAGCCTGGTGTCATCCAGGATGGAGAAGGCTCTGAGTGACCTGGCCCAGCTCACGGCCGAGCCTAGCAGCCCCTGGTTCCCCAGCCCGGCACTGCCAGCCACCCTGCCGCCATGCCGCCTGCCGCCCTGAAGGGGATGTCCCAGGTCCTGCTGGAGCGGATCCGGCCCAGGAGGCGCAGAAGCAGCTGGCGCAGATGACCCGGCGCCTGGAACAGGAGCAGCGGCTGCAGGGGCTCGAGCGGCTGCCTGAGGTGGCCCGCGTGCTGCGCAGCGTCTTCAGGTCAGAGCACAAGCCAGCGCTCAGCATGGAGATGGCCTGCACCAGGATGGTGGGCAGCTACCGCACGGCCACGAGCCCCTGGGAGATGGAGAAGCACGTGCACCTCCTCTCTCAGCTGCTGTCCGACTGGCTCAGCCTCCACCGCATCTGCACGGACACCTACGTCAATCTGGGCAAGGCCGCCGACCTGGCAGGTGTCTTGGCACGGCTGGCCCGCCTTGCCCGTGCTGAGGAGGCGCTGTGAGCCCGGTGGACAGGTGCCAACACAGACGGGCCGCTGGGCCTGTGTCTTACTCTCTTTAGGAACACGACACACTTTCCTTTCCCTGTCCTAAGTCCCCATGAGGGTCAGGGCTCTGGCTGCTGGGCTTGAGGGCCTCTGATTAATGTGGTGGAGGCCCCCCTCGTATACAGGGTGCAGGGAAGTGGGGTGGGGGAGAGGTAGTGTGGTTGGCAGAATAACCCTCCCAGATGTCCACGTGGGATCCTGAGGTGGTCCTGGAGTATCTTGGTGGGCCGAGTGTCACACAGGGTCCCCATAAGAGGGAGGCAGATGCAGAATCTGAGATTGGAAGGTGCTGGCAGGAGCCACGAGCCAAGGAACATATTCTCCCTGGAGCCACCAGAAGGAACCAGCCCTGCCCACCCACACCCTGATTTTTGTACTTGGCCTCTAGAACTGTAAGATAAAGTCAGAAAAAAAAAAAGAAAAGAAAAAAGAAACAAGAAAAAGAAACTTGTTTTAATAAATGGTAAAATCATTCAAATGCACTGGTTCTGAATTTCTGATGGGTGCATTTGTGAAAATGCTGAGGAGCTTCTGGAGTCAGAGGCCTGGTGCTTTTCAACAACAAATAGAAATTAAAGGCTATTAATGATGCTTATTATTAACTTTTAAAAAGCTCTCTCTACCCCCAACAAGTTAAAAAGCTATTGTTTGAAATGTATGACCCAAAACTATGTCATTCTCTATTATATGTGATAGCATAAAGCCCAAGAACAATGTTTAAAATTGTCTTAATCATTGTTATAAAAGGAATTAATGAGTGGTAACATTCAGAAACCCCGTTGTTCATATTATGTTTTGGGGGTATGGAGGAGGAAAAAGGAGAAGGAAGAAAAATACATTTAAAAGAAAGTTAAACAACAACTTGTAAGTTTCATTCTCTGTTGCTGGAAAACCAGCTGATTATACATGAATGTGTAATAAAACAAGTGTTTGGCACATTGAGGTGTATGAACTATGTAGCGTCATCAGAGCTTATTTTCCTGCAATGGAGATTGAAATTTATGCTTCTTCTAAGCAGTACCTTTCATTCCATTTTTATTTTCTAAGGGAGAGTGAACTTTACAAGTTGCTGCTTAATAATACCAGAAGTGCTAATTCCTATACAATGAATAGTGAAGTTTACAAGTTGCCATTTGACATGCCCACATTTCTGTTTCTTTGTCCTCCCTCCCCACCCCCCAACAAGGTATAGTAAAATTTATAAGGTTAGTAAAAACGCTTCATTATTAATACAAGGTTACATTGCTGTTGGGAATTCCATAAAGGGCATATGAACATATCTAAGGGGGAAGCACAAAGGTGGACGTTATGAGGCAAGAAATTCTTTCAGGAACATTGAATTTATAATCATCACTCAAGAAAGAACATGCAGAGACACTCATTCATGGCTTTGTGTCCCCATGACCCCATTCCCTTGGCTCCTTGGTTCTGTTATCCTTCAAGTATGTTTCATTGGGTCTTTTTTTTTTTTTTTGGAAATCTATCTGACTCTTCCTTTGCAAATCTTCCTCAGCTCAGGCTATACATCCCTCCTCTTCCATGGTCCCTTTTTCTCCACTTCCATGCTCTTCCCTGAGCACTCAAAGTGGCTACTGTGTACACAATTAATTAAATGAATGGTTCACAGCCTTAGGCCGTCACTTCTATTATTATCTGGTACTGCTACTTAAATATTTTATTATTACAGCATTTTATTGTTATTAAAATTTTAAGATATACATGCCTTATTTCACCAATTTTATTATAACAAGATCCTTGAGGGGAGATATCAGGCCTTAAAATTCCTTATGCTCCCAATGGGGGCGTGTATATAATCGTGTAATCGAAATGAAGTGGATGTTTTTACCAATCACAAGAACCGGGAGAGAGAGGAAATGATAAAGGAACGGACACCCTGTTGTACGTAACTGGTCTGAGAAGATGGTTGCAACAAATTCTTCCATTTCTGTCTGTGCATGTCTCTTCTCCCGTAAGGAGATAAAGTCCTCTTTCCCTCCCCGTGAGTTTTGGTTGACATTTTGACTTTTTTTGGCCAATAGAAAATGGCAGAAATAACACTGTGTCAGTTCTGAGTCCAGCTAGACTTTAGGTTGGCTGGAGATAAACACTCTTTAGAGCCCTGTGCCATCTCTTTAAGAAGTCTGGTTATGCAGCAAGAGAGAGGTCATCGGGATTGAGTTCGTGGAGGATTACGAAGATATGGAGAGAGGCCCAGCCATCCCCCAGCTGTCCCAGTCATATCAGCCGAGGGGCATGGAGGGAAGGGAAGCCAACTTGGATCTTGCAGTCCCAGCTGGACTGCCCCGGCCAACATTATGTGGAGCAGAGAGATGAGTTGTCCCACTAAGGGCTGCCCAAACAGAAGATGTAGGACAAATAAATGGTTGTTATTCTTATTGTTTTAAGTCACTAGTTTTGGAGTGGTTTATTGTATAGCAGAGATTACAGAAACACATCCAAAATGGGTTAAGTTGTATATTAAATTTTGTGGTCTACAATAGTGCTTTTTGAGCCTTAATGTGCATACAAATCACCTAGGGTTCTTGTTAAAATTCTGATTCTGTAGATTAGGGGTGGGGCCTGAGATTCTGCATTTCTAAGAAGTTCCCTGGTGATGCTGATGTTCTGGTCTGTGGGCCACATTTTGAGTAGAAAAGGTCAAAGCAGGGAAGTCCATTCATCCAGAGATTAACAAGTTGCTTATTAACAACCAGGAAGGTTATACTTGCCTTTCTGTTGAGATTGCAGATCCTGCACAGGCTGTATCAGCTGCCCATTAGACATGCCAATGCCAAAAATATAAAGTCAGACAAATGTGCATTTTAACCAAAGTACTAGGCAAGTTCTATTTTCTTAAAGTCTAACTTTCCTGAGAGTGACTTTATTCCCCTAAGCTTCGTGTCTGTTTAACCAAGAAGCATGCTCTGTGACAATTGTTGATAATGGTAATAATGATAGCAATTACTCTACACTTCACAAGTGCTTTGTTGTGAGCCAGAATCTGTACTAAGTACTTTATATACATTTCATCATTTAACTCCTATAACATACATGACTGTCACCATTTTGCAGATGAGGAAACTGGGGTTCAGGGAGGTTTAGTTACTAGCCCTAGTCACCCAGTGACTAAGATAGGATTCAGTTCTGTATGATGTGACTCCAAAGTTCAGGTTGATAACTACTCTGCCACACTGCTTCCAACTACAAGCCTAACACAGGCCTCAGGTTAGTGTATTATGGCTCACATTCTTTCTTTTTGGACTTGTTTCTTGGTAGTAGTGGTGGTAGTAGGAGGAGTATAGATATTTTCGTTCCATACAGTATAGTTGACTTTGGGAAATCCTAACAGAGATACCCGAAATGTTCTTGCGCATGTGCACGTGTGTGTGTGTGTGTGTCTGTCTGTCTGTCTGTATATATGTGTGTAAGGCAGGAGCGGAAACACCTTTGAAACCCATTAGTTGGGAAATTTAATTTTTTGTAGCAACATTCACATAATTATTGTCAGCATTTTACAGTGGTAATTAAAGTGCTGATATGAGGAAAGTCTTTACCAGAATAAATATAGATGATTTGTTTAAACTTCAGTAGTCTCTTGTTTTCACTGTGTTGCCTATTGCAGCAAAATAATTTCACCCCCCTCCCTTTGCTTTAGACTTACTGTTTCCCCCTCTATGGCATTTATCAGACAGAAGCTACTACTGTTTTAGGTTTCCATCAGAGTAGCATAAAATACTTCTAAAAACCATAAAAGACTCTGATATGACCTACTTTGAAATTAGACGGCCAGGACATCTCTTTACTCGTCAGTTTGAATGCCTCTTCTCTGCTCTCTTGAAGGTTAAAGGAACTGGTAGTGCTGGAAATGGCAGTGCTCTGTGGCACCAAAGCCAGTGCCCTGCAGGGACCTACTCCATAGTGACTTGGGATTAGATGAAGACACCAGGACACCAGGACCTCTGGCTAGAAGGTTTACTTAACTCTCAAATCTCTTTACTGCTGAGGTGGCTGTTCTGCAACATGATGGTGGTGATGGAGGGGTGTGTGTATACAGAGTTCTTTAAAGTGAGGTCACTTGGCTGCACACTTTTTGGAGGGGTCAGTACAAATTTTATTGTCTTCTTCAGGTGAAGAGGCAAGGTGTACGGGGGTGGTGACAGGACTTGATTGGGACTTGAATCATTGCTCGGAAGTAACAGTGATTTTCTTCAAAATCACAAAATCCATGCTTCTCCGACTGCCTGCTTTTCTTCAAAATGAGGGGGTCACTTCCTGGTACAACAGTGATTTTCTTTGTCATTCTGAATGAATCATTTACAAGACAAATGGTCCATTTCGATTGATTTCCTGATCTTTTGGACATGAAATATTTCATGTTTCTTTTAAGATAAATTTTTTCCAACAAATGTAGTATTGTAAGTACCTTTTGAGAAATATTTAATAAGAAGCACATTTTATTTCCTTGGAACTACGTGGAAGAACTCCCTGGACCTTTATTAGTTTGCATGTTGCTATTCAGAAAAGTGTGGAATATCCTCCATTAAATTTTACCACTTTCTAAATTATGTTCTTCAAAGAAAAATTCCAAGAAGGCAGAGGCTTGCTTAAGTGAAACATTGCTGAATATGCTTTTCTTGCAGATTTCCAAGAGTCTTAGATATCTAATGTAATTTGTTTCGAGGAGACTGTGGGTGACAAAGCACTGCTGGTAGGGGTTTGACACATACAGTATTATGAATGGATTCCTTAGCAATCACGTGGATTGGCCAAGAGAGAATTTAAATGGAACTCTCAGTAGAAAATAAGTACTCTGTGCAATGAAGAAATAAAAATACGTTTGGTAAACACACAACATAAAAAGGTTACACTTATTATTATCATTATTTTAATTAATTTATTTATTTTTGGCTGTGTTGGGTCTTCATTGCTGCGCACGGGCTTTCTCTAGTTGAGGCGAGCAGGGGCTACTCTTCGTTGAGGTGCATGGGCTTCTCATTGCGGTGGCTTCTCTTGTTGCGGAGCACGGACTCTAGGCGCATGAGCTTCAGTAGTTGTGTCGCGTGGGCTTCAGTAGTTGTGTCGCGTGGGCTGTAGAGCGCAGGCTCAGTAGTTGTGGTGCACGGGCTTAGTAGCTCTGCAGCATGTGGGATCTTCCCGGACCAGGGCATGAACCCGTGTCCCCTGCATTGGCAGGAGGACTCTTAATCACAGCTCCACCAGGGAAGTCCCAAAAGGTTATTATCAAATGAGACTTTTTGTAGTGTCAGCTTAATCTTTCTTTTTTTCATTTATTGCTAATTAATTAAAGGAAAAATATCTTTGAAAAATCTGTAAAGGTTGTCCTATGGTTTGTTTTATTAAAATTGCTTAAATCTGATGTGGGAACTTTCTGTTAGCAACATTCTGAAATTTGGACAAAAGCAAAGTAATAGCTTATAATATATATATTTTGAAAGTTGAAAGTAGTATTGATTTGTACTATTTTCCTGAGAGGAAGTTAAGTTTATTGTTTTCGTAAATTCTCCAAATTCTTTTGGTTATGTAGAGGAGGAAAAATAATTTCCCCTCTGCCCTTCTGAATTCTTGGCTGAGACCACCCCAAACCTCCCAGTAATAAAAGTTTAACAGGAGAAAAACAAACAGAAATTTATGAACCTGTATACTTCCTGTATACATGGGAGATACCCAGAAAAACTGAGTAACTTCCTGAGATGGTGCATCTACTACCTTAAATACCATCTTCAGCTAAAGACATAAGAAAGATAAGGAGGGTTGGGGTAGGTAGTTATGGGAGTTTACTAGGAAAAGCGTGGTAAACCAGGGTAAGATTTGTTCTGTAGATTTAATGCCTTCTCCATTGAAAAGATTCTCTTGTGATTTAGTCATCCTTCTCTTCTTGGTACAGAGAGGGAGACACTTACTAATGGAGATTTCCTTTATAAATGTGAATATCTCTTACAAAAGGGCAAGTTCTACTCTATTTTCAGAGCTTCTCCTGTGTCTGCTGTTTCTTACAATAATTGGCTCAAAATAATCCTTATGCTGAAGAGTCATATTTTGGGGTGACATATTCTCCTACCCTTCAGTTGTAAGTGGGTAAAACTGAATTCAGGATATCTCGAGTGAAATGAAAATGGGAATTTTGGCTCACATAATTTCAGTTTCCAGTGGGATGAACCTGACTTTTGTCATGGATGGCTATAGGTGCTTCATTGTATATTCAAAACTGTTTCTTCCAGGGGTGAATCTAGGTTTTGTGTAGCCTGAAGTTTACACAGTTTGAAGAAGCTTCTTTATTAAAAGATCATAAATGACCACATTGCTCTAAAAGGACCTGGAAACTTAAGTTGCAATAGCTTCATGGTTAATTTGCCTCTGCTCCTCCCTATCTCATAGCCCATTTCTTCTCTACATGCTCTTAATTTTCCTTCAGTCTAAGTCCTTGTGGTGGTGTGAATTTAACTACTATTAAAAAACAAAATTCAACTGAGTGAATTTGAAGATCTAATTGGCTTTATTCAGCAATTCATGAATCAGGCAGCATCCCGTCTAGTAGATAGAAAAGGGCTCCAAAGAGCCTCAGACAAGGAAAGGGCAGAAAGGGGGTGGGATAAGAAAGTCATAAATAAAAGAAAGGATTGTTTCAGGCAAAGTTACCTTCTTGGGGGATGGCAGAGTTCCATCAGATGGATTATCTCACCAGTGCTGGCCAGGAAATTTCAGACTGACTGGTTAAGATTACATTTCTAGGAGAAGCTGAAACTACAATTAGACTAGGTATTAACTCTTGATTTGTTGACATGGAGCTTAGCGCAAGTGACTCCATTCTGGGCCTGTTTTCTTCTTCTTTGTTTTTTTTTAATACTACCCATGTTCTCAGAAGCGCCATTCTCTTACAGCTGATTCGTATAAATCCCCCCAGAAGACTCAGATTGGTTAGCTTGAGTCACATTCCTACCTCTGGTGAGGGAGATGAGACACCTCAGTTGAGATCCCAGGAGAAAACAATGAGTTGGGGAGGCGCAGTGCCCTAAGGGAGTCAGATGTTGATCAGTCTAAATAATGGGTGTTGACTTCCATGCTCTTCACCCTCTTTTGTTGACTTGGGGGGTAGAGGTGGGTCCTCTAAATTGGATTATGAAACACCCATTTAAACTTGAATTTTCAGCTCTCTTCAGGGATTAAGCTGACCTTAGTAAGAGCAGAAACCATACACAGGCAGGCTGGGAGGTCAATTTCTGATTTTCTTTCAAGTAAACCTCACTTAGGTGTTTTCTGCATGTGAGATACTAGGAAAGGATATCTGGTTGAGAGCCTCTCCCTTGTTGTATCTTCCTTTACCCAGAATTCGTTCTCAGACACAATATGAAAAATACTCCATTGGTCAGTATTGCTTTTTTTCATAGAAGTCCTGTGGAAAATTACAAAGAAAATGAAAACTTGATTCCTAAACTCCTTATCTGTCTTTCTGCTTCCTTTAGATTTCCTTGTCCTTTGCCGATGTTCACCTTTCTGGAATAAGATAATGAAAAGAAAATGGATGATATGTTTCCAGAGTTGAAAGTATCTATACATCATAGCACCACTTTATGATGCTGCTTTAATTAATGATGATACTATCAGTATATCAGAAATGTGAACACATCTCCTTTCATAATAAACTCCTTCAGTACAGCAGTTGCCATTAAGAAGTACCCTCTTTTATGGATGATGTAACTGCTGTAATATTTGGAAGTACGTGCTGAGTATGAGAATATTAGTGTATTAAGGTTCTTCTGAAAAACAGAACCAATAGGAGGTATTTATGTGTGTGCGTGTGTGTGTGTGTGTGTGTGTGTGTTACCGAACTCAGGTCCAGCTGCTCGCTGCTTGAAAATCAATACTCAAGAGGCAAGTGTTGGTAGAAATGGAAAAAGTTGTTTTTAATCAGAAAGCTGGCAGTCTGGGGAGAAGGTGGACTTGTGTCCCAAAACCAACTCTGAAGACTCTGCTCATCCATGAACGTTTTTAAAGAGAAAAGGAGAAACAATCTCAGTTAATCATTGAGATAGGGGATCAGACTCATTGCCATTTTCCACTACGTGCAGGCTTGTCGACTTCTTGTGATCTTTCTTTAGATGCTATTTTGTTCACACAGTTTGTTCACAAGATTACCGAAGGGGAAGCTAGGGAAGAGATTTAGTTATCTGTTAATTACTTATTCTTCATTTCTATTTCTTCGATGTAAGGAAAGAACCAACAGGTTAGGCAAGGTATTGTGTGATCAAAAGATTTGAAAGTGTGCTTGGGCCAGAGATGAATAGTGCCTGGCTTAAGGTCAGTTACAATATAGCAGTGGTCCCCAACCTTTTTGGCACCAGGGACTGGTTTTGTGGAAGACAGTTTTTCCACGGACCGGGGTGGGGGAGTAGAATGGTTCAGGCAGTAATGGGGAACGGCAGATGAAGCTTCGTTCGCTCGCCCACTGCTCACCTCCTGCTGTGCGGCCAGCTTCCTAACAGGCCGTGGACCACGGCCCATGGGGTTGGGGACCCCTGCAATATAGCTTTGCTAAAGTGACAAGACAAAAGGGGCCTCCTGCAAAGTGCTCTTTCCTGCCAAAAGCTGTTTACCTGTGTGTGTGTGTGTGTGTGTTTATTTATAAAGGAATAAATAAATATATTTATTATATATAGGAATTGGTTTATATGATTATGGAGGCTGAGAAGTTGCACAATCTGTCATCTACAAGCTGGAGATCCAGGAATGCTGGTGGTGTAGTTTTAAGAACCAGAAGGCGGATGGTGCAAGTCACAGTTGATGGCAGAAGACTGTCCCAGCTTAATCAGTCAGGCAGAGAGGATGCATTTCCCTTTTCTCTGTCTTTTTGTTCTATTCAGGCCCTCACTGGATTGGATGATGCCCTCTTATCTAGAAACACCCTCAAAAACACACCTAGAAATTATGTTTAATCTGGGCACCCTGTGTTCCAATCAAGTTGAGATATAAAATTAACAACCACAGTTAACTAAGGTATGGCATCAATAATTAAAATCACATTTAAAAAATAAGAACATGCAAAAATGAGAAAATCTTGAGCAGCTAGGCTCTTTGAGGGCCGGGGTCCCTGCTTATCATTTTTGTGTCTCTCAGAGGTCCACAAAGTACCTTCTATATTCTAGATGTTAAATGAATGAGTAAATGAGTGAGTGAATGGCACTGCTAATACCACTTCTTTTTGTCTGTTGCCTTGTTTTCAGGCTTCAACTCTGGTCATGATTTTTATCTCTCGACTTGTCCCTTTTCTTTTATAAGAGACTTGAATATCTTTTTTTTTTTTTTTTTAATCCTGATCTTTTCTCTTTTAACCTTTGATTCCTGACATTTCCCTTTCCATTTCTCACTTTCTTTTATAGTACAACCGCTTTTGTCTGTTTCAGTCTCTCTTCTCCATAGCTTTTTGTGTCAATTTTTTTATTCTTGTAACTTTTCTCTTTTTTAGATACTGTTGGTGAGCTGGTTACTGTATTGAGTTAAAGAAGGCACCCCATTGAGTCATTGTGAGAGAAAGCTGATTAACTGACTAATGATGTAATTTTTACTGTGTTAGGGTCTTTAACTGCTACAATCTGGGGAAATGAATTGCTTTATAATGGCATTTTTATCATAATCCAAACCTCAAAGCACCTGTACTTTTGTTCCTTTTTCTTTGATTTTTTAAACCTACTAGTTATAAATATTGATTCTTTAACTTTCTCTATATTCTCTGTTTTAAAAATAATACCCATAACTGAAGATACTATGGTAATAAAAATCAACCCTCCACCCCACCCCAGGATGTTCGTTGGCCTCCAGTTATTGCTGGTCTTATTTTCCAGCATAGGAAAGAGAACTAATCAGAACCAATTGAACCCTCCAGAATTCTGTGTTGGGCATGTAGGAAATATCAGATAGGTATAATCATTAGGCTGATGTGATTAATATATTTGTTCTACTAATCATATTATTTCATATTATTCAATAAGTATGTTTCAATAATCTGATTTATTATTTATTTGAAGGGCAGAAAAATATTGTGTCTATGATAATGAACTCTGAATCTAAATTTCTTAGGTTCAAATCCTAACTACTCTGATTACTAGCTTGGGCAAGTTATTTTCTCTCTATAGTATTCAATTTCCTCATCTGTAGAAGTATTACTATCAATCACATAGAATTATGAGGATTAAATGAGTTATTATTGAAATCCCCTTATGAATAGGGCCTGACACATAGCAAGCATTTAGAAAATGCTAATTGTCCTTGATTTTTTTTTTTACAGTCTATCCCAATTATTTTCCTCCCAATTTTTTACTTTGAAAATATTAAAACTTAAGAAAAATTGAGAGAACAACAGATACCCAAATACCTTTCACAGGAATTCAGTTATTCATTAATATTTTGGCACTGTTGTTCATTTGCTTTCTTTTTCTCATTTATATACTTTTGAAAACTAATTGCAGTTCAGCTGTAGACATTGTATTTCCACCTGACATTTAACCTTGTGTCTCCTAAGATCAATGTGTAACCATAATACTATTATCACACCCAAGAAATTTAAACACTATGTTATCAAATATAGTCAAATGTCCCCATTAATGTCCCTTGTACCTTGTAGTGTCCCTTTTTCCTTATTTCTATTTTCTTTTCTATAAATCCACTCAGATTACACATTTCTTTAGTTGTTGCACTGCTTTGGACTCTTTAATCTAGGATAGTCTCCTGCTTTTATTTATCTTTCGTGAGTTAATATTTTTGAGGTTTCCAAGCCAGTGTCTTGGAATGCTACGCAATGTGGATTTGTCCAGTTGTTTCCTCATAATTAGATTTAGTTTAAACGTTTTTGGCTAAAATACTACCTAGGTGATATTGTATACTTCACATTGCATCATATCAGAGGTACCTAATTTGTTTGTATCATTCTTGGTGATGCCATATGATCACTTGATTAAGGTGATATTCTCCAAATACCTCAAATTTTGGAAGGTATGTGTTTTATTGAGATTTGTTTTTTGCTTTGTAATTAGTAAGTAATCTGTGAGGTGATATTTTGAGAGTGGGTGAATATTCTGTTTCCCAAGAACGTTTCATCCATTGGTTTTACTATTCATGGATGAATCTTGCCTGTTGGTGTTATTCTAATTGTATTAGCCTTGTATATTTATTAGCTGATATTCTTTGGTAACAAAAGAGCTCCTCCTCCCCATACCCGTAGTAGGATTGGATTATTATCATCCTAGCTGGAACAATTTACTCATACAGTATGGTACTTCTTTCAGCTAAAATAAAATATGTGTTTTCTTTGCTGCTTTTATCACAGATTTTTTTTTCAAACTTTGTATTAAGTAAAGTCAGCTTACAGAAGATGCACAAATCATATGTGTATAGCTCAAGGAAGTTCCACAAATTAAATATAACTATATAAACAGATCCTTTTTCTTTAGTGATGCTCAAATTGTCCCCAGGTTAGCCAGTAGGATCCTCTCTAATCTAGTTCCTGTGTCCTTTTGACATGTCTCTGTCAGTTTTGAGTATGCCCTTGAAGAAAATAAGATCTTTTAAGCTTACATTGTATTTTCCCTAGTCCTGATCAAGAATAAGTCATTTCTTCAAAGAGTACTGCCTCCCTTTAGTGGGGAATGGAATTTAGGAACAAAGATTTGGCTACTAGGTGGGATCATTGATACTTTGGTGTCATTACTTCTAAGATATATGTATGTATTTATGTGTATATACATGTATATACTATATGTGTAATAACCTACATTTCAAATCCAACATCACAAAATTCTTCTTCAGCTACCCTCATTCCTTATTCGTATCTCCTTTATTCCACTGTGAGAGTTCAATGTATTGATTCATTTGCTCTATCCTATAACATTCAGAAAATAGTGTCAGAAATACTACATCAATACTACTTCCAACAACCAATCTACTAAGTAAAGTTCAAGATTAATTTGTACTTCTTTTTGTACTAATGCTCCACTGTGAATATACATTCAGAGTACCAGACTCAAAACTTATTGGAATTCATTTTTTGTCCTCTGTGGTTATTTTTATCAATATAGCATACCTTTTACTTCTTTTCCTGTTTGCATGCAAGTTTAGGTTTTATCTTTTCCATCTTTTTCTATTTGAATATGTAAAACTTTACATGGTTCAAAAGCCAAACTTAGATAAAAAGTTGTCCAAGGAAGTCCTATTTCATGCCTACCCTTTCAACCCAGGTCTTACCTACCCTCCATAGTAAATGTTTTCATTAGTTTCCAGTTTATCCTTCAGGTGCTTATTACAAAACTAGCAAATACATACATATATACAAATGCTTACTTTCTGTCCTTTCTTATGCAGAAGGTAGTGTACTATACATACTCTTTTTCACTTTGCTTTTTTTTAACCTGGCAAATTTTCCATATCATTTTATAAAAATCCTCCTTATTCTTTATTACAGCTGACTAGTATTCCTTCTTGTGATATACCGGGGTGGTTCCTGTGGATGGCTTAGATTGTTAAGTATTTTGTTATTAGAAATAAGGCCACAGTGAATAACTTTGTGTCTATTGTTTCTCCTTTATGGTTGAAGGTATATGTTTAGAGCGAATTGCTGTAACTGACATTGCTGTTAAGTAAACATACAGATAAATAGGTAGATGGATATATGAGTAAACAGATACATAGTTTTATTAGCCAATACCGCATATCCCTTCATACAGGTTATACCCTTTTGCGTTCTCACTAGCAATGCAAAAGAGGGACTGTTTCTCCACACCCTTGACAACAGAGTATATTGTCAAGCTTTTGAACTTTTGCTAATCTGGTAAGTGAGAAACAGTATCTTGGTGCAGTTGTTTTTAAATAAATGTCTTATTTTAGAATAGGTTTATATTTATAGAAAAGTTGTAAAGATAATACAAATTGTATGAGTTCTCATGTACTCCACACCCAGTGTTTCCTATTGTTAACCTCTTATATCAGTGTAGTACAATTGTTGTAATTCTAACTGTAGCTTTAATTTGCTTTTCTCTTATTATAAGTGAAGGTAAGCATATTTTCATATGTTTAAAGAACATTTCTATATCCTTTTCTGTGACCTTCTTGTTCCTTTATTTTGCTCATACAAAGAACTGGGGTTTTGAATACCTTTTTTCCTTTAACTTTTAACAAGTGATTGGTGCTTAATCTATTATATATATTGTATATGCTTTTTTCTAGCATGCATTTGTTTTTTGACTTTGCTTATGGGTTTTTTTTCCCTGTGCAAAAGAGTTTTAAAATTTTCATATAGTCAAAATTTTCAATCTTTTCCTAATTTTTTTTAACATTTGGATTTGAATCATAGTTAGAAAGGCTTTCCCCTCATCGAAGTTGTAAAGAAATTATTGTTTTCTTCTAATACTTGTTTTATTATTGATGTTAGTAGTTGCCCTTGATTTTAAGACTAATCATGTTGAATCTCAAGGGCTGCCACAACTCACAGGATTAATGCTAACAGAAGCTGATGGCTGGGGAGGAAAAGGGGACGATGGAGACTCCAGACTCCTTATCTTTCCTAGTCTCCTAGGCAGGGGTGTTTGGGATTTTGGATCCGTAGTCCAGGGCTCAGCAAATAGAAGTCGTCATAGAGTAACTAAACGAATGAATGAGTAAAAGGAGTTCTAGACAGGAATGATGCGTGGCTTAAAAATTAGGCTCTCTCTCTGGAGAATCTGATGCGCACCAAAGCTACAAAACTAGGATGGAAGAGCAAACAAGAGACACTCAATTTTGGTTTATAGGCCAACTTGCCAAGGATAAGAAACTACAGGTTCCTTATCCTGAGGGGAAGTCTCAGCCTTTAAAGAGGGCTGGATATAACTTATTAATTCTTGTCTCCTTTGTGCAGTCTCCTTTCTTGATCGTGGTTACTTTGGAAACAGTTATATTTGGAGTATTTATACTCTGGAGGAAGTAGGATAGACAAACATGATTTACTCATCGTAAGTCCAATTCTTGGAGCCATCTTTGTGCCAGATGTACAATCATTTTTTTCCCTGTGAATTTTTGCTATGTGTTTATGACACCAAATAGCTGAATTAAATGTGTAAAATTGGATTAGTAATCCAGATGTCTAGAAAATAGTGCAACTTTGTTACCTTGTGATAATATTATATGACTAGACTTTGTGTCTTAATGAGTTAGATACATTATGCACACTTATGTGTAAAGCAATAGAATTGCTAAATTAATTATATGATGATTTTTTTTTATAACTGAATTGTGCTCTACAGAGTGTTTGCTTCCTGCCTTTTATCTCACTTAGACGTGTTCAGTGGCTTTGGTGGCCCAAATCTGGGTTTTTATTTTGCTTCTCCCAATTACTTTTTTAACTTAAAAAGTGGTTTTTGTTCTCTAAGTCTCATCTAAAAATAGGCTTTTAAAATTTGTTCTATATCTTCATTTTAATGTTGGTTATGCTGACTTAAAAAAGAAATGCACAACGTGAGAGTTGTGAGTTAAGTTTTATCTGGGGCAAAGTGAGGACTGTAGCCTGGGAGACAGCATTTCAGATAGCTCTGAGAAACTGCTCCAAAGAGGTAGGGGGGAAGGTCAGTATATATGTGATTTTGGTGAAAGGGGAGTACATGCAATCAAGCACATGTATTTTGCAGAAGGTTTCTGCTAGTCTCATGAAGGTTACTGCTAGTCACGAGCAGACGTCACCATGAAGCAATTTAGTGCTTTTCTAGATATGAGGAGAGACAAGAATTGGGCTCATAAAATCGGCTCATAAAATATCTAACTATCTGAAGACCTGTTCTGCCAGTTTCTCCCAGAGCACAGAGCGCCTCCTTTCTGCTCTCCACCCTGAGCACCTTTCAGGGGTGTTGAAAGTCAGCAGCTGCAGTGGCTCATGATTTAATCCTTGTAGAGGTGGATGGCAAGTGCCAGTTTACAGTGGACAGTTATATGACTGTATGTGTTCACCAAAATTCATAGAAATGTACACTAAAAGGGGACAATTTTACTATTTTTAAATTATACCTGCATAAGCCTGGTTTAAAAAGCAAACAAAACGATGTTTGCTATTATTGAAAAGAGGGAATACTGACCACGTACTGAAAAAACCTCAAAACAAAACAAAACAAAGCAAAATGGTGCTCAGTGACACATATTGTTGAGATGCCCATGAACTCCCTTGAATCTACAGTGGTTGCTTATAATTCCCAGTACATTTTCTCTGAAATTAAAAAAATGTACCTAGCTACAAGTGAGTGAGAATCACATTGTTGTAGGGATATTTCAAAGATATCAAGATTAGCAAAGAATAATGCTTTAGTTGTTATTATTGATAGTAACATGTTACTTGAGCACCTAATGTATTATTTTGCAGTAACATGATTGAGAACCTCTTGCCTCAATGACTAAATTCTTTACCCTTTACTGAAATGGAGCAGGACCCTGTGGGGCCCTCTGAGGTACAAATCTTTTCCGTGTCCCCTCTTTCTTGTTTATAGGAAATAGTCTTCATTTAGCCTCCTTGACCCTCCCTGAGTTCCAAAGGGCAGATTCAGACAGTTGCTAATCAGAAAAGGCAGGGAACACAGAAACAAAGGAGGAGCAGTCAAGAAACTATAGTGCAGCCATGGGGCAGGGTCCTGGTTCCTCCTCAAGGAACCATAACAATATACCTTTGAGTTCTTCTCTTGGAACTAAGGCCACTGCCCAGGTGGAAGGTGGTAACTTCAGGCTGATCACAAGATTCCTGGAGCACCACACTGTTACCTCACCACCAACCAATCAGAAGAAAGTCTGCACACAGTGAAAGATAATGAAGACTCTGACCACCTCCTCAAATGATTAACTGTGATTAACTTCCCCTTTCTCCCTTTAAAAACTTTAACGGTTGAGCAGAATCTTTGGAGTTGGTTTTCAGACATGAGCCCACCTTCTCTCCAGGTTGCTGGCCTCCTGAATATAGCAATCTTTCTTTTCCAATCAACATTTGTCTCTCGAGTATTGGCTTTCAAGCTGCGAGCAGCCGACCCTGAGCTGTGTAACATTACCATCCATGTATATTTGATATATTATGACTTAGAGTTTTTTTTAAAAAAAATTAAGCACAAATGAGCCCATAGTTACATATTATTCTGCAGGATGCTTCTCTCACTTAACATGTCTTGTGCTCCTGTCCACATTTAGAGTCATTTTTTTATTTATGCTACATATCTGAAATGGCTATAGCTATAACTTTGACTTGGATGGAACAACCATTGCACAATTTAAGAGTGTCAAAATACTCAGTGATCAAGAAAAAAGATATTTTAGGTCAATATCATTTTCAAAATCAAATAAATGCCAAAAAAATCTATGATGAACAAAATATAAAAATTTTAAATAAAGACCAGTGCTGTGCTGAGCCATATTGGAGCCCGAGGCAAAAGAAAAATGAAGTTAATTAAATTAATGAAACTAAGTAAATTAATTTAAAATCATTTAAGATCATTACTACTAATGAGAAAATGTCAAAGATGACAATTGTCCCCATTGAAAACAAGATAAAGAAATGTTGAAAATGTTATATACTTTGTACCCATTAAAGCTACAAAATTGACATTGTAATAAATTCTGGCTTCAGTGTCCTCCAAAAAAATTAACAAAATACATGAAAACCTATAAATAGGAGTGCATATGCAGGCTTAAATGTGATTCAGCATGGCATTAATCTTTATTTAAAATTTTGATATTTTGATCACCATTAATTTTTTCACATCAATTTTGATTTTTAAAAATTTTGCATTGAAGTTTCATCTTGGTCTATGGCCATACCACCCTGAATGTGCCCAATCTCATCTGAAGTATAATCTTGATTACTGAGGGGTTTTGTTTTTTGTTTTGTTTTTTTGTGTTTTTAGCGCTCCGTAAGTTTTGTACTTGAGGTGATTGTCTCACTTGCCTCACTCTAATCCTGGCCCTGAATCCCATTACTCTGCTTCTTGACCAAATTGGAGATGAACTTCAAGTAGAAGAATAAATGAGAGCTGTACAAGGCATGGCAGAAAGTGCTTTCTGACAGGGTATGGGGTATTTATCCCAGGTCAGGTATCTTGAAGTTGCCCTCAACTTTTCCTTCAGATTGCCATTTAGGTTTCCTGGCCTTGACTAAATTGTCAACTAGACAAAGCAGCTGCTCTGTGTGTGTGGGGGGGGGGGTGGTAAAGGGGAGCAGAATGGGTAACCCCAAAATATGCCTCTTTGACATAAGGATTATTTTAAGCTGATTATATTTAAGAAACTGCAACACAGGAGAAGCTCTGAAAACAGTAGAAGTTAGGGAATTCTATCATTTGTAGATCTACATTTTTGTAGGGAAAAGCTACATTGTAAGGGAAATCTACATTTTATAAGGGAAATCTACCTTTTTAAAGGAAATTTACATTAGAATGGAAGATACTTATTGCCAGAGAACTTTTTCACCAGAGAGACTTACCTGCCTGGCAAGATGACCTTTGTTTTCAAAACATCTCCTCCTCTCACCTTCCTGTGAATTGCCTTCCTGTTTTTGAAGCATCAGACCCCTATCCCTTTCCTTAGCTCAGGATGGTGCATTGGCTTCAATCCTCTGGCTGCCTTTTGAGTCTCATCTTTGTGGACTCCTGTACCTATGTATGTAATTAAATATGTTTTTCTCCTTTAAATCTCATTTTATAGGGGTCTCAGCCAAGAACTCAGAAGGGTAGAGAGAAAATTATTTTTCCTCCACTACAGGGCAGATGAGTGGGGGATGATCCTTTGAGACCTCCAGTGACCTTCGTCTACTGTGGTATGTGGTATTTCCAAAGATTTCCATTTTCTGCCTTTGATTTGCTTTGTGGAGCTTCTTAGCTACTCCTGATGTTCCTCTTTTCTCAGCCTCTACCATCCACTTTATTTGATTATCTTGCCATTTCCACCCCCATGTGCCTCAGGTGGAATTTTAAGAATCCTGAAATTATGGTCAGGTTTTAATGTTTGACAGAGATGTATCCTTGAGAGAAAGAGGTCTAGTTATTACCAGCTGGGTTTTGGTTCTTGGTGATGAAGCCACTCTTGCTTAGACGTTGAGCAGTTGTGGAAATGTTCCCTTCTTGTGAAGGATCTCTGGCAAGCTGTTGGATGTGACAAGGGCTCTGTGAACCCTGGCCTTTGGCTCCAGTTTTAAGAGTTTTCCTTTATTCACTGGGCAGCCTTTACCATTATGAATCTTGCCTTTTTGCAAGACCAGTGAATTCTGCAAAGGTTTATTGATCTTGATTTAATGTATTCATATGAAGAAATGTAACAGCGAGGGAATAAAGCTTATGTAGGCATTGCAAGGGTCCCTTTGGGGGTCCACTCTATATTACTCATAGCAATGAAAAGTAGAAATGGCAAGTTATATTAGCTAAGTTCAAGATACAAAAGGCAATATTAATTTCACAGGAAGTGTGAAAGGATATGTAAATGTGATCAACTCCCAGGAAAACATTGCAGTATACCACTTCAGGCTTTGAAATTATGCAGTTTAATAAACACTTGTTAAGAAGCATCACATACCAAACATTGAATTTTAAAGCACGTGTTTCTGATCACATACTGTTTTTATGGAACAGCATTATTTTCCTAAGTTTTTCGAACCCTAAACATAAAGATTGGGGTGTGCAAAGTAGTAGATTTATCAGTAGCAGTCACATGTTCTTGGGAAAGCACAGATGGTTGTGAAAAGAAAAATTCCATGTTGTTGCTTTTTAATTAAAAGTGTAATTTGGAAGTGTGGGCCATTAGACTAGAACCTGAAGTAAAAATTTCTAAGGCAAATGTGTTTAGCCAGTAACTGATGAGGGAGAATTATCATGGAGTTTTAATTAGTTCAGCTCTAATGGGAGAAGCTTTCATGTAAGTTTCTTCTGGCAACTTCCTTGGGTCTATGCTTCTTGGCTAGAAACCTTCCTATTTATTTATAATCAGAACCAAGCTTGAGCTCCTACTAAATGGAAAGGGCTGTTAGGAAGTTGCACCGGATTTTAAAGTCTTAAAGACCAAGCTGTATAGGCAGAGTAAAAAAAAAAAATCTTCATCTTTGAATGAAGTGTTTTCTCAGATGTTTCAATAGATTGTTCAGAGATCAATAGATTGTTCAGAGACTCGGAGGAGTTTTACAGTGTTTTAGACACGCATCAGTAATATTTTGTTCTGAATTTGCTCGTCTTGTACTTTCGTGGAGCTTTTCATTGCTGTTCAGTCTTGCGTTAAGAAATTGAGATAAAAAAGCATTAGGGAGAATGCTTACACTAAGTGGGTGAGGTGTGAGTGAAGGAAACCGTTATTTTCAAATACTGCTGGTGGCAAGTCAGCTGTGTATATAAAAAAATCTTGTATACTGTTTGATCCAACAATTCTGTGTCTATATATTTATCTTAAAGAAATATCTTGACAAATTCACAAAGGCATGTGTCTTTAAGTAATTTTGTTGTAGAGCTGTTCATGATATTAAGAAGAAAAACCAAACATCCTAAGTGCAAAATACATGGTTAAATATTTTCTGTCTTTTGTTGGGGAGGAAGAAATTTTCCTCTACCCTTCTAGGTCCTTCCAGCTGTTCTAAGAATTAAATCGAAGCGAGAAAGATTAAGAGGAGAAAGTCAAAGAAAAGTTTAATAACATGTTTACATGGGAGAGACCCAGGAAAATTGAGTAGTTCGTTAGGATGACTGAAACCCTCACCTTAAGCAGCATCTTCAGCTGAAGACAAAAGAGGATGTTGAGGGTAGTGGTTTGGGACTTCAAAGGGAAGGAAGGCCATTGACATGGATTTGGACAAGCAAAAGGTCGGTAAGTAAATGTTTGCTGGGCCAGGCAGTGACAGTGGGACACAGAGTGGACTGATCTCTAGACCCTACCCCCACCATACCTAGCCTATGTTCTTTGCGGATATCTCTGGAGATAGCTCTATTCTGGGAATAGGTCCTCTATCTACATTCTTTTAGCAGTTAGGGGGAAGGTCGTAGTTTCTTCCTAAATCTTTTGGGCCTTGATTGTTTTCAGCTTGAAATAATCCTCATGCCAGAGAAACATTTTGGGGTGGTGAATTTTGCTTCCCTTCTCTCCCCTACACTTTATACAGTGGAATACCATGTAGACTTTAAAAATGCTATTTAAAAAAATTTTAATTTAATTTTTATTTTTTAAAATTTATTTATTTTTGGCTTCATTGGGTCTTAGTTGCGGCACGCTGGCTCTTTCGTTGTAGCACAGGCTCTTTGTTGCAGTGTGCGGGCTTAGTTGCCCCGTGGCATGTGGGATGTTAGTTCCCGGACCAGGGATTGAAACCATGTCCCCTGCACTGGAAGGCTATTCTTAACCACTGGACCACCAGGGAAGTCCCGAAAAATGCTATTATTGATGACTCAATAACATGGAAAGATTTTTATATTAAGTGAAAATAAAAATAAACTACAAAATAGGAAGTATAGTAAATATAGTCTTATTGAATAGAATTTTTAAATAGGTATATATTGATACAGTAATATGTCCTAAAATGTTAACTGTTCCAGAATTTTTCTTTGAACTTAACTATAGTTTTTTTCTATAATAAACATGGATTACTTGATGATAAAAATAAGAGAAAATGCACCATCGATGCGAGATAATAAAATATAACACAGGTGATCCTTGCTTTATAAAAGTAGGTGATTATAAAACAGATTTGCACTACAAATTATTATTTGCTCTAGAGAAAGATTGCTGTGGTTATGATGAGTTAGTATCTTCTTTAGTAATTCAGGTTTAGTTCACAGCTCTCTAGTGAATCTAGCCTGCTGAGGAAACCTGGGGTTAGGGAAAATGAAAGCTACAGCGTTAGGAGATGAAAGGCCTGCAGAAACAAAGTTTATGCATCTTTGAATTTTCCCTGAGGTCAATAGGCAAATAGTATTTTATTCCTATAGCAGGCCCTTGATGCCAAAATCTCAGCCTCTGTGCATCGGTGCGGAATCAAGTCTCGGAGACAGAGTTTTGGGTGAAGTAGAAAAGAATAGTTTTATTGCTTTGCCAGGTAAAGGGGGACACACTGGGCTCCTGCCCCGAAAAACTATGTGTCCCAACCAGGGAGGATTTGATGAGGAGTTTTATAGCAATGGTTCAAGGGTGGGGTTGCTGATGAGATTAGGGTGTGTGCAAGGCCTTCACTCCTCTAATCTGGTCTCAGCTAATCTTCTTGATAAACTTCTCTGGTTCCTTTAATGTAGCCTCAGGTGGTTTTTCTATGGTATGAAGAATGCTGACATCTTAAAGAGCTTAAAGACATTGTTATGTGTATCACTTGAGGTGGAACCAGGACCCTGCCCCAAGGCTGCACTATTGTTTCCTGGCTGCCCCTCCCTTGTCTTTGTATCCCTTCCCTTCCCGGATTAGCAACTGTTCAGATCTGCCCTTTGGAACTCAGGGAAGGTCATGGAAGCTGGAGTCAAGAAATGGGACAGAAAGGCTTCCATGCCCAGGTGCCCCACAAGGTCCTGCTCAGTTTCACCCTTTTATACCATACTGAGGGACACTTAAATGTATTCAATAAAGGGAATTCCTTTATATAGCGAGCACAAGGAGAGCCTTTCTGTAATTCAGAATTCAGATACAATTAAACTTGACTCTGTAATTAAAAATTTTTTTAAAAATCCTTTTGCATGGCAAAAAGCATAAAGTCAAACCACAAGTGATAAGCTGAGGGAAAACATTTGCAAGATATCTTATGATAAAGAGTTAACATTCTTCATATGTGATTTGAGGAGTTATTACAAAGTACAAATTGAGGAGAAAAAAACCCATAAAACCAGTAGAAAAGTGGCAAAAGACCTAGGCAGTTCACAAAAATTGATATAAAAATGGTCTTTCAGCATATGAAAGTTATGTTTAACTTCACTCATAAGAAGAGCTATGCAGTATCATCTGTACTTATGAAATATTGAAAACATCCTAAATGCCTGTGTATAGGAGATTATTTGAATGAGTCATGGCATAACTCACACAGTGGTGTGCTGTAAAATAGAATCAGAAGGATCCTTATGAATTAACATGGAGTGCTTCTCAGAGACGTTGTTAATGCAAAAAGCAAAGTATGGAAGGATATAGATAGCATGCTACATTTTATGTATGAAAGAAGGAGAAATAAGAATGTCTGTCTATCTATCTATCTGATTATTTTTGCAAAAGGAAACATAGAAAGGATAAAGTGGAAAAAATGAAATTGGTAATCTGTAGTGTGGGAATGGGATTCGAAGAGTTAGGGAAGGGAGTGATACCACCCTGAAGATACCTTTCTTTATAGTTTTGACTTTGAAACCATGTTAATGTTTTGTATACCCAAAAGATAAAATTAAACTACAAGACTGGGAGTAAAAATGGAATAAAAACCGAGGTAAATGAATCTAACTATATATCAAGTGAATGATATGATCACACATAAGGGAAAGAAATAATAATTCAAGTTATTTTGAACACAGTATCTTGACTGTACTTTTGGCTCAGTTTAAAGATAACTAGAAAGAAATCTTGAACTTTTTACATTTACAATTGCTGTTGATAGTGGTAGTGATGGAACATTCTGAAATTATTTTTATGTGTTGTAGGACTGTACAACTGAGTATATATATATTGGGGGGGGTAGCCTGTATGTCACTGTGGAAGAATAGTAATACAATAGTAATACAAATAAATATGGAGTGAGGGAAGGGAAGGTAGAACAGTGTACTATTGGATTGAGATTAGAAGTGTCAATATGAACACATGATAAAACATACATATAGATTAAACACACATATAGATTAAACATACATATATGTATGATTAAACATACATATAGATATAAATATATATTTATAATTCATAGTTCTGTCTTATGAAAAGGTCTCCAAGCAGTGACAAGCCCAGCACCAATGAGCACACCTAGTTCCTGGTTCTTTGTTTCTAAATACCATTTCCCATGAAAAGGAACTTGGAGAAATTCTCATTCCAGGTCCCAAGCGGGAAAGTACAGGAAAACCTGGAACATTTTGTTGTGCCAGCAAATAAGAAACTGCTAGAAAAAAAATGGATGAGGATATGTCTGAATGACACAGAAGCCAGCTTCAAACAGGATACTTAAAGGTCAAGCTAATAAGGTATACTTAAACCACAAATAAATAAATAAAGAAGGGAGGAAGGCAAGCTCTTCTTATATAGAATACCAACTAATAAATGTGGAAGAAATGATGGAATTAGAAAATCACTATTTTACAACTTCTCTAGTAATAATTAATTCAGACTAGAATTATCAGTAAATGCTAAAATCATCGAGCAGAAGCTTTTTTGGGAACAGGATATTTGCATAGTTTCAAAAAATCTCGCTACACATTATTTATTATATGCATTTATACTGTAGGGGAAGAAAAAGTTTTCCTCAACCCTCTTGGAGTCCCTGGCTGGGTCTGAAAATTAAAATGATAAAGACAGGTTAACAGGAGAAAAGCATACAAATTTATTTAATGTAAGTTTTACACGATGTGTGAGCCTTCATAAGGAAACGAAGACCCAAAGAAACAGACCTGCGTATTTTTATTCTAGCTTTGATGACGAGTGGGCAGCCATGTAGAAGTATGATAGGTCAGAGAATATGAAGTAAGTGCAGTTAACTGGGAGCAACTTAGCAAGGCCTGTTTGTAAGGATTCTTCTCAGTGTCCCTTTGTCTTCAGATATAGGAATGATCCTTTCCTCCAGAAGAAGGACACCTCTCACATGAGGGTTTTATGCTCTGTTTCAGGGGAGAATGCCAGGGGCAGCTTTGAGATTTTCCTACTGCCATTTTCTCAAACTCCTTCACTTTAAAATATGCAGTATACCAAGGTGCCATATTTTGGGTTAGCATGAACTAAATCCCATCAATACACACAACAGGCACAGACACATAGACAAAGACAAAGACACACACACACACACACACCCATGCAAGGAGTAATCAAGATATCATCTTATGCAAAGGATCAAAGTTAACATCACCAACAATGAGAACAACTTCCATCAGGTGCCTCCTGATATAATGCAATAAGAAAGACATAAAATCACTTAAGTAGTATGCCTTTTAAAATGTGTAATGTGAATCTAACCCTGAGGACACAGTCAGACTAGCATAAATATCTTAGCCACAGATCTGTCCTCTTCAAAAATGTTAATGACATTATAGGCAAAGAAAGACTGAGGAACTACTCTAGATTCAAGAAGACTAAAGAGACATTGCAACTAAAAGCATTGTGACCCTGGCTTGGGGAAAAATGGCCGTACAGGATATTCTTGGGATTGAGAAATGTAAATGTGGACTATATGTAAGAAAGTATTTTATCAGTGTTCCCTGAGTTTGATCATTGTACTATGGTTATGTGACTATCCTAATTCTTAAAAGATTTTGAAATCTCCCTGCAGGAGACGAAAAGCTTATTTCCCTCTATCCTTCTAGGTTCAGTGGCTGGGGCCCACAAGTCAAACTGACAAAAGTCAGATTAACAAAAGAAAAAACAGTTTTAATTACTTATGTATGTGTCAGGGAGGAAGAAGTTGTCCTCTTCCCTTCTTAGTTCTTCTGAGTGGTCTAAGAATTAAGTAGACCTGAGGCAGATTAACTGGAGAAAATAAAACAAAAATTTAATAAAGTATACATGGGAGAGAGTCGGGAGAACTGAGTAACAAACCAAAATGGTGGAAGCCCACCTTAAATACCATCTTCCGCTGAAGACAAAGAGGTTATTGAGGGTGGGGAGAGTCAGTTATGGAAGGTTACCAGGAAAAGCACATAAACAAGGGTAAGGATGTTATGCAGATTTAAGTCATTGCCCTCTCCATTGATAAGAATTGGCCTGGTATAGCAAGGGAGACACTTTACAAATAGAGATTTCCCTTGTATAACATGTAAATATTTCTTACAGTGACTCCTGCTTGGTTTTCAGAGCTTCTCCTGTGTCTGCTATTTCTTAAAGATAAGCAGGTTAAAATAATCCTTGTGCCAAAGAGGCATATTTTGAGGTGGCAAACTTTTCTCCCTTACCTATGCATGCAGTGGCACTGGAGTTCACAAAGAAAAAATGTGGCTCCAGGAGGTGGCCAGATGATTGAGGCTTATATATCATTCTAGTCTAAACAAAGAAAAATGGGGTTTGGGACTTCTGGGCAAGGGAATGGGGGCAGGTTATGGTAAGATGGGGAAGGAAATGTATGGTAAATGAAAGTTATCTTGCTATGCAGATAAGAGTCTCTCCCGCTGATAAAGTTGTCTCCAAGAGTTGTTCTCTTCCTAGTAGGAAGACATCTTTACAAATGGAAATTTTCTTTATAAATTTTTGGACAGAAGGAGGTAAAGAGTCTGGATGTTCTCAATTGCCTTCAGCTCAGAATAATCCTTCTGTCAAAGTGGGTGTTGAATATACTATTTTGGAGTGGTATTCTAGGACCATATTCTGGTATCTGTCCAGCACTTATACTCAAATGGTTTAGGAAAAATCTTTTTTTTTTCCTTCCCCTTTTCATTTGAGGGAGAGGGGGTATAGTATATAGGGAGGAAGAGATAAAATAAATATTGCAAAATCGTAGCAATTGATGAATCTAGTGAATGGTATATGGAAGTTCATGGTATGATTATTACAAGTTTTCTATAGTTTTGAATTTTTTTTTCAAAATAAAAAGTTTAAAAAAATACTAAAAGCCCAAAAGCCTTTAGTCTTTGAAATTTTTGCCAGGCCACAGAGCTTTGTTTTATTAGGGATCCTAACTTTCCAGATGCAGTGAATGCATTTCATCTCCAATTTAAGTTACCTCAGAAAGTGCTCATTACATTCAGTTTAACTCTCCCACCCAAATGGCTCTCCGAGCTATCTGTGCATCCCACATCATCTCTTGACTAACAAAATTATTTTACCCATTCTTGTGAAATTGGGTCCTGTTGGTCAACAACTGACAGAATTTATATGCTCCTTCCCTTCTGTAGATACCACAATCGTGTCCCTGAGGCAGCATTGGGTACCTTTGCTTTGGAAAGGATGGGGTCTCTGCTGAAATAAGCAGTGTGTGCAGTTTTGGTACAGGGGAGAAAGTGCCTGATAATATCTATCTGAAATATAACCATTTGGAACTAATGTATATTAATGTTTCGTCGTATGTAACTGGAGCCTTCTTTGATGCGGTTAATTACACACAGGTTAAGAAGAGATTTCATCCTTTGTCATCTTGAGTTTCAGATGCCAGATAAATCAAATCAAACAAAAATCAACTTCCAAAAAAGCATACTGGAGGTTTGATGCGGTTGTTGAGGATGAATTGGGAAGTAGTCAGAACCTAAGTGTTGATTTCAGGGCAGCCCAGCATTCAGGAGAATTCGATTTTGACATTCTGAAAACGGTGAAACTTTTCCGTTATTCTAGAATGGACCTTGCTAGGGAAATATAAATTGTATGCTACCCTTCTGGGATTTCTACCTGAATTTGATTTCTTGTGCTAACTCCTATGAAGCTCCTTGATTTCTCTTTCTTGGTTTGTGCTAGTCTAGTGATTGTGGATGGGATCCTTGACCTCACTTTGGTTGGAAGGTACCTGCCCAGTATGGCTCCTTAGATGGACATGCCCTTGGGCCAAACAGGGGAGAGTCAGCCCTGGAACTATTCAGGTGCAGTGGTGGCCATCAGACATTAAGGATGGCTTTGAGAGAGGTGGCTGCCTGGCTTAGTACAAGTTATTCTTGCTGGCAAGAAAAAAATAATGCCAGTATTACCTAAATCTCTGACAAATCTTGTCTCGCAAAGGAAGACCTTTGACCTCCACATAATGAGTACTCAGTAAATACTGGCTGCATACATAAATGGAGCTAAATTTAATGAATGTATTTCTTCTACATTTAAAAATAATATGTTCCCATTGTGGAAAATCTGGATGACAGAGACTTCTCTAAAAACAAAAATAGATATTACCCATAACCCACTGTGCAATTAAATCTTTGTGGACAATGTTATAGTTTATCTATGCCTGGATATTTTAACACAATTGTATTTTCATAATTACATATCTTTTTATTATATCTAATTATAAGCATTTCCCCATATTATTACAAAGTCTTCATAACCATAATTTTAATGACTATGTTATCCTCCCACATAGGAGAATTTCTTCAGTCATTCCTTTATCATGGGGGCACTTACGTTGCTGTCTGCAATTTCTTGTGCCCTGCATAAGTGTGGCCAAACAAACCAAAAAGTCAGAGTTTGAAGCAGAGAAAGGTTTATTGCAGGGCCAAGTGAGGAGAACAGCTGGCTTGTGCTCAAAAAAAAAAAAAAAACAAAACCACTGAACTCCCCTATGGTTTTTGGGGAAGAGTTTTTAAAGGTAAAATTTGTGGTGAGGGCTGCAGGGTGTGTGACTTTCTTCTGATTGGTTGGTGGTGAGGTAACAGTGTGGTGCTCCAGGAATTTGTGCTCAGCCTGAAGTTACCATCCTCCAAGTGGATGGGGGCCTTGGTTCCTGCAGAAGAACTCAAAGATATATTGTTATGTATATCCCTTGAGAAGGAACCAGGACCCTGCTTTATCTCTGCACTATTGTTTCTTGATGGCTCCTCCTTTATTTCAGCATTCCCTCCCTTCCTTAATTAGTAACTGTTTGAATCTGCCCTTTGGAACTCAGGGAAGGTCTAGGAGGCTGAAATCTTTTCCTTACAAATGAGAAACAGGGACACGGAAAGGCTTTGGTACCTGGAAGGGTCCCACAGGGTTTTGCTTGGTTTCAACTTTTTGATGCTTTGTTGCTTTAGGTAATGTTGGTATTAATATTTATAAATTTGCTTGTTTGAGACTAACAAGCGTTTATTTGTAAGTATTGTTGTGGATGTAGAAAACTTTATTCTTCTAGGTTCTTCTGGCTGATCTAAGAATTAAATTGACATGAAGCAAATTAACTGGAGGAAATCAAATTTAATTGCTTACGTATGGGAGTCCCACATACAAGTAAGGGTCAGATATCCCATATACATGAGAGGTTCAAAAGCAGAAAGGTAAAATGAGGTAAATATGCTGTCCTGAGCTAAGGAATGGAATAGGGGCCTGGGGCTTCCAAGGACAGGAGGGTCATTCACAGGACAATAAGAAGAAAAGCAGATGCTGGGAGAATTAAGCACTGTCCATGCAACTCCACTCAGAGAGCTTAACTGGAAGCTCCCACCTGGTTTCTCCTGGACTCTGCCCCATGTGCCTTTCTCCTTTGCTGACTGTAATTTGTATCCTTACACTGCATTAAACCACCATAATGGAGAGGATACCAGCTTTTCTGTGAGTCCCTCTAGCAAATCATCATAACCAAGGGTGGTCCTGGGGACTCCCAACACAGGTAGAGCAGAGAGAACAAGGGCTGTGGGGGAGGGGAACGACTGAGGTGAGGAAATGGAGAAAGAGACTGGAAAAAAAAAAAGAGACTGGAAAAAATAAAAAGAAAAAGAAGAAAAGCAGATGCTTGGTAATTAGATGTTTACCCTGCCATATAGATGGGACCACTTAGATAAAATTTATCCTTGGTAATAACTCTTTTTTGGGGAAAATCTCCAACTTAAATTCTTCTAGGTAGTTAAAGGTGGGGGACAGTAGTTTCTCTTGAACGTGCAGGATCTCGACTGACTTTAGCTCACAATAATCTTTAATCAAAATTGGCACATTTCGGGGAGGCTCATTCTGAACCCCTGTAGTATTTATAATTTCCCCCTTTCCCATGTTCTCAAGAGGAAAGACAGCTTCTTCTTGCATCTGGCCTGAAAAGGTGCTGAGCAATAGGAGGAGATCCAGATTTGGAGAAGCCAGAAAAAAAAGGCCACTCTAATCTGCATTATACAAGACAAAGGAATTACCCAGTGGAGAGTGGAGAGCACTCTGTTGAGGTGGCCTGAGAAAGAGGGGGAGAATTATAAGGAAGAAAGCAAGTGTGTCTGTCACTATTAAAGCTGAGAGCATTGGGAGAAAACTTGGATGACTTACGTGCCTGGTGGGGGGGGGGACGGTGGGGGGACTGCCTGTTTTATATTTCACCAAAAAGAGTATTTACATGTATTGTTATCATTTCACAAAAGAGAACATGTTAGCCCCAGAAAACCTGAAAGGATGACATCTCAAAGTGTAAAAGTGAAATGAAATAGCTCCATTAAAACCTATTAGAAAGTATGTATTTTTCTCATTACTCTGTGGACTGTTGATGATGTGGCTGCACCCCCGCAGTCCATGGACTGACGCTGGGGAGCCATACAATCAAATGATCTGTAAGGTCCATCGATGCACGCTGAAGAAGCTTGCATTTAGTGAAGAGCTGGGTTCCAGCCTTGACCTGATGGATGATTTTTGAGCCATACATTCCATGAATATCTCAGTTTCCTGTTTGGCCAACTTATGAAGATCAAGTAAGATATCATTTGTAGAAGTGCTGTTGTCTAAATGCCTTGGTACTTGGATATGAGGCTCAGAAAAGGAGTGTGATAAATTGTACAGTCCCAGGAAATAAGTGACATTTCATTAACCCATAGTTTGTGCAATAACCCATTTTTTGCAGTTTCTGAGAATGATTTCAAGAGATAAGAAATACAACTAAAAATGGAAAAGGTATTTTATTGGCTTATCTACTGAAAAAACACTGACACGTGACATCTACAACTCCTGGATCTAGGAGATCAAATGATCTATCCATTGTTTTCTCTAAGGCAGTGTCTCACCTAATGGCAAGAGGGCTCCCAGGAATATATACCCATTCCATCCTACCAGTTCAGTAATTTCAGTAGGAAACGATAAAGTTTTGTATTTCTAGTAGTTCTAGTGAAAGTTCAAAGTTTCAGTCTTATTGGCACTGTCCCAAGGTGATTGACCAGATCTAGGAGCCTATTCTTGAAGGTGTAAGTAGATTCAGTCCCTCCTAAACAGCATACACTAACAATAGGGGTGGAGTTGTTTCTCAGAGAAAAATTGGGTTTCTGGTAAAAGAAGGTGGGGTCTGGATGATGGTCAGGCAGAACAAGAAAGACCTACTGTAGAGTTGAAGTAGCCTTCCAAGCCAGTAAATGCAGCCAGTGGAATTGCCTGGCATATCTGGGAAGGCCTTTGTGTAAGACATTTTCTACTGACTGCCACAACATCATTGTTTAGTGGCAGGCAGTGTCTTTGCCATCAATTAAATCCTAATACCACTAAGCAGAAATTAAAGAGCTTTAATGGGATGTTGGACCTATCGATGAATGCGCAGGACAGTAGCTCATGCCATTGATGTGTAAAATCAAATATCTTTACCCACTGGGGATGTCATCATTTAAATGGGCCTATTGATTTTAGGTTTTGGCAGGGCTTCTTTGACCCTGGAAAGCTCCACGTTGCCTGAGGGGACATCACCTAAGGTGTAACTCCACATTATGTTGTCCTGAATTGGACCCACACTAACTTAACCATCTGTCCTAGGGTGGTCTGGCCTAGACAGGGTCTCTGGGAAGACTAGAGCAATTCATTTTGTTTTATGTTTATTGATGAATTCATTTGGAAAATCTGCTTCTAGGCACTGAACACATTCTAGTCATGTAAGAAGGACTACTTGTTTGGAAAATGTTTAATTATATATATATTTTTTTTGTTTATTTTTTTAACATTCATTCACTCATTCATTCATTCATTTATGGCTGCATTGGGTCTTTGTTGCTGCACGCGGGCCCTCTAGTTGCGGGAAGCGCGGGCTACTCTTTGTTGCAGTGCACGGGCTTCTCATCGTGGTGGCTTCTCTTGTTGCAGAGCATGGGCTCTAGGCGCACGGGCTTCAGTAGTTATGGCATGCGGGCTCTAGAGCACAGGCTCAGTAGCTGTGGCGCACAGGCTTAGTTGCTCTACGGCATGTGGGGTCTTCCCGGACGAGGAATCGAACCTGTGTCCCCTGCATTGGCAGGCGGATTCTTAACCACCGCGCCACCGGGGAAGTTTTGGAAAATGTTTAATTATTGTATCAACACGTTTTAAAAAAAATTTTCCAGCTTTATTGAGGTATAATTAACAAATAAAATTGTAATATATTTAAAGCATACAATGTGATGATTAGCTCTGTGTATATGTTGTGAAAAGATTCTTACCATCAAGAATTAACACATCCATCACACCTCACATGTTTATCTTTTTTTTTTCATTTTTTGATGAGAATACTTAAGTTCTGTTCTCTGAGCTAGTTAGCTAGTTTTAATTATACAATACAGCATTATCACCTATAGTCACATTGAATGTTATACATTGGATCCTCAGACCTATTCATTTTATAACTGAAAGTTTGTATGCTTTTACCGGCGTCTCCCTATTTCCTCCACCCACCCCGCGCCCCCCCCAGCCCATGGCATTCACTATCCTATTCTCTGTTTCTATGAATTTGAATTTTTTTAGATGCTGCAATGAACATGAGACTGCAGATATCTTTTCAAGATAGTGATTTTGTTTTTCTTGAATATATACTTAGAAGTAGAATTGCTGGATTGTATGGTAGTTCTATTTTTAATTTCTTGAGAAACCTCCACATTATTTTTCTTGATGGTTGTACCACTTTACATTCCCATCAACAGTGTACAGAGGTTTTGTCTTCTCCACATACTTGCCTGGATTTATTATTTTCTCCTGTCTTTTTGATAATATACATCCTAACTGGTAGGAGGTGACATCTCACTGTGGTTTTGATTTGCATTTCCCTGATGATCAGTGTTGTTGAGTACTTTTTCATGTACCTGTTGGCCATTTGTATATCTTCCTTAGAAGATGTCTATTCAGGTCCTTTATCCATTTTTAAATTGGATTATTTGGTTTTTTTGCTATTGAGTTGTATGAGTTCCTTTTGTATTTTGGATATTAACCCCTTATCAGATACATGATTTGCAAATATTTTCTCCAGTTCAGTAGGTTGCCTTTTCATTTTGTTGATGGTTTCCTTTGTTGTGCAGAAGCTCTTAAGTTTGGTGTGGTTCCACTTCTTTACTTTTGCTTTTGTTGCCTTTACTTTTGGTGTCAAATACAAAAAATTATTGCCAATACCAATGTCAAAGAGTTTACTCCCCATGTTTCCTTGTAGGATTTTTTAAAAAGTTTTGACTCTTATGTTTAAGTCTTTAATCCATTTTCAGTTAATTTCTTTTGTATGATGTAAGGTCGGGACCCATTTTCATTGTTTTGCATATGAATATCCAGTTTTCCAACCAACTTTTATTGGAGAGACTATTCCTTTCCCCATTGTATATTCTTGGCTCCTTTGTTAAAAGTTAATTGACCATATATGCACGGTGTGGATCTCTTTTGAGTCATCTTTCTTGGAATTCTTATGTCTTCCTGGACCTAGATGTCTGTTTCTCTCCTCAGCTTAGGGAAGTTTTCAGCCATTATTTCTTTGAGTAAGCTTTCTGTCCCTCTCTCTTCTGCTTCTCAGACTCCTGTAACCTTATAGTATGTATATTGATCTACTTGATGTATCTCATAAGTCCCTTAAGCTATCTGCATTGTTTTTCATTCCTTTTTCTTTTTGTTCCTCTGTTTGGATGAATTCTACTTTCCTATATTCAAGTTCATGTATCCTTTTTGCTGTTTGATCTAGTCTGCTATTGAACCCCTATATTGAATATTTCAATTCAGTTATTGTATTCTTCAGTTCTACGATTTCTTTTTGGTACTTCCTTATATTTTCTGTATCTTTGTAGAAATTTTCAGTTTTTTCATGCATTGCTCTCTTGACCACAGGTAGAATCTTATGACTATTATTTTGAACTCTCTATTGCACAAATCACTTATCTCTGTTTCATTAAGAGCAGCTTTTAGAGATTTATCTTCTTTTGTTTGGAACATATTCCTCTCTTTCTTCATTTTACTTGGCTGTTTGTGTTGATTTCTGTGCATTGGATAAAACAGCCACCTTTCCCAGTCTTGACAGACCTGTCTCATGTAGGAAATAAACCTCATCAGTCAGCCTGGCCCAAGCTCCTGGCTGCCTCTCAAACCTTTGTGGTTGTCTAAGCCTTTTATCTTTGTTCTCAGTGACTCCTGATGCTTGAGAGTATGCCAAGACCCATCAGTGTCCGCAAAGGAAGGATTGCAGTGAGCACCTAAATGCGGGTTGATTAGAAGCCAAGCCCTCAGACAGCAACTGGGAAAGTATGCAATTAAATCCTTTCTAGGGAGAAACTGGGAGATGGGCATTTTTGCCTGCTGTATCTACATTGAGCCCAAGTTTACAACGATGGGGTGGTGTTCCTGTGCCTGTTTAAAAACTGCTTTATCTTTGCTATACTCCTGTGGACTTATGAATGTAGGTCCTACTGGCTATCAGAGATGGGTGATTTGGATGCCTGTCCCTCGGGTGGTAGCCACAAAATCTTTGGACGCTAGACTTGTGTACAAGCTCTTTCCAGAAAGATGCTGAAGACCTTATTTTATTGTTGGAGTGAGCTGGGGGCAGAAGGTGGGGAAAGTGCCCAGTGGCTCCTGAGGGCTCCAGGTGGGTATCATGGACAGTCTCTAGATGTGTGCATCTAAACTTGTAAGCTTACAGAAAGAATTTTCAGACTATCAGTTTTGGTTATTATTTCAGTTATTGATTGCTTTTAACAAACTAACCTAGAACTTTGTGGCTTAAACCAATGATTCATTATTTCTCAAGGTGCTGTAAGTCAGGAATCAGAGCATGGCTCAGCTGGGTAGTTTTTCTGCTCCATTTGGTTTAGGGCGGGTCGTTTGCTGGGTTGTATTCAGCTTGTGGCTGTGCTGGCCAGGAATGATGGTCAAAGAAGGATTTATTCACATTTCTGATGTGTCGGACCAACCTCAGTCTCTCCACAAAGTGTGTTATCATTTGGTAGTCTAGGCTGAGCTTCTTTACTTCAAGGCAACTAACTTCCCCAGAAAGCTCCAAAGTGGAACCTGCCTGACTTCTTAAGTACTACATATGGAATTAGAACACTGTTACACTTGTGCATTCTGTTGGCCAGAGGGAGTTGATAGGTCAGTCCAGCCCATATTCAAGGGGAAAAGGAATGGAATGAGCATACAGGGAGGGCATTGATTATAGTCATCTTTGGAAACTACCACAGTTTTAAAGCTTAGTGGAGTATACTGTTTAAAAACTGTTTTTACTGACGTATTAAGTATGCCTTGGCAGAGTTTTATTTTGGTTATGTATGAACCCTGACTGAATTTTAAAAAATGAAATGAAGCAAACATAGGCATATACACATACATATATACGTTTTAAAATTTCTGTATCTTGAGGAATCAATGATTTCTTTGACAACCAGGATTTCATATATCATCCTCCTTACCTTTTTACTCTGCCTACCAAGAAGCTCAGAGCTAAATTGAATCATATTAACCCAGTTTGCCTCTGCTTTTGATTCATGTCTTTGATATTCTTCTTTGTTTTACTTACTGTTTGTGTCAATATTTCTTTTGACTCTTTTGTGGAATAGCTATATACAGATTTTTGAAATGAACCAAACACATATGTAGACTTCTCACATCTATAGTGTAGTATAAAGAGCTCTGCCTTCAGAGTTAAATGGTAGAGGTTCAAATCTTCATTATTTCCTCTTTGTCTCACTTTCCCCATCTGTAAATTGGTTTTTGTAAGGAAGAACTGGATCATAGACATGCCCAGTAAATTGTAGCTATTAAAAACAGACCTCTACACAAATGAGTGCATGATGTAAAACTGTTGAAATCTGAGTAAGGTTGATAGATCATCAATGTCATAATCCTGGGTGTGATATCTTTCTATACGTAGGCATGATATAATCATGGGGAGAAACTAGGTGAAGGGTACACAAGATCTCTCTGTATTATTTCTTACAACTGAATGAGAATCTATGATTATCGCGAAATAAAAGGTTGAAAAAAATGTTCCAGGACTATTGCTTCTATACTATCCAAAGTAAATCATTTTTCTTTATATACCTACTTATAAGGTTATTGAATGCAATTGAGTATTATCTTAAACGTGTTTTATATGTATCAACCAGTTGGTTGCCAGCTATGAAAATTTTCATTTATACAAATACCAGTGGCTTTGTTTTCCCTGTTAAGAATAAGTCAAGACATAAAAATAGCTTAACATGTTAACTGTAAAGCTAACATTTAAAGGACATCACTAAACCTATACATTTTTTTCTTGGAAAAAATATTAAAAAGGGATCTGAAGCTCAGGATGTCTTCGGGAAGAACTGGGAGATGCTGATGCTGATCCCAGAAGAAATTCAGTAGGATTAGAATTTGACCTGTGCAAATTTGATTATAGTCTTAGTATTCGTACACTGAATGTGAAGCAGCTTTCCCTTGTACCTTTACCTCCTGGCTTCCATTTGAAACATTCAGGAAATCTAGTTTATTTTTATTTATTTATTTATTTTTAAAAATTTCATTTATTTTTGGCTGCATTGGGTGTTTGTTGCTGCACATGGGCTTTTCTCTAGTTGCAGCGAGCAGGGGCTACTCTTTGTTGCGGTGCCTGGGCTTCTCGTGGTGGTGGCTTCTCTTGTTGTGGAGCACGGGCTCTAGGCATGCGGGCTTCAGTAGTTGGGGCATGGGCTCAGTAGTTTTGGCTTGCGGGCTCTAGAGCGCAGGCTCAGTAGTTGTGGCACATGGGCTTAATTGCTCCGCGGCATGTGGGATCTTCCCAGACCAGGGATCTAACCCATGTCCCCTGCATTGGCAGGCGGATTCTTAACCACTGCACCACCAGGGAAATCCCAGGAAATCTAGTTTAATGAAACAAATACACAGTAAAATTCATACAGTGAATGGAATTGGAGAAAAATAATGTACTTAACATGTTTTAACTGTTAATGTGCAACCTAAATCTCCCTGATCTCTATATAGCACAGAACATGTCCTCAGGAATTGAAAGTCAGACTAAAATCTTCCCTCCAATGCTCACATTTCTTCAAGTATTAGCAGTCTCATAATCTGGAAAGAAAGAGATCCAGATTCCAGGCATGATTTAGTTACTAGCTTCCTGTTTCTTTGGAAGTCATTTAATCTCTATGGATTAAATGGATTTTATGGATTTATACTTTCCCTAGTCCAAATCAAGGAGATTGGATTAGAGGTCTCTAAGATTCCTTTTATCTCAGATATTCAGTTATTTTCCATATAGAAAATAGGGTCTTAGTTGAGGCATGCGGGATCTTTCCTTGTGGCATGGGGTCTTCATTGCAGTGTGTGGGCTTCTCTCTAGTTGTGTCATGCGGGTTTTTCTCTCTCTAGTTGTGGCATGTGGATTTTTTCTTTCTCTAGTTGTGGTGCACGGCCTCTGGGGCATGTAGGATCTGTAGTTTGCGGCACGCGGGCTCTTTCGTTGACGTGCGCGAGCTCAGTAGTTGGGCACACGGGCTTAGTTGCTCCATGGCATGCGGGATCTTAGTCCCCCGACCAGGGATCGAACCCACCTCTCCTCCATTGGAAGGCATATTCTTTACTACTGGACCACCAGGGAATACCCCAGCCTACCTTTATGTGAACATTTTCCTTTTATGTTTTCATAGAAAACAATACTTATAAGGAGGTTAAATATTCTTTGCCCTTCCCTCCCCCAACTCTCTGATGATACCTTGGCTCTGAGCAATTTCTGGACATTTACTGCAACCTGGTGAGAACCCAGTACATACCTTTTTTGGTAAAAGGGAGTTGTAAAATTTTACTAAGTTAGTCATTGTTTTTATCACAAACACTTCCGTAGCAAATTTTAACCATCTTGTAAAAAAAGACACGTGCAAAAAACCAAAGAATAAGGTAGACAGATCTGTGGATCAAGATCAAGGGAGGGACAAACTGTTTCCTAGCTGTAAGAAACACTTTCCTAGGCATTCTTATATAAAAAATACATAATTGATAATGTTTGCAAATGTAGTCTAACAAAAGGTGGTGTAAGATTATTGATCTAATTGTTTCTTAGATTCATGCTGGATAACAGACCAGGACATGCTGTAAACTGGAATTTTGAAAAGACATTTCTACACATTGCTGACGTATTGTAGCGTGGATGATATCTGCCTTTCTTGTAAACGAATTTGATATAGGGATAGAATGTTGAGAAAATGGAGGAATAGCTTAGCAGGCATTTAAGACCAGTTTCTTCCTGACCTAGTCAAGAAAGAACTATTAAGGAAGGTACACTAAAGACGCTAGACATGTTATTTTCTTTTTTTTTGAATTTTATTTTATTTATTTTTATACAGCAGGTTCTTATTAGTTATCCATTTCATACATATTAGTGTATATATGTCAATCCCAATCACCCAATTCATCACACACACCACCCCCCTCGCCACTTTCGCCCCTTGGTGTCCGTACGTTTGTTCTCTACATCTGCAAGACATGTTATTTTCTATGGCCCATGAATACTTGGAGTTTGTCTCTTCCCAGGCATCTGCAGAATACGTTTTCCATTTATAGGTTAGGTTGAACATCCTACCTTTCTGTCTTGGTGTCAACTTCTCCTATCTTCTTTCTGTTTAGTAGGTTTCTAGTATTTGTTAGCCTCAGATTTTGGATTATTTTATCACAAGTCGCTGTGATATTTGCTGAGTACCATTGTCCCTATAAGTGTTGTTATATGAAGCAGTGCTTTTACCATCCTTGATGTCTTAGTCTTCTGATGATAATGACATATTAATTATGGAAAAGCCAAGACAATTGCAGGTAAAAACAATGACTTCTCAAATTCTCATGAATATTGGATCACTTTCTTATTAGCATAGGCATCTTGCCAAGAGTTTTGAATGCTTATAATTTGGATGGCAAGTGTCCTGGGGAGGGACCATATTTGCTTGTATGCTCTGCTTGGCATTTGGCCTATCTTCAGCAATTCATGGGCATTAACCCCAAAATAACATAATCGAATTTGTCAAATAAACCCTAGATAATTGGGTCTTATGCACTCAATATTATGTAGGGATATGTTTTTATTTTTTTTTAATTTTTATTTTATATCGGAGTATAGTTGATTAACAATGTTGTGTTAGTTTCAGGTGTACAGCAAAGTGATTCAGTTACACACATACATGAATATATTCTTTTTCAAATTCTTTACCCATTTAGGTCTTTACAGAATATTGAGCAGAGTTTATGTAGGGATATGTTTTTAAAATAACTGTTATTAAGGCAAAGATGGGTTTTATTTATTTTAGTTTATTCATTTATGTAATGGATATTTATTTATTGAACACCTAATATGTGTCAGGCAATGTCTTAGGAAAGACAAATAGGGTTTTACTCTTACTGAGCTTTTATTTTATTTGAGAGAGAAGGAAAATAAATATGCAAACCAAAAAGTGAACAAGGTAATTCAGACATCAAGGATGATTCTAAGACTTTAATGTGTCAAAGGTTGTTGGAGGAAGAGATAATTAGGCGTGGCCTTTGGAGGGGGTGACATTTCAGCAGAGAATTAAATGGTAAGCAGGAGCTAGCCATGCAAAAGATTTTGGGAAAAATATTCTAGGTAGAGAGAACAGTGAGTATGAAGACCTTGCTGCGATAATGAACTTGTGATGCACCATGGAGAGAAAAAAAGCCAGTGTGACTGGAGATGGCAAATGCATTGGGGAAGGGGAAGGATAGCTGAAGATAACGTAGGAGAAGTGAGCAGAGGTCAATTTTGAAGGGCCTCATAGGCCTTGCTTAGGAGTTTGGAATTTCTCCTCAGTGTAGTGAGTGACCAAAGGGGGACTTTATTATTATATATTTTTTATTTTTAGTTGTGGTAAAATATAACATAAAGCTTACCATCTTAACCTTTTCTTTTTTTCAGGTAGTTTTAGTTTTTATTTATTTTTTTAGCATCTTTATTGGAGTATAACTGCTTTACAATGGTGTGTTAGTTTCTGCTTTATAACAAAGTGAATCAGCTATACATATACATATATCCCCATATCTCCTCCCTCTTGCGTCTCCCTCCCACCCTCCCTATCCCACCCCTGTAGGTGGTCACAAAGCACCGAGATAATCTCCAAAGGGGAACTTTAGGTATAGGCCTGACATGACCAGGTTTATGTTAGAACACTTACTTTTGATTATGAGTTTGTCAATGTGAGTTTTTTAGTGGCTAAGGGAGCACTTTTTTATGCAGAAGGGCCTATTTACTATAACTTGGGTTTTTAGTTAATGTTTAATTTATTAAAGCTATATATTTTAATTTTTTTTTAAATATTTAGATTAATTCAGAAATCTTGTGCAATTTATGAATGTCATAAATAAATTCTACTTAAATAATCCTTTGCATTTACTTAGTTAAATTTCTCCATTGATATTTTAAAATACATTTACAAGTTTAACACTTCTACTTTCTTTGTAAATACTTCAGACACTTTGCAAAACCTTTCCAAACTTTTCAACCATATTTTGACTCAAATATTCTAACCTCAGAAATATAGTAAATCCAATTATCTTAAACATTGCAGTTCCACTTAAAAACAGTTAAATTATCTTCAGCCTTTCTACTTAAAATCAGAAGTTAATAATCAATTACACATTTAAAACTGGAATCACAGGGCTAATCTGTCAGATTCTTAAATATAATAAATTCTCTTAAAACATTACAGACGCTTGTCACCAAACATTCAAATTGCCCAGTGCCTGACTTAACCTAAAATTATGAATACCATGGGTTTCATTAACTTTATGATCTCTCTATTTAATTTTTATCTGTCCCAGGATTGAAAAATCCCTTACCTACTAACGGAACAGTGATATCCTCTCAAGTGGGTTGAGGTTAGGTTTCCTAGTAACGTGAGATTATATTTTCACGTAAAGTTGCAGACTCAACTGTATATGACCACAGTATGGTCACTTCTTCAGAGAGCTCTGATTGGAATGAGCCCTGGGGCATATATATGTAATGACTTCCTTAACTGGAGATTGATACCCTGAAACATGCTTTATACATGTTTACAATGAGGATTCTCTTGTCAATCCCATGTCTTTGTCACTTACTACTTGTGTAACTTTTGCTCAACTTTTCTAAGTCTCAGTTTCCTCATCTATAAAATAGAGATAACAATCACAAACGCTGCATACAATTGTTATGAGGATCCTATGCAAAAATATACATAAAGTGTTCAGGACAGTGTCTGGCATACACTAAGAGCTCAAAAAGGTTATATTTACCATTATTACCCTCAAATAACCATGGGCTTTTTAGACTTAATTACCTGGATTTTTAAAATTTCATGATATGTGAAAAATGCCAGAGGCCCATTAAATCAAAGATCCCTTTATGCTTAACAGGCACAGTGAACTGGTTAGCATTGTTATTAGAGGGACTGAAGAAGAGGGGGATCTGGGGATTGAGTCTGCAAACCCAACATGGTATTTCAAGAGTTTGCAGGTGGGTAACAGTTCAAATAAGTGATCAGTGTGGGAGGCGGGAGCAGGTTAGTCAGTCTCACACAGTGTAGAAGGGTGGCCCTAGGGGTGGATAGAATTCTATGGTAGGGAATTTAGAGGCCACAAATGTGATGCAAAAAGGTAAGTGTCAGGCAAGTAGTAAGCATCAGAAAAGAGTCCCAAGGTAATAAGGTCTGTGGCTCTGAGTGGGCTTGAGTGTGTATGTGGCAGGAAGGATAAAGAAGCCAGTGAGGGCCAGAGCTCATTCCTAGAGGGATTTAGGTCCTAGGCAGGTGACCAGAGGATTCAGGTTGAAACCCAGAAATGAGAAGAGAATATTATTGAGCGTCCACTGTTGCCTGACATACATTCCTGTTTTTCTATATTCTCTGCACTATCTCATTTTTCTCCTGATAGACTCAAAAAGTAAATCTTATTGCTTGTATTTTACAGATGATGGGAGGAATGACTAAGTAAACATTTCAAGGTTATACATCCAATAAATGGTGGAAAAGAATTAAACACAATCCTTCTTATTTCAAAGGTCACGACTTGGGACTTCCCTGGCGGTCCAGTGGTTAAGACTTTGCCTTCCTGTGCAGGGGGTGCGGGTTCAATCCCTGGTTGGGGAGCTAAGATCCCATATGCCTCGTGTCCCCAAACATAAAACAGAAGCAATATTGTAACAAATTCAATAAAGACTGAAAATGGTCCACATTAAAAAAAAAAAAGCATCCTTTAAAAGAAAACCACAAAGGTCATGACCTTTCCATGAAAGCACACTGCTACAGAGGTGACTTGATATTGCCCAGAGTGTTGGCCTATATAGTCTTAGATCTCTCCTGCCATGTGTCATGGTTAGTCCTGAAATAAGGATGGGTGGAGACTGCAGAAAGGAGCTAGGTCTAGGACCACAAATATTGGGAGAGGAAGCCTGAAGAAGCTGGGATAGGGTAGAGCCTCAGCAACAACCCGAGTATGGGCTCCTTGCTCTGTCTTTGGCCTGGTCACTCTGCCCTTAATGGGACTCTGGTTCTCCACTGGAAGTAGAAGGGAGAGAAGTTAAACTAGATGATTTATGGCAGTGATTCTTAACCTCTGAATGTGATAAAAGATATGAGGTTTCCTAGAAAAAATGTATTTAATCTCACAGTCATACTATTCTACATTCAGTCTCAGAAGGTTCAAAGAGCCCTTAAAACTAATCAAGGATTTGGTCACCAGTCCAGGAGAATCTTTAGACTAAGAAAATCTTTAGACCAAGGACGCAGAGCCTTTTCAGAAGTGTTTACTTAAAGGAGAGCTGGTATTATTTCAAGATGATGTTTCTGCTGCTTCTGGCAACAAACATTTATTTAGAGTTTAATAAATAGCAGCCTTTGTTTTACTTAATTCTTTTTAAAGCCTCACCACAATTCTATAAGGTAGGTATTATCATTAGCCTTTTTATATAGATGAGGAAATTACTCAGAAGAGTTCAATAGTATGCTCAAGGTTACAGAGCTGTTAAGTGAGATGTGCTCAATATTATTGTTAGGTAATGTCCTATCTTAAAAAAATACTTGTGAGTTTTTGATCTGGCATAGCTGGGAAGTGGGGACAATGTTTAACACATACCATGTAAATAGCCTGTGATATTAGGTTTTTATTGCAGACACTTGCTTGGGGTGACAAACGGCACCTGCCACGCTTTAAAATTCCGTAGCAGCAAGCTCTGCTGCTTAGCTTTCTGTTTCTTATGCATCATTTTTTATGCATCATAGAAGTTTATCTAAATTTTGAAAAGGGATTTGCCAGTGACAAATACTTTATGAAATGGGAAGCACTCATTAACCAGGTAACATTTCTTTCTGTTAGCAAATTATACAATGAATACAGAGCATTTTAAGTAGTGCTTTTACCTTGAAAGGTCTTTAAAGCTACGAGCCAGTCAAGCTTTACCATATCCTTATGGGGTCAGTCAATATGAATTTCACCATTCCCATCCTGTGGGTCACTGTTAGGAACCTGCAAATGCCAGGACCATCAGATAGAGAGCCAGCTTGGACAGCATTCATGCAGAGAGAATGGTAAATCCGTCTGTAGAAGAAGGCAGGGCCTTTGTGGGAGAACACACAAAGCAACTTGTTGAAAGACACAAGACTAGAAAGCAAATCCACAGCTCCCTGGGGCAGCTGTGAGTACTTACTTTTACAAGGCTGTTACTAAATATTTTCCTGACAGAACAGAAAACAACCTGCCCAATTTTACATGTGTCTCTTTGGAGAAAGCCATAGGTGGTTATCAGATAAAACATTCAATGGTTTCAAATCTTTCTTCCTGCTAGTATAATCATCTAGAGGGAAAAATTGTATCTTTGTGTGTTCTGGTTTACCCACTTCAGATTTCTTTATGAAGCTGTTGCGGTGTGTTTCTCTCTCCGCCCCCCCCCCGACTTTTTCTCTCCCTCCAAAATCAAACCAAACAACAAAAAACCACACAAACAAAAAACCCCAAGTTTGTTGGCTTTGCTACTCTACTAGTTTCTCATGCATTTGGAGTCTTTGAAGCTCAAACCTGAGAACACAAGAGTTACAGGCATGTTGCAGGAGTGTCTGATGCGCAGGAAGGGAAATAATAAATAATCTTTATTTTTTGAAGGGGAACAATTTAAGCATCTTTGCCTACAAACTCAAAGGAAATACTCTTCTGGACTTTTGTGAGTTGTTGCCAGTCCTTGGTTACATTACCCTATAATTTAGAGATTCTTGAAAGGAGATAAACATTTTTAAGGCCACCATAAATTTTATTATTATTTCCTGGGGTGTATTACTTGGGCTCTCAGGGTGGTCACTAAATTTGTATTCTCTTTGAATCATTCTGAGGGAGGGTTTGTCTCCAAAAATGATCATAATTTTTTGTTATGTTTTCAAAAGGAAAATTGGCGTTATGGGCTAATGACTGTGGAAAACGATTTTTGAGAATAACGTGGGATTATGTTTGAGGTGTAATTTTCTGAGTTCAAAAACCTCAGAAACCTGGAATCAAAACTGACCAGCTTATAAAAATGCAGAGAGGGACATGTTTTTGCTCCTTGAGAATTTTTCTAAGTAGAAGAATTAAAGGCAAAAGTAGAGAAGGAAAGAAAATAGGAGGGCAAAGGGAGAAAGATATTCCACTGATGAAAAGTATTTCATTGCCCTTTCCCCAGGTGTTGCCCAGAAAGTATGTATTTATTGGAGTCAAAGTGAAGTGGTATTACACTGAGTTACAGTTTTATAGACCCCTGAAGTGGAGAATTAATGTTAGAAAATCAGCTTCCTACCTTCCTGCTACAAGTTTTTCAAATGTGTCAAGTTGTTCACTGCCTACAAATATTTTTTGCAACAGGTGCTCATGAGATAGAGAAACAACTGAAAGATTTCCTTATAGCAGGGAATTCATACAACAAACAAAACAAAGCAAGCAGTTATGGCAAATTAAAGCCCCTTTCAGGAGTGTGTGACCCTTAGGGACACACAGCAGGTAAAACGTACAGCCCCTTTCAGCATGATTTTGTAAAATGTGTTCGCCTGCTTATACTGCAAAAGAGATTTTCTCTAATCTTTTCAACCCCACTTGTATTTACCTCAGCATAATCCTTTTAAAAAACACAGTAGGATATTTAGAGTCCTGAATTACACGTTAAATGTGTAACTGTTCCTGGACACCTTCCTAATTTATATAGAGCCCTTTCAAAACAGGATGGCATTTTGAAAGTTTCATTGTGATCTAAAATATTCACTATTTCAAAAAATGGTAGGATTTAGTAGTGCTGAGAACATTGTGGTGAAACAGTTAGCTGTTTAGACTACAGGTGACATTATGGGTAGGTGAATTCCTTTTGCTGAACAGTTTGACAGAATTTTGAGTCTGATCAAAAGAGATGATCCTCTGAGATAAGAACTCTAGGGGAGTTTCCTAACGTAGTAATGTAACAGAAGTGGAAGAGAATATTCATTACAGTGGCATCATAATGCTATCTATAATTTCATTGTGAAGCCAATGATAAAAATATGCAAAAATGGTCCTGATATAATTTATTAAAATAGTTCTGATATAATGTGAAGAAAGAAAATGCAAAATGGAAGGTACGCAAGATTCTCAGATATGCAAGAATACGTAGGTATGTGAATAAGGACAGGAAGACAAGAATCACAAATGGAAAATGTAAAAAGGTTTACAAGGGATTTTATTTCTTTTAAAAACTATATTATTAACGTTACTGTTGTGTTATCTTTTTAGAAAAGTACAGTTGGTTCTTCCTATCCATAGGTTCTGCATTTGCAAATTCAAGTAATCGTGGATCAAAAATACTTGAAAAAAATTCCAGAAAATTCCAAAAAGCAGAACTTGAATTTGTTATATTGGCAACGTTTTACATTGTATTTACAACTATTTACAAAGCATTTACATTGTATTAGGTTTTATAAGTAATCTAGAGATAATTTAAAGTATACAAGAGGATGTGCATAGGTTATATGCAAATACTCCACCATTTTATATAAGGGTCTTGAGCACCTGTGGATTTTGGTATTTGTGGGGGATTGCAAAACCAATCCCCCAAGGATACCCAAGAACAACTGTATATGACAGTGAGCTTACACATGTATAAATTAATAAGAAAATACTCCAATGGGGCCATGTTGACACTGTCCAAGGCATCCCCACGAGAACAGGCTAAGTGACTCTACCTCTGGCAGCTGTCTTGGGGGGCACTCATTTACTATGGTCCACAGTCTAACCCGTGGAAGATTCTTCTTTTCAAGATGTAGTCACATTACCCAAGCTTGTGCGACTGAATACTAGCCCAGAGTGCCTCATTGTGATTTACAATGAGCAGCTGAATCACTGCACAGAATATTGGGTCAGTACAACCAGTTCATTCTGTCCTCTGTGAAGGCCTGAACAATGTGGGGAGCCAGAGCATCAGAAAATGGCCTGTTTTGCATGAGAAGAGAACAAAAGGAGTTGAGTGACGTGGCTATATGTTCATATGACAGGACTGTCAGGCTTTAGATAGCCTGATACCAGAGTCTCACAATGAGGATGGTGTAGGAGTGGAAAAAATAATTTTCCTTCTACTTTACTGAGTTCTTAGCCGAGATACTTGTAATAAAAGACAAATTGACACAAGAGAAAAACAAACGGAAGTTTATTAACATGTATACCTCATATTTACATGGGAGATACCCAGGGAAAATTGAGTGACTCCTGAGGCAGCTTAAAATTCAGACTTAAATACCATCTTAATAGGGAAAGGGTGGAGGGCAGAGATGTAGACCTCTTGGGGAGGATAAATGATTTTTAGGAAAGATGAATGGGCCCTTAGAAGAGTTGATAAGAAGTATGATCGTTTGTGACAAAGTTTGTCTGGCTGTGGTGTTGACTTTTTGTCTCCTCACCTGTGGCAAGTCAGCCTTCCCTGGTTGATGAAACTGCCACAGAGGGAATTTATGACAATTGAGTTTCTTTAGGGGGATTGTCTTTAGGCAGGTAAGGGGAGTTCAGAGAAAGTCTCTCCCCGCACTTGCTGTTTTTCAAATGCCTACAGCTCAAAATAGTCAATATACCAAAGTGGCACATTTTGAGGTGGCATGTTCTGCTACCCTTCAGTGGTCTTGCCAGAAGAACTGGCAAATACAAAGAGTAAAATCAAAGTTGCTTCATTTCTTCTTTTGTCAGAACCCATGCTGAATAGTAGGGTAAGGTAATGGGAGCCCCTTGGGACCTTTGGAAAAGATATCAAGAAAGGACGGTCCCTCTTTGTTGGTGTCAGATATGAGTATTTGAAGTTGTATCAACTCCTGTAATAGGAGAAAAGGGATGGGACAACTTCTAGTAACAGTAGCCTTTGCTTAAACTCTGGCTCCCGTTTATCTATACTGGCACTCCTGGAGTGGCTGTGGAGTCTTCAGACCATCTCTTCTATTCAGAGAACTCTCTTCCTTCTCTGTAAGAGTGCTCAGTTGAGCCTTAGCAATCATCTTTGCTCACCACATGGTTCCCTGGCAAAAATTATTTCAGTTAGAGTTGGATATTTAATCCAAGCTTGGCCCGCCAAAGTCTGTCTTCCTGGAATTTGAGATGCACAGATAGGCAGTCATTTTCTGTGTGTGGCTGGAACTGTGACAGGTAAACCTGAGATCTATGGGTGGCCATATATCTCTTTGAGGATTGAGGAGTAGAGAAAGAAGGCGACTGTATTTCCTAGGTTCCTGCCTACCTTCTATTCTCTGGCATTAGGGGAGCTGGCTGCATCTCTGCCTCTGAGTCCTTTGGGATACTCTTGTGTCCTTCTAATAATCTCTTTCCTTCCATTTTATCCTAGTTTCTGTTACTTAGAACCAAAGAGACTTAGTAATACATTCCCACTGCAAACCAATGATACAAGAATAATATTCCTCAAAAATCAGAAGAATTGATATTACACATGGGCGTATAGGATTTAGGTGAAATAGGTATTTTCTTCAAATTTGGTATTTTAGGGGTATTTTTTAATCTCTGGTAAAACTTTGCAAATCCTTCCTGTTGAGTTGTCAGAACCTTTCCTTAGATAAGGGACCAATCTGAAGTCAGTTCCATGGGAATTGGTTAACTTGGGAAATCCCTTCAAAATGACAAAAACTGGACTTTAGTACGATGTTTAAAGGCCAAAGACTGAGACACTCTAAAATGTGCATAATTAAAATAAGTTTCTCTTCTCCTCCTTTGCTCCCCTGCCTGCCCCAAAACACACAAATATTCAAAGACATTGGAGACTGAGATGGGCCTTTGAATTTCTACTTGATGTTGTATTGCATATCCTGAAATGACTTGGCCTGGAGCTTTGCTTTGAGAATAATAGTCAAGAATGACTATTTGATTATATCTTTAGACTCTCAAATTCTATTTGCAAATCAATTTCAAAGAGGTTTGATTTGAGGAGGTAACATGGGAGATAATGTCTGTATGAAAAAGTTTAGCTAAAATTTATCACCATATCCTCATCAAAGACCATTTGCTACTCATTGAGAAACGTTACAAAGAAAATACATTGTCAGTGAATCCCACCCACGGATTGATTGGAAAATGTCATTTATTTCTAGAAAAAAGGGAGCTCTGGTTGTAAGAGAAAGGGCTTCTTGATTAGTTGTTTTAAAGTGTTGAATTTAATAAGGCACAAGCAACTAGGAAGAGAATAGGGAGTGACAGGCATAGAGCAGTAAGTGTAATATACAGCGAGAGGGGGAATCCATCACGCTGGAACACTTTCTTGGTAGAGAAAGAAAGCATTGCTGTGTAAAATGGGATAGCTTTGAAGGAATTCCAAGTCTTTATTTTTGGCTGTTCAGCTGTCGACTAGGGTTTCACAAGACTCATGTTGGGTTTAGAGGTTATGAAATACTGTTTTCCAAATGGAAATATATGGCTTGTAATCTCAAAGGAAAAGAAAGCAAAGAGAGAGGAATGCTCTTGGCCAAGGTGTCCATAATCCTGTTACTCTGAGATCTGTAGTGATCACCCAAGGGCAGTAGCTCATTCTCCTGCTGCCTTTCCCACCCTCTTCATGTTGTTATTTAAAAACCTTTGATTCTATTAAGATATATCATAACAAGCTATGTTCTGGTATGCGCATAGATTTGTCACTGAGAAAGGTCATGTAACACATGACTTATAAATTACCTGTACCATTTACTTCATTTCTCCGCCTTTTGGAATCTTTCTGTTTCAGTGAGGACAGGCTAGGTTATGCTGCAGTAACAAATTCATCCCCAAATCCCAGTGGCATAACATGAAGGAAGTCTTATCTCTTATCTCCTGTTCAAGGTACATGTCCAACACAGGTAGTCGGGCGCCTCTGCTATTTGTAGTCACTCAGGTACCCAAGCTGATAGAGCTACCACCATCCTGTGGTGCCCTGGCTAGAATATGTGACCTTCTTAGGGAAGAGAAACTGGAGAATTAAACATGGATTTTTGGGAGTTCCCTGGTGGTCTAGTGATTAGGACTCGGCGCTTTCACTGCTGTGGTCAGGGTTCAATCCCTGGTCAGGGAACTGAGATCCCGCAAGCTGTGTGGCCAAGATTAAATAATAATAATAAAAAAAAAAACATGGGTTTTTCCCTGACTTAACCCTGAAATGAAGTATGTTACTTTTTCTTACACCCCATTGGGTAAGAGCTGGTCACATGGCCCTGCCAACAACAAGAGACTGAGATGTGCAGGCATGTCTATGCCCAGGGCCGAAGGAGAACTGGATGAAATTGATAGAATCTATAATAATATTTACCACAGTTAAACTCTCTTAAGGCTTTTTTCCTCCATAAATTCAGCTCACAGCAATAACTTCTTCCTTTGAAGATCTGTTAACACTTGAGTATACCATTCATCTGGCCCTTAGCTTTCACTCTCTTTGATGTGTAAATGTACTAGTGAATATGAATAAATATTTGTATCTTTATGACAAGCCTCCTATATTTGATTATAAGTTCCTTGAAAATAGACAATGTATAGTTTTAGCATCACCCATAGTGCTTTGCATGTCCAGTAAGTGTGGAACGAATATAGTTTATGGGTGAAGCAAGTGTTCAAATGACAGGAAATAGATGATAAGCAAATTTGTTAATTTTATTTCATTTATTTCACCATGTGTAGCAGCTTCCTAATGGGAGGAGGAGTTAATGTCAAATTAATTGAGAGTCTTTATAATCTTTCTCTGGTCATTGAAAAGAGTACTGTGGGCTTTTGTTGCTGAGGGCCATGAACACTTTGTGATAGAACATTTTTGATTTTTCTGACTTTTGATCAGCTAAGAAGAAAAAAAAAAGGGGAAGAAAATCTGAAGAGAAAGGACCTAAGAGTTGAGGAAAATGCTGTCAGTAGTCAAAGGGGAAGGAGGAAAATCACTGGAACCCAATTAATCAACAGGCATGAGAAGAGAGAACACAACAAAGTATAAGACTTGGTACTTGTCTGCAGCCTCGGTGCTAAGACGAGACATAATTATGGAGAAAGAGCTAGATGTATAAAGCAGCACGTGAGATGTTCCGTCTGCAGGGTTGCTACTAGATAAAGCTTGAGAAACCCTCTGTGTTAGTGATCTATTGCTGCCTAACAAATTATGCTGAAATGGCATGGTTTAAAACTGCAGTAAACATATATTATTCCATTCTATTTCTGTGGGTCAGGAATTTGGGACAGGCTTAGCTGGGTCGTTTTGTTTCTAGGTTTCATATGTTGGCTGGTTTGACAGTCATCTGAAGGCTTCACTGGGTCTGGAGGATGCACTTCCAAGTTGTCTTACTCACATGCTTGGCAGGTTGGTGGTGGTTGTTGGTGGGAGGCCTCAGTTCCTCTCCATGGGTACCTCTCCACAGGCTGCTTGAATATCTTCATCATGTGGTGACTGGCTTCCTCCAGAGGTAGAACAAGGTGAAACCTTTAATGTCTCATCACCTAGCCTCAGAAGTAGCACATCATCAATTTTGCAATATCCTTTTAGTTACACAGGTCAGCCCTATTCCGTATCAAAGATGACTGTCTGAAGGCAAAAATCATTGGGGACCATCTTATAGGCTAGATATCATCCCCTCCACATTTTCGGGGGAGAAGCAGATTAAAAATAAATATCAAGCACATTGCTTCCAGAGACTGGAGAGGAGAAGTCATAAAAAAGTAACTTTGAGTATATTTGTGGCAGAGGTATGGAGCCTTTGGGGACTGATGACATAAGTATCTGACTCAGTGTTTCCAGCTGCACAGACTTCCTCTCTCCTCCTTGCCTTGTACTTCCCTGAGTCACTTCTTAACCACTGCCAGAACAGGATGATTTTGACAATTAAAAAAAATCTTCAACTGCATGAAAGAGAACTCTGATTTCCCTCTAAGTAAACCTCATTTATGGAAAATTAACTGTTCAGTCTATGTACTGTATTCCTCTTAGGAGCAGTGGAGCTAGTTGGGAAGAAATAAGTATTTCTTAGGTTTTATAAGTGAAAAGACGTGGTGCCTTCTCTTGGCCTCAACCTTCTCATCCGTATAATGGCGACAACCATGCCATCTTCCAGGGAGTTATGAGACTTAAGTGACATAAAAGATGTGAACACAGTACAGAGCTTGAAACAGCTGCTGCCTAATAAATGCTTTGTCTTGTCTCCATGGAGAGTCTCTTGTTATAGAATCTCTCCATACTTAGAGGAATGAAATACATATGAATGATTAAAACAAAAATTCAGAACCTCATAAGACCTTGCAATAGGTGAATTTAATTATATGGATTTAAAATAAACTAAGTCATATTAGGTGTGCCTAACAAATCAGTGCTTTTATCTAAATAAGTACCTTATTTCTCTCCAATGGGAATTTCTACAATGATGTAAGTGTTTTATATGTATGTTGACCGTAGCCTCATTTACCTGTTGAGCACTTGAAATGCAGCTAATGACACTGAGGTGGAATTTTATTTAATTTTACTTTTTAAAATTTAAACAGTCACATATGATTAGTGGCTACTGTATTAAACAGAACGAGCTAGAATGCCAAATGCTCATGATGACTCTACATCAGGCAAAAAATGGAAGAATTTTTGAGGGTTTAGATCCACAAATGCCTTTGCTTCTATATGCTGTATTTATGTATTTATTTCGGGTGGTACTGATTTGAACAGTTGGTCTGTTTCTATCGAGAAATGTTCTCAATGCCAATATGTAGATTTTCCACCTATTTTTTTGTGAACGAACTCAGATGATTCAGAAGCTGAGCAGTATCTTTGTGGCTTTAGACATGAAGAGCTTTCTAGATGGAAGACAGAGATGGATTCTTACATGCATCTGTACTTTATCCCAGTTTCCTTGAACTCAGAATCATTTAGGGTTTTACTATGTTTTCAAAGGTTTTTCCAAGTTGTATGGATAAATGTTATTACACTTGAGGGCTGTATGTTAGATGCCTGATGGTATCCACTAATAACAATGTTAAAAATCATACACAATTTGATGGAAATTATTTGCCTTATCATGCTCTTTAATAGGTCCTTTTGAAAGCTTCAGAATGAAATTGAACAACTAATTGGTCTAAGACTGTCAAATCAGGACAACTTACGCTTCAACTTCATCTGCCATCAGCTCTCCTTCATCCTGATACAGGTTCCTCCTTTGTTCCCTGGATATGCCACACCATGCACCTTCTTCCTAAATCTATGTCTTTACTGATGCTGTTTCTTTCTGCTCACCCCTTCTTCTTTCCTTGATAAAGGTATCCATTCCAAATCTCAGCCCTTCTCATGAGTGTGCCCACTCTTCTGCATTGAGAGAGCACACCATGAAGTGTATAAAAGCGTAGGCTCTGGAGTTAGACTACCTGTGTTAAAATCCCAGCTTCGCCACTTACTATGATTTTGGGCTGGTTTCTTCACCTGCTTGTGCCTCAGCTTCCTCATCTGCAAAATGGGAAGGGTCAGGTTCTACCTCATAGCCTTGTTATAAATATGAGTGAGACAAGTACTTGATAGATGTTAGCTGTGATTTTTATTCCATGCTCCTTTGTATTTTGTTCATACTTTTTTTCATATTTATATTAAGGTTGAGTTATACATGCTCTGCATTATTGTTGGGTGTACATGTTTCCATCCTCCACTTCCATTATGAGCAATTAGAAGTAAAAGACAATATCTTTTTCACTACTGTATCCTCAGCACCTCTTCTAGGGACCATCAGAGAAGAGGTACTCAATACATATTATTAAACAAATGAATGAAAATATGAATGAATTCTTTTATTCTACAAATGAGCACCTGTCAAGTACTTAGCAAACTTGAGATTGATGAAGGATAAGGTATATTTTAATATCTATTTTCTTTGACCCACTCTCTTCTAAAGTATTTAAGGCACAATGGTTGATTAGTTTTTTACTCAGGCATAACAAATTTCTTGAATTTAGTGGCTTAAAACAACATACAGTCATTATCTCACAGTTTCTGTAGGTCAGAAGCCCAACACAGGGGCACAGGGCTAAAATCAGGGTGTCAGCTGTACCACGTTCCTTTCTGGAGGCTCTAGGGAAGAATCCACTTTCAAGTACATTCAGATTGTTGACAGAATTCAGTTCCTGTGGTTGTAGGACTGAGGTCCTTGTGGCCTTGCTGGCTGTTAGCTGGGGACCACCCTTAGTTCCTACAAGCCCCTCTCCAATCCTCACCTTTAGCCCTTACATCTCAGAACCATTAATAGCACATCTAATCTTTCCCATACTTGGAATCTCTCTGACTCCCCATCTGCTGCATTGCTTCTGCATCTGCTTCTGTCACTTCTCTCTGACTGTTTTCCACTTTGCACTTACGCTTTTAAGGCCTCATGTGACTACATTGGACAAACTCAGATAATCCAGGATAATCTCCCAATGTCAAAGTCATATGACTAGTAACCTTAATTGCATCTGAAAAATCCATTCACAGAAGCACCTAGATTAAAGTTTGATTGAACGACTAGGGGCAGGAATCTTGCAGGGACATCTTTAGAATTCTGCCTGTCACAGTGGTCAATTAATGACTGTGTTTAAACTGTTAGAAAAATTTACCATATTTTTATTTACCTTTCATCTCAGTGAGAGCAGGGATTATATCTGTTTTATTCACCAGTGTATGTTCAGCACAGTGCCTATCTCATAGTAGGTATTCTACAAGTATTTGTTAAATATTGAACTTCCTCTACCTGTGTATTTAGTCTTCTTCTTCTTTTTTTTTGATGTGGACCATTTTTAAAGTCTTTATTGAATTTGTTACAATATTGCTTCATTTTATGTTTTGGTTTTTTGGCCCGGAGGCATGTGGGATCTTAGCTCCCTGACCAGGGATCAAACATGCACCCCCTGCATTGGAAGGCGAAGTCTTAACCACTGGACCACCAGGGAAATCCCTAGTCTTCTTTTCTTAAAAAAATAATTTTGTTCTGGGTTACCAAAATGATCAAACAAGGTTTCGAAAAAAAATTTTATTTGTTTTGGTTTTGACTTTGTTCTTTGGTCCCTTGTAACCCTGGGTTTACCACTCGAACCCTTATCTTCTTTTATGTTTTGGTGCCATTTGATTTTTTCTCATAAAAAAATATGCTGGGCCTATATTTGGAACTTTGGGGTTGTGATTATAAGGGGGTAATGAGAGACTAGACTATCACTAATGGTGATTGGGATGACAGTGGTCATGATGATGTTTTGGTCAGGGTAGGCCAAAGATAGTTTTGCCCCCCTAGGTGACACTTGACAAGGTCTAGAGACATTTTTGGTTGTTACAGTTAAGGGAGAATATACTACTGGCATCAAGTTGGCAGAGACCAGGGATGCTGCTAAGTATCCTATAAGGCACAGGACAGCCCCCTCCATAACAAATAATTATATAGTATAAAATATCAGTAGTGTCCAGGTTAAGAAACAATTAGGTAGGCTAATTGCCTTAATGAACAACATCAAATATCAATAACTCAACAGAAAAAACGTTTATTTCTAACTCATTCAGAATCTGTTACAAACGTTTCTGGAGGGTAACTTTCCTCCAGGGTTTGCCTAGGATCCAGTTTCCTTACATCTTGTAGCTCTTACTTCTTCAATAAGTAGCCTTCAGAGTTGTTGAGAAAAAGAAAGAGTTAAGGATAGAGCCTGAAAGATTTCTGTGGATCCATCCAGGAAGAGGTGTACATCATTTCTGCCGTATTACACTGATTAGAACTCAGTCACTCGGATCTACCCAACTGTTTCAGAGCTGGTAAATGTGGTCTAGCTGTGTGCCTGGGTGGCTACTAGTAGTTTCTACCAGAAAATGACAATAACAATGGCAACAATAACAACATTAATTCCAGTAACATCTAATATTTTTTAAGTTCTTCCATGCCAGGCATGTGTAATATAATTTATCAGATGGTGTAACTCAGGCTCAAAAAGGTTAAATACCTTGTCTGATTCATGCAAAGGTCTATGGGGAGCCCAGAGGTGAACCCAAGTCTCTCTCATTCCAAAGTACGTGCACTTAACCACTACGTGATACTCTAGTTAGAGCAAGAATTGAATACTGCTCTCACTGGGGCTTAATTTTTATGAAATAGAAACTAAACCCTTAAGTACCATAGAGGCAAAATGTTTTGAGGCTTACACTTAAAATTAAAACTGCTTAAACAGTCTTTCCTAAAGAGCTGCTGAAATCCTTTTCAGGAAATATCAATATATAAGTTGCATTCCAAGTTTTTGTCTGGATCATAAAAGAATAGACAAGAAGAGATGAATATCATGGGTGAAGGCTATCATAGCACTTTTATTTCTTTATTTAGTTTTATTTTTCAATTATTACTTATTTTATCTATTTATTTTTGGCTGCGTTGGGTCTTTGTTGCTGCTCACGGGCTTTCTCTAGTTGTGGCAAGCAGGGGCTACTCGTCGTTGCGGTGCGTAGGCTTCTCATTGCCGTGGCTTCTCTTGTTGTGGAGCACGGGCTCTAGGCGCACAGGCTTCAGTAGTTGTGGCACGCGGGCTCAGTAGCTGTGGCTCATGGGCTCTATAGCGCAGGCTCAGTAGTTGTGGCACACGGGCTTAGTTGCTCCGTGGCATGTGGAATCTTCCCAGGCCAGGGATCGAACCTGTGTCCCCTGCTTCGGCAGGCAGATTCTTAACCACTGTGCCACCAGGGAAGTCCCCTATCATAGTGCTTTTAAATCATCCCGTTGCCCTTAGGCATTGCAGCCCATGATTATATATATTTCATATAAGCCTTCAGTAGTCCAGAGGGACTGCTGGCCGAGGTAATGAGCACTGCTAGGAATCTTGATAGCGAACTCTAAATGGTTTCAATGCTGCAGAGTTTCAAGAACATGGGCCTTCCTTGAAGTGAATGGCTATTTCTGCCTCATTTAGGTAATTTATTCTTGTCCAGCTCACATTAGTGGCGAGCTTTGTGTCACATGTGATAGTTATATTAAGACACTCTTCCTCTTAGGGGTGGAAGGTACTTTGGGTTTTATCATCACGGAGGAAGAAGGAAGAGAGAACAGAAGCCCTCACTTCAGAAAGGCCACACTGGTAGACAAAGCAATGTGAGTGGGTAAGAGATGTGAACAGAGTTCAGAGTCTTCTTTTAGAATAAAACTGCAGCAGTTTCCTGGAATGTTCTAATCGACTTTCCAGGGTCTGAAAAGTTTTATTGTCATGGTGCAACATGGAAGAGAACAGAAGCCCTCACTTCAGAAAAGCCACACTGGTAGACAAAGCAATACGAATGGGTAAGAGATGTGATCAGAGTTCAGAATCTTCCTTTAGAATAAAACTGCAGTAGTTTCCTGGAATGTTCTAATCGACTTTTCAGGGTCTGAAAACGGGTCATAGATGTGATGGTTCTGAATGCTGCTGCCTTCATTATCGGCTTCTGCTTTGAATGTAATAGCAAAAAATTCTCAACGAGTTCTCTATTTTGTGCCATTGCAGTTGAACTTCTAACCTTATTGCTTAAAAGCTTTTATTACTAAAAAAAGAAATTCTATTCTTCTTTCCTATCTCCTCCTCTGATGATCTCCTCCTCTTGTCTTTCTCTTTCTATTTTCTTACAAGAGTATCTGTATTATCACATTGGTTTAGACCTTTGATTCAATTACTCATTCAGAAAGTGTCTATTGCTTGTGTGTACCATGTGTTAAGCACTATGCTGGATATTGGGTCAGAGTAGTGACCAAAACAGACATGGACCCACCTAACTTCAAGGAACACATGTGCTCAGAGGAGCGCTGGTACTTTTTGCCACAGATAACAATGACATCATCCATAACATGCCACAAATAACAATGACATCATCCACAACAGTACTATCTAACATTTATTAAGCACATAGTTTCAATCCAGTTGAATTTATGTTTTGTCTCTAATGATGATGGCCAGAACATCGAAGAACCCCCACTAACATTTATTGTGTGCTTACATGTGGTAAGCACTAGGGTAAGGGTTTTCCATGTATTATCTCATTTAATTCTCACAAACCCGTATTGGAAAGGCTTTGTCATTATCCCCATTTTATAGATGAGGAAACTGAGTCTTAGAGGGATTCGAGATTTATGTCAAATCACACAGCTGATAAGTAGAAAAGCTGGGATACAAATCCAGGGCCATCTGACTCCTTAGCTTGTGCTCTAAACTCAGAGCATGTTAGGAAGGACACTAATTTTTCCTTGATGTCTAACTAAAAGAGTAAAAGGTATGTCCCAGTCATTAAAACCATCCTTAATAGCTTTTTTTCCCCCTGTTATTATTAGTGTATCATAAGCCTGTTTTTCATATGTGTCCTTCAGTTGTTAAAAGCCCTCCCTCCCAAGATGGTATCAGCACAATGGTAAATTACAACTGGCCATTCATTGTATGCACAGTGAAGCTTACTATATGCCACAAACTGGGTAAAGGACACAGACATGGTCCTTGCCTTCATGGATCTTCCAGTTTATAGGAGAAGAAAGTCATTAACCAATTACTGACAAGTGTGAGGAGTATTATTAAGGGAGAAGAAGAGAGTGCTATGGGAAGTGTACCACACCGGTTTTAGTGTGGAGCGTGGTTAGGGATAACCTCCCTGTTAAAGTGGGTATAACCTTCAAAGCCACATATGAGGAGACCTCAGATGAATGAAGAGGATGCTCAGGATACTGTGCTTTTCTGAGGCCTCAGAGAGTGTGGTAGGATCTATGCACTGAAAGAAGATGGCAGGGGGAGCATAGAGAGAGCAGTGTAGGTGAAGATTAAAGGAAAAATAAGCCTCAGATAGGGAGGCAGGCAGGGGCAGATCATGAAAGGCCTTGCAGATCATGGTAAGGTTTGGGGTTTTTATCAGAGGCAGTTATCAGTCATCGAAAATCTTTAGGCAGAGGAGGGAAGTGCAATATTTGGATATTTGGCAGCAGTATGGAGAAGGGGTTAAACTGAGGAAAACTGGAAGCTGAGAGATGAGTTGAGGTCTTACATTAGGGTTGTTGTAATTCTGCTGTTCTTGGAACTGGTTACTCAGCTCTGTTTCCCCATATCTGTGCCTTTTGTCATTTTGAAGACATCAGCTATCTCACCTTCATCCCATCTCTGTCAACTCAGAAGCAAATTTACCTGCCTTGAATGCATCACCATTTCAGTTGATGACCTCTGAACCTTTTCCATTGCAGTTGTTGGGGCCCAGGGTAGGCCACCTCAAAATGTGCCTCAGTGGATATTGATTATTTTGTAATGTTTTTAAAAAATATATTTATTTATTTATTTATGGCTGTGTTGGGTCTTTGTTGCTGTGCACGGGCTTTCTCTAGTTGCGGTTAGTGGGGGCTACTCTTTGTTGCGGTGCGTGGGCCTCTCACTGCGGTGGCCTCTCCCGTTGCAGACCATGGGCTCTAGGCGCACAGGCTTCAGTAGTTGTGGCACGCGGGCTCAGTAGTTGTGGCTCATGGGCTCTAGAGCCCAGGCTCAGTAGTCGTGGCACACGAGCTTAGTTGCTCCGCGGCATGTGGGATCCTCCTGGACCAGGGCTCAAACCTGTGTCCCCTGCATTGGCAGGTGGATTCTTAACCTCTGTGCCACCAGGGAAGTCCCATATATTGATTATTTTGAATTAAATTTACTTGAGAAATGGCCAACGCTAGAGAGACACTCTGACCCTCTTTTCTGTCTCCCTAAAGGCAGGAAATAAATCTCTCCTGTGAAAGGTGCACTCCCTGCATCTGGAGGTAGAAGGACACCCTTATCACCAGAGACAGGGAATTTGGGGCTGAGAAGCCTGTGTAAACAATTTTTGTTACATCTTTAATTTACTACCCCAAGACCAAACTCTGTTTAGTTTCTTCAATGATTGGACACCGAAAACCTGAGTTTCTTTGTCCTGTCAATTCCTCACAAATGTATTGTTTCTTTGTCTAAAAAGTACAAAAGTTGCCTGCTTTGGCCACTTCTTTGGTCCCATTTCTACGGGACTTCCATGCAGATGAATTAAAATTTGTTTCTTTTTCTCCTGTTAATCTCTTTTGTGCCAGTTTTATTAGTCCAGCCACAACAGCTCAAGAGAGGTAGAGGGGAATATTTCCCCTGTGTTTCCCTGCCCTCCTCCATACCCTCTGCCAAAATAAGTGTTGAGAACAATGTCTTTTTTCTTTTTATCAAATACTCTGGTACACCATCATGATTACAACTTAATTTCACTCGTCTAAGCAGAGGTGATGCATTTTCCTCCTAATAATAATAAGCCTTTTTTTTTTTTTTTTTTGCGGTACACGGGCCTCTCACTGTTGGGGCCTCTCCCGTTGCGGAGCAACAGGCTCCGGACGCGCAGGCTCAGCGCCCATGGCTCACAGGCCCAGCCGCTCCGCGTCATGTGGGATCTTCCCAGACCAGGGCACGAACCCGTGTCGCCTGCATCGGCAGGCAGACTCTCAACCACTGCGCCACCAGGGAAGCCCAATAATAAGCCTTTTTAAGCTTACACCCTCACATTCCCTAGCATGGATGTTTACATGATTCTTTGCTTTTCTTGCTTGTTTTTATTTCTTTTGGATTGGTTTCAGTTTGTAGCTCATTCATCTGTCAGTCTTATAAGAAGAGCTCCTTAGCGCTGGAGAGAGGGGAACATATATCCTTCTAAGCTGTGGAAGATACACTACTGAGTACCAGAACTTTAAATGGGTGCCATAGGGATAAAATAATGAATATAGTTACTTTTGTTCCATAACAAATGGAGGTTGATGTTAGGGTGACGTATGAGTTATGAATGCTTTTGGTTACGAGTAACAAAATACTCAAGCAATATTAACGTAATCCATAATGATATTTATGTACTTACAAGAACACAGGAGGTAGTGGATCCCAGGGTTGATTTGGTAGCTCACTGATGTCACTAAAGACCCCGTCTCTTTCATCCTCAGAATCTTTCATCTTTTGGCTTGTTGCCTCATGGTCAAAAGATGACTGCCATAGCTCCAAACACAAAGTTTTTACATGACAGTGTCCAAAAAAAGAAAGAAGAGGCAGGTGAAAAAAGCCTTCCTCCTCATACAACTCTGGCTTTTTATCCAAAGCGAAGATCTTTCATGGAAACTCCAGTGTACTTCCCCTCATTGGTTAGAGCTAGGTCACATATCTACTATAAACATCAATCAATAGCAAAGAAAAATGGCATCATGATTGGCTTAGACCAGTCATCATCCATTATCTAAGGCTGGGCACCTTGCTGTCCATCAAAATTTGGGTTCTGTTATCAAAGAAGGGGAAGACTTTTTATCACATTTGGATTAAGAGATGATAGTCATAAAGTTACAAAAGTAAGGTCTAAGAGGAAGACCATAGGAGGAACTTCCAAAGATGAGGAAATGGAAGCAAATGAGATGACTAGCTCCCTAGTTCCCTGGCGCAAAAGCAATCTTGAGCAATTCCCTTTAACCCTCCCAGATATAGGTAAACATAAAGATGTCTTTGCTGTGTTATTGAGGACATTGAAGAGATGATGTTTAACAAATTTTGGGGGGGAATAGATGCTTGTTTGTACATTAAGCAGATAAATACATTGTAGGTGAAGATTAAAGGAAAAATAAGCCTATATCGTTGGTGTTTACAACGTGAAAAGAAAAAAAAAAGAGGTACTTTGTTTTTCAGGAAGTTCAGGTTTACTAAATTGTTCATGAAATGAAGCACAGTATCAAAATGGTCATTAAATCAGTTAGCATTTTATCTTAAAAGCAGAGGTACACTAAAATACCTCACATATGCTCAAGTACAAAGGTGAAATTTGCTTCCCCCCAAATTTATTACCCCTTAGAAGAGACGACATTGCTTTCTATGTGGGTCCTTTCAAGTGCTGCTTTGGGAAGTCATGATGGGCTGAAATGGTTTCGCTCAATGTTTCTTTTGGGTGCTTGTGAAGGTCATCTGCTGGGATCAGTAAAAGAGGAGCAAAGAAACTGAATGCAGAGTTAGTCATGATACTGGGGGCTGTGACTTCACAATGGCAAATGTTGGATATTGTTTTAAACAGGCCTTCTGAAAATCACTTTAAAAAGCAATACAAGAGATGGGTATATCATGGCCATCAAAATGGTACCTGTAGGAGGATGAATTTTTACTGAAAATGAGAAGTTGCTTATAGAAATGGGTACTGGTGCCTTTAGAGACAACTTCCAGAGACAGCTTCACACATGCTTCAAGGAGTGCCATGTCTCACACCAAGAGAATCAGATGTGTTCTAGAACATGCTGTTGGAGGAATGGAAAGGCATCTGCTGTATGCTAAAGATAGTCATGCCAGAGCTTGAATAAAACGTGTTTTTAAAATTCCAATTAAATTAATGAAATAAAAAGTATAAGTAAATGTTTGAACTATTTTTTTCTATATCCCCAAAAGTTTACATGTACAAGTTGGCCATCTTTCCTTTTGAATATTTTTAGACTTTTCTTTGAGAAAATGGAATATTTCTTTATATTCAAGATTGCCTTATATTTGGCATTACTAACAAACTTGTCCCAGTTTAGTCTTACTTCATCTTTCCTTGGTGTTTTACATTTTAATAATATAAAAAGTTTTAAACACCTAGAGTGTTCTAGAGTGAGTGATGGAGTGCCATATGTTAGCTCATGAAAAAATTTTACATAGTTTATAAAGAGACGTGCAGTTAAGTGCCAGACTGATTAAAAAAAAAGTTATTAGTCTTTGGGTTTGAGTCTAACACTTGTGTTAGTTCTCCAGAGAAGCAGAACCATAGGGCATGTGCGCGCGCGCATGCGCGCGCACGCACACACACACACACACACACATATATACACAGAGAGAGAGAGGGAGAGAGAGAGGAATTGGCTCATGCAATTAGGGGGGCTGACAAGTCCCAAGATCTGCAGTCCGCAAGCTGGAGACCCAGCAGAGCCAATGGTATAGATCCAGTCTGAGTCCAAAGGCCTAAAAATCACTACAGCTAATACTGTAGTTCCAATACAAAGGCCAGCAGGCTCACAACCCAGGAAGAACCAATGTTTTGGTTTGAGTCCGAAGGCAGGAACAAAACCAATGTTCCAGCTGGAAGCCAGTCAAGCAGGAGGAGTTCCCTCTTATTTAGGGGAGGGCCAGACTTTTGTTTTATTCAGACCTTCCATTGATTGGATGAGCCCCATCCACATTGGAGAGAGCAATCTGCTTTACCCAGTCTATCAGTTTAAATGTTAAGTTCATCCAAAATACCCTCACTGAAACACCCAGCATGAAATTTGACCACATAGCTGGATATCCTGTGACACAGTCAAGTTGACATATAAAATTAACTATCACAACACTTATGGAAATGTGGGGTTTTGCTCTTTTTTTTAGGATTTATATTAAGCCTAGTTCCAAGAAAGATATGTATAAAATATTGTAAGATTAACTATGCCATAGAAAAGAAACGCTTGTTTGTTTCAAAAATTAAACTTGGGCTTCCCTGGTGGCGCAATGGATAAGAATCTGTCTGCCAATTCAGGAGACACAGGTTCCATCCCTGGTCTGGGGAGATCCCACATGCTGCAGAGCAACTAAGCCCGTGCACCAAAACTACTGAGCCTGTGCTCTAGAGCCCTCGAGCCACAACTACTGAGCCTGCGTGTCACAACTACTGAAGCCCATGCACCTAGAGCCTGTGGTCCGCAACAAGAGAAGCCACTGCCATGAGAAGCCCACGGACCACAATGAAGGGTAGCCCCTGCTCGCCGCAACTAGAGAAAGCCCACGTGCAGTAACGAAGACCCAACACAGCCAAAAATAGATAAATAAACACATAAATAAATAATTAAAAAAATTAAACTTGGAAGGATATTCCTTTAGGGACCGTTCCTGAGTGTGCTGTCTACATTCTTTGTTTATGAAATGGGTCCAGGTGATGTGATAAAGTTCTGTAGGGTTAGTACTTTTTGATCTTTAACACAGAGATATCATGACACAAAGATGAGTGGTCTTGAATAGAATGGAGTTGCATCCTGTGTGCATTGAACTTTTGCCAACTTAACTGTACAGAATTGGCAAACAAGAAGACAGTAATAGGTACCAATTTAAGTAATATAGATCATTCTGCTAGACATTTCCCCTCAATGAATATATGCTTCTTAGTGAATGTGAGATGGGAGCTGGGAGTCAGTCTTATCCTCCTGAATCTCCTAGTGTGAGCATCTCAGTGCTGAGTGTATTCCAGTATTGACATATTCTGTTATGCATTAGAAAATGTATATGGCTAGTAAACTCACCCCAATGACTTCATCTGATCTACAGCCAAAGAAATAGCTCTATGTTCTTCTTTTTTTTTAATACATGTATTTATTTATTTACTTTTGGCTGTGTTGGGTCTTTGTTGCTGCGCACGGGGTTTTCTCTAGTTGCGGCGAGCAGGGGCTACTTTTCGTTGAGGTGCTCAGGCTTCTCATTGCGGTGGCTTCTCTTTGCTGCAGAGCACAGCTCTAGGCATGTGGGCCTCAGTAGTCGTGGCACGCGGGCTCAGTAGTTGTGGCTCACGGGCTCTAGAGTACAGGCTCAGTAGTTGTGGCTCATGGGCTTAGTTGCTCCACAGCATGTGGGATCTTCCTGGACCAGGGCTCGAACCCATGTCCCCTGCATTGGCAGGGGGATTCTTAAGGACTGTGCCACCAGGGAAGTCCCTAGCTATCTGTTGTAATGCTAGAAGAAAGCCTCTATTGTACCTCCTGAGAAGCTGTGCCATATTTTTGTGTGTGTGGAGAATTGAAGAGATTCCCAAGAGACGCTCTAAGCTTCAACTTAAAAACTATCCCTGATTTAAGATGCCACTGAGCTATCTTTGATTCTGTTGGGATTGTGTCTTTCTTAAGAAGAAATGTTAACTGGCAGCATTTTCAAGAGCCTTATGGTTTTGGGTTTGCTCCTTTTAAAGAACATTTCCCCTCACTCCCTGCTGGAGATTATCTGGAATGCAAATATAGGCTTTCCACTGTGTGCATGTATTATGGGACTGGAGGGCAGAGATGTAGAAAGACTTCTTTAGGACCATTTCTTTGGGTAAGAAAGGCATTAGCCACTGTCTTTTAGGTTTGCTGGGACATTCAGTAAGCTGTGCCCTTTGTAGTGGGGCTTATTAAAAAGTACAAATAAGGTAAGTGGAATAAGATACTATTCAAATAAAGAGTAGGTTATATAAATTCTGATTAGAAGAAAGAAATTTATAAGATAGAGATACTTAGTCTAAAATTTAGAGAGCCCATAGTACACTCGCTGTTATCCTGGGTCAGCTGAGGAGGAGAGCTTTCAAAAGATTTCATTGGACTTGGTTGGGCATAGGAGGTGGCAGGAGCAAGCCTGAGAGGACAGGGTAATGATAGCTGTAATTTATTGTGCATCTACCCATTTGATAGGCATCTGACTCTGGATAAACCAGTGATAAACAAGACAGACAGCATCCATGCTCTCTTGGACTAACCTTCTTATAGGTATGTTTGGGAAGGAGGGATGGAAGGGCAGCAAACAAATAAATGAAGAAAGCAACGAAATGTGATGAGAACTATTAACAATACAGAAGATTAATATATCAGAGTGACTTGGTGGTGTTGAGGATGCTGCTTTAGATTGGGTGGTCAGGGAAGGCCTCTCTGAAGAAATAACATTTGAACTGAGACCTGAATGATGTAAAGATCCATGATTTAAAGATGCAGAACTTTCCAGAGAGGGGGAAGAGCAAATGCAAAGGCCCTAACATGGAAATGGTAACAAAGTGCCACTTTGTCATTAGTTGGGCCAGTGCCCAAGACCTTCCAGTGTAGAACACTGATAAAGGTAGGCTGGTGTGGAAGGAGTCTAGGTGGGACTTCCTCCCACTTTCTCCTAAACAGTCCCCTCAAATGAACAGCATGCTTAAAGATTCTGACTGGGGGACAGTGGGAGGGAGTAGGGAAGAATGAAAGTGTTGCAGGCAAGACCTGGTGCTCTGGACATCACTTTGGCTCATGGATGCTATTGCCTAAAGTTGGAAAGAAGGCAGGACAGAAAGAAGGAAATGGTTACCCTTCCTTGAGGAATCAGACTTTTACCAACTTAGAGTACGTGTTGTGTAGTGACCTTGCCCTTAATTAGTGAGACTCAGTATGCTTGAATTTGGCCAGTTGGCTTAGGACTTGCTCCTTTGAGGGACGTGGGGGTGTAGGGAGAGAGAGATAAAGTGGCAGGCCTAGTCCCCGCCGCTTGCAGATGCTTTCTTATCTAGTTATTTTAGGTACAAGGAAGCCAGACACATAAAGGATAAGTAACTTGCCCAACAAGCAGGTGGCAGAAATAGCATTTTAAAGCAGGTCTGGTTTGATTCAGAAGTAGATCAGACTGCTCTTTTTACAGATCAGGGTAAATCAATGAATTTTTCATTCTTATGCCCTAAAATATTTTACTCACCTTCCAGAGTAAAAACCTCACTCTGTTGGATCAGACCCAGTTAGATAATTTCATTGAGTTTAGATATTTAACTTTATTTCTGGCATCATAATAATTTTAAATATATGTATTTCATTTAGGCAAAATTCCTGTAAGGAATTGACAATTTTACTTTCTTTGTATGAGAGGTAGCGGGTATCCAATTGTTCAGCCTGTTTCCATGGAGAGAATTGACAGCAATCATAAATGGTGTGATCATCCTATCTGCACTGGATGGCTAAAAGGCAAACAGTAATCCTCATCAAACCCTTTTGCGTTCATTCTCATTGTCTCTCTCTCTCTCTCTCTTTCTTTTTCCCTCTCACCTACTCTTCCTCTCTCCCTCTCCTTCCCAGTGCCTTGCTGAGTGTCTAATTTTTTTTCTTCCCTTATGCCAAAGGTTAACATGTGAAGTCTGTTCTAGGTATAATTACACAGTTTTCTTTTTCAGGAGACAGTTTTGCAACTGATGATAAAAATATTCAGTCTCCAGGGTTAACTGTAGTAAATATATTTTTAAAAGAGATATATGTTCTGAGAATAGAGACTCTAAATGATATGTCCAGATTTATGACTGGTTATCTATTTTTTGGTTCCAAATCCTAATTCTCTGTTTGTCCTCAATTTTTAATATCAATTAAAAAATATTTAGTGACTTCCCAAGTGTGAAAACACTGAACTGGCTGGTATTTGGGACTGGGACCTATTAAATAATGTATTAGTGTCTCCTCCAAGATCAGCTTTGTGATCTTCTATGAAGAGGAATCCATTCTATTCCACATTTTAACTCATAAGAATAAAAATAATAGCTACCAAGTTTGAATGCTTACCCTGTGTCAGACATTGTGTGTACCAATATTTTACAAAGATTACCTCATTTTATCCTCACAACAATCTCATTAGTTAGATATTTGTGTTCTTATTCTTCAGTCAAGGAAATTGAAAGTCAGAAAGGTTAAATGGTCACTCAAGGTTATATCCAAATTAAATGCTGGAGGCTGGATTTGAACCCCTGTCTGTCTAATTCCAAACTGTGGACCTCCAGTTTCCTAAAGAAGCCCAGTTGGAATCAGGGGGTTGAAGAGTGCCCATCTTTAGAGAGTTTGGCCTGGGTTGAAAGAATGTACTGTAACTCTGGTTATCATCTTGCAACGGGATAGAAGTTAGAGCTGAGATCCTTAACATGGAGCTGTGGCTTCAAAGAAGACTAAAATTCTCCTTTTAGTTAATATTGCTAAAAATTACCTTGGAAAAGGCAGTTTGGTAGTAAAGTTCTCAAGAGTTTCTAAATTTGGAGATGTAATCCCCTATATATGTAGAGGAACTGTGCTTAGGGCCCAGGAGAGCATGGAAATGAGAGGAAGAAATAAAAGAGATTCAACTTAAGGGAAAGAAAAGAAAGCTATAACATCTGATGAAAAATAATCGAGAGCAGATTTCAGTAAAGAAGAGGAATGGAAAATAGACTCATGCCAAAGGGGAGCTGAAGACAATGATGTCTGGATTAGATCATTTGGGAGCTACCGAGAGGCTACAGCCATGGGCACTCTTATAAATTTATGATGATGGTAATGATGGTGTGCAGCAATAAGTAGGAAGTGCAAACTAAGGAAAAGAAGAAAAGTGTCTGAGTTTCATTACCCCATAAATCCAGGAGAAAAATACTGTCTCTTCATACGTCAAGGGTAAAATTGTGCCTCCAGTTCTCTATTTCATTTGGCATACCTTATTCCCATAAAGGAGCACCCTGGAGGGAGTTCCTATGAGGACCAAAAAAAAAGAGTGTATCACAGAAATGTCGACTACTAGGAAAATCCATTTTACTTTCCTTCTTGCTGTGGTTTTACCATAGGCAGAAATTTCAGGGAAAGAAAGAAGGAAGAAAGGAGAAAAAGGGAGGTAGAGAAGAAAAAGGGAGGAAAAATAATTCCAGTTTCCAAATGTTTGTGACATCCCATTGTAACTAAGTGCTGATAAAAGGGACTCATGGATGGATATATTATTAAAGATACGAATAAATGGATTTCATGGGTTCATGTGCTTTCCTGGTAGAGTTGATAGGAATGCCTTTTTGGAAAAGAAATGAATTCTCCTTGTTTGATAGCCCTGTGGTTTGAGCCTCATGTGCTGTGTTACAGCTTTGGAAAGGGAAAGCCCATTCCACAGGGAGCCAATCTACTGAGATGCGACCCAGGCATAAAGAAATGCTTTCCCGTGTGCAGTGGATTCATCTTGTGCTCACTTAGAAGCCAGTGCACGTGTAAGGTCTCCTCCATGCCTAAAGTATGCAAGTGATAGCTGTTCATGGGGGCTCCAACTGGCTTGGCAAGAAAAGCAGCTACCATGTTCTTCTCTACAAGATTTCACAGAGCAGTGTGTTTGTGCATCGAATGAAATAAGACTTAGATTAAAACCCAGCATTTTTATGGAGTATCTGCTCTTTGTCCCTGTGTCTAGTAGTTTTGCATACGTTACCTTGTTTAATCTTTTTTTTTTAGCCAATGTTTTTTTTTTTTTAATTAATTAATTTTTGACTGCGTGGGGTCTTTGTTGCTGCACGTGGGCTTTCTTTAGTTGCGGCGAGCAGGGGCTATTCTTCGTTGCGGTGCGCGGGCTTCTCATTGTGGTGGCTTCTCTTGTGGAGCACAAGCTCTAGGCACGTGGACTTCAGTAGTTGTGGCATGCAGGCTCAGTAGTTGTGGCTCATGGGCTCTAGAGCGCAGGCTCAGTAGTTGAGGTGCACAGGCTTTGTTGCTCCGTGGCACGTGGGATCTTCCCGGACCAGGGATTGAACCTGTGTCCCCTGCACTGGCAGGCGGATTCTTAACCACTGTGCCACCAGGGAAGTCCCACCTTGTTTAATCTTTTAACAGTGACAAATGCATCTATTAATGCATTAAAGTTACACAACTTTTATATTAAAGCAGTGGAACAAACCCTGTTGGAAGGTTTACAAGTTTATACTTCATCACCTACGTGGTAAAGATTCATTGCTGAAGATTTGCTAGTTCCTTAAAGAACAGATGGTTTGAATGCCCAGATATCTGTAGGTGGACTTTTCTTTGCTTACTTCCCTTATTTAGCCTAGTTCACTTGTTTGCTCTCAAATATTTATTGTCAGGTTTGAATACACACAGCAATATAACTTGCACCCTACAGATGATTTAAATGATTTTTCACTGTTAAGTTTGACTATAAGCAGAGCCTTAGGCTCTGGTGTTAAAACTTAAGTCCCCTCCCTTATGATATGAGTTTACTGTATTTGGGTATAGGCCGTTTAGATACCTGGGATTGCCTTAGAGTTTTCATTTACTATATATGTATATTTATTTCTGAATCCTCATTCTCTTTCACACATATGCATGCTATGTGGTACATCTGTATTGGTGACAAGTTTAGTTTACAAATATATAATATATTGGTGTGAATTGGTGTAAACTTTTAATTTAGTTCCAGGTTCTTCTCTTATTTTATGTACTTTCTTAAGAATAATACAGGTATACCTGTTTTATTGCGCTTCACAGATACTGAATTCTTTACAAATTGAAGGTTTGTGGCAACTCTGTGTCAAACAAGTCTATCAGTGCCATTTTCCCAACAGCATTTGCTCACTCTGTGTCTCTTATCACATTTTGGTAATTCTAGCAATATTTCAAAGTTTTTATGTTTGTTATGGTGATCTGTGATCACTAATCTTTGCTGTTACTATTATATTGTTTTGGCATTGTTTTAGCAAAAAAGTATTTTTAAATTAATGTATATATATTATGTTTTTTAAAGAAATACTGCTATTTATTGCATACTTAATATACTACAGCATGGTGTAAACGTAACTTTTTGCACTGGGAAACCAAAAAATTTGTGTGACTCGCTTTGTTGCAATATTAGCTTTATTGCTGTGGTCTGGCACCTGACCCACAATATCTCGGAGGTATGCCTGTGTAGACTGTTGTGCTGTATTGATTTTTAATAATATAACTTAACTAAAAATGGCATGCAGAGACCCCATATTCCAGTTGAGGTTATGTCTGTCTACATTTTGGGGAGTGATCTGTATAGCAAAGCAGTAAAGCCATAACTGTTTATCACTTTCTTAAAAATTTTATGCAACAGGCTTATCATATGTTATAATGTTGTTCCTTCATATCTTTCTTATACTTTTATTTTAGATGCATTGCTAGTAGCTTAAAACTGCATTACTATATAGCAACCATTGCCTCAAAGTGTGTCTTTTATGTATTTGACACTAACAGATAGATACCTTTGTTTTCAATATGTTTTCATATAAATTTATTAATTACTCAAGTAGTCCTTGGGGTTGTCCCAGACATTGACCTGTGAATTAACTAACAGAACTGCATTTAAAGCTGACGGAGAGCTCTTGAGCATTTCTAGGATGGTCACATTTGTTTCTGGTATGTGTTTATGACACTTAAAGGAAACCAAAGTCCAGATATAAATTATGTCCAGACAAACTAATGTCAGCATTGGAGGATATTTGTATAACCTAAATAGGTGCTGGGGTCCCATATGGTTCAGTCTTAAGACAGCATAGCAAATGAAATAATTGAAAAATAATTCTAAATTTTACCCATGTCTCTCCAGGAACTTCAAAAATTATTTTATTCATTGCACATGGCAACTCTTCTCAAAACCCCCTTCCATCCTTTTTTTTACCAGTGATCTTTCACTTTGCACTTTCAGAAGCTAGGTCCTCTCTCTCTTTTACCCCTTTACTCTCAAATAGCTGTACTATTTCTATTAAGGCTGCAGTCTTTGACTTTCCCCCACCTCTTATTTTCATCCTAGTCTTCCAGTTCTGCTTTTGTTATCATTCACATAATTCATCATAAAAAATGAAATTTCTGGGACTTCCCTGGTGGTGCAGTGGTTAGGAATCCGCCTGCCAATGCAGGGGACATGGGTTTGAGCCCTGGTCCAGGAAGATCCCACATGCCGCGTAGCAACTAAGCCCGTGCGCCACAACTGCTGAGCCTGTGCTCTAGAGCCCACGTGCCACAATTACTGAAGCCCGCGTGCCTAGAGCCCATGCTCTGCAACAAGAGAAGCTACCACAATGAGAAGCCCACACACTGCAACAAAGAGTAGACCCCGCTCACTGCAACTAGAGAAAGTCCGTGCGCAGCAACAAAGACCCAAAGCAGCCAAAAATAAATAAATAAATTTATTAAAAAAAAAAAGAAAAGAAACTGGTCTTAGAAAGTGGGTAAAGGAAAAGGCCGAGCAAAATAGAGTTCTTTTCTGGGGGGAATATAAGGTTTGGAATACTAACATTTAACAAAATTTGTCTTTAGTACATTTAAAAACTTGATTAAATACAGTGCTTATGAAATTCATTGTTAATACCATAATTGTAAAGAATTATGAATTCCTTTGAAAATAAACTTCATTTTCAGACCAAATTTAATAAATAAGAGAAGTAGAAGCCAAAAAGAATGAAATTCATTAATTTAGGGCAACTGTAGAGTAGAATACCAGAGAAAATCCAGCAGATCACAAAATTGTAATATAGTTAGTGAGCAAATATGCACCCTGAGGGGAAAATGATCAGGGGGTCACAGAGGACATTGAATAATAAGGCAGCTATGTAGCACTAATGAAGACCAAGCTGAATTCAGAAATAAAGAGAAATGATAAAACTTTCTTTTCTTCATATTCATCCAGAAAATGTAGATTTTGAAGGATTCAGGAAAATTTCAACTAAGTTTGGAAGACAGTCACAGATATGATTAATCACATTGGAAAAGAAAAAGCTGAAGTGTGATTTTTATATGGGAGGATGGCAAGTACTAGCTCTCTGTCTTTACTTGCAGCATTAAGAAAGGAAGAATTGATTTATATAACAGTGAGGCATATTTGCTTAGTCATTGGGGAAAAAAAATCACATGGCATTAAATGGCAGAAAATGTTTTTTAAAATAGACAATGTGTTGAATCATGTTCTGGGGAAGTCTTAAGAAATAGGATTCATCTTTGTGCTGTTATAACTCTGGAATAGGAATAAAAATGCTCTGGTTTATGTATGTAGTGTTTTTCCTGCCCTGGAGTCAATGATTTTATGAAATACCTAAAAACAAAAACCCTATTTCCCGAGATTGCACAAAATACCTTCATTCTATTTTGAGGATATATATGATTTATTTCTTGCTGCTGGAACTTATTACTTATGCTTCTACTAAGTGCATGAATATTTTGAATCAATCACCTACTCAATAGAGAGAAATTTCTCCTATTATGTTTGGCTAATTTAACATTTGGCCAAATCAGAATGGTTGAATAAGATTCTACCATATGCTATAGCATATCTTTGTGTTATATTTAAGTAGCATATCTAAGGATCCATATTTCCTTATAGAGAGTTAAGTTTCTCCAGTACAGTTATCTTAAATCACAACTGATCTTGGGACTTCCCGTCAGTACAGTGGTTAAGACTCTGCCTTCCAATGCAGGAGGTGTGGGTTCGATTCCTGTTCAGGGAACTAAGATTCCTCATACCAGCGGGGTGCAGCCAAAAACTCAAAAAAAAAAAAAAATTAAATCACAACTGCTCTTGCCCTATTTTGAAATAAGTTGGATACCTTTTAAAGGTATATCCAAGTTTGTTTTTTTTTTTTGTTTTTTTTTTACCACTTCCTCTCCCTCTTGATAACTAGGAAGATATACATACATACTTGCCTTAACTCCAGCGTGTTAGGATTGAGGTAGCCTATAAATTAACCTTATGTCCTGGAAGTATGCCACAGTGGTGTTTTCTAACCCAGAGCCCTTGTACTGTAACCTTACTTGGATGAGCAGAGAACGTTGTATCATTATTTTTTGCTTATCATGGTGTGCTTGTGTCTTTACTTAACACAGAGAAAAGGAAGTTCATGATTGACTTCCCTTCATTTCATTTCAGACAAATGTGGATTTTTACTAAGCTTGCAAGAACTTATGCAAAGTCCATTTGGAGAAGTAGCCTGTGCTATCGATAGATAAGGTTTCTAGTTTTCCAGGTGTCACTATATTAGCCTTGTGAATATGAGTTTGGGGAGTGAATGCTCAAAAGGTTCAAAATCCAGCATGACAAGAAGTTGTAGACTGAAGGAACTTTCTTCTGGTTGCTTTAGAGGGCAAAGTATTTCCAAGACTTGCAAGGCTATTTAGGTTCAGAACATAGAAATGATAATTTTGACTCTAGGTGGCATTTGTGAGGAACTATTTATAGTGGTGGGTGTCTCTCTCTGGATTGTGTTCTTCTTTAACATTCTTCTATAGGATAGATTTATACCTTAATACCTCCAACATAATGAGGAGGTTGTTTCATTTTCCTTCAGTGAGGCAAAAAATCTACCTTGTAAGACTTGCCACCATTCAGGTGGTCCCCGCTGGGACCACCTGAATACCTCAGAGTCATGGCTTCATTTCAGGCCCCAAGTCAGAGGGGATTCTTTCTGGTTCCGTCTTTCAGCTGAAAGTTTCCAATCTTAGCTTACTACTGTATTGCCTGGGGAGATTTTTAATTCCATTCCTACAGGTATTTAAACCATATTCCCTTCCTTTCTGACTTTCTGGGGGCAGATCTGATGCTCAGCCTGGCTTTGGAATGCCTGAGCACAGGGCACTCAAATGCAAATCTTTGGTGCCTCTAGCGCAGGGATCCCCAAACCCTGGGCCATGGAACCCATCTGTGGTCTGTTAGGAATTGGGCCACACAGCAGGAGGTGAGCGAGCAAAGCTTCATCTGTATTTACAGCCTCTCACCATCCCTTGCATTACCTCCTGAGCCCCGCCTCCCGTCAAATCAACTGTGGCATTAGATTCTCGTAGGAGCACGAACCCTACTGTGAAATGCACATGCGAGGGATCTAGGTTGCGAGCTCCTTATGAGAATCTAATGCCTGATGATCTGAGGTGGAGCTGAGGCAGTGATGCTAGTGCTGGGGAGCGGCTGCAAATACAGATTATCATTAGCAGAGAGGTTTGACTGCAGAGACCACAATAAATCAGTTGTTTGCAGACTCACATCAAAACCCTATCAGTGAGTGGCAAGTGACAATTAAACTGCATCTGGTGGCAGGCTTTAGAGCAGCAAGTGAGTTGATGTACTTCAATTGTACAGCTGCATCTGGTGGCAGGCTTTAAGTCAGAATCTGACACTTATTTTAGCCCACGTGTCCCTCCCATTATTTTATTTACCACTTTCCATCTGCACCTCTTTCCCACACTGTGCCCTTGTCTCAGTCACAGTTTCGGTAAGCCCACAGCTAACCCTAGCCAAAATGAGTAAAAAACAAACGTCGCTGGAGAGCTTCTTTGAAAAGGGGGAGAGACCCAATGATGAGACAGCAGAAGACTGCCAACAAAAAGAAAGCTTAATTTAAAAGAATATACCAGGCTTCCCTGGTGGCGCAGTGGTTGAGAGTCCGCCTGCCGATGCAGGGGACACGGGTTCGTGCCCCGGTCCGGGAAGATCCCACATGCTGTGGAGCGGCTAGGCCCATGAGCCATGGCCGCTGAACCTGCGCGTCCGGAGCCTGTGCTCTACAACGGGAGAGGCCACAACAGTGAGAGGCCTGTGTACCGCAAAAAAAAAAAAAAAAATACCAAGAGTCCTACTTAAATTATAAGTTCATTTGCAATAGGTGATTCACATTCTCCAAGCCCGCTTTGTATAATATGTGGCGACTGGCTATCCAACGAAGCCATGAAACCTTCAAAACTGCTTCGCCATACGGAGATCAAGCACCCTGCATTAAGAGACAAGCCTTTGGAGTTTTTCAAAAGAAACACATGAACACGAAGAACAGAAGCAGTTATTGAAGGCCACCACTTCATCAAATGTGTCTGCACTGACAGCATCATTCTTAGTGGCTAACTGCATTGCTAAAGCTAAGAAGCCCTTTACTATTGGTGAAGAGTTGATCCTGCCTGCTGCTAAGGACATTTGTCGTGAACTTTTAGGAGAGGCTGCAGTTCAAAAGGTGGCATGTGTTCCTCTTTCTAGCACCATAACTAGATGAATTGATGAAATAGCAGAAGATATTGAGGCACACTTGTTAGGATTAATGAGTCACCATGGTATGCAATCCAGGTTGACGAGTCTACCAATATTGACAACAAGGCAACAATGCTTGTTTTTGTGCGATACATTTTTCAGAAGGATGTGCATGAGGATATGTTATGTGCACTTTTGTTGCCAGCCAACATCACAGCTGCAGAACTATTGAAGTCTTTGAATGATTACATATCAGGAAAACTGAATTGGTCATTTTGTGTCGGTATATGCACGGTTGGAGCGGCTGCCATGACTGGATGGCTTTCTGGTTTCACTACTCGGGTCAGAGATGTCGCTTCTGAATGTGAGTCTACGTGCTGTGTCATCCATAGAGAAATGCTGGCTAGCTGGAAAATGTCACTTGAACTTAACAACGTTTTTCAGGATGTGATTAAAATTATCAGCCACATTAAAGTACGTGCCCTTAACTCACGTCTGTTCATGCAGCTCTGTGAGGAGATGGACACAGAGCACACACGTCTTCTCTTACACACAGAAGTGAGACGGCTTTCTCAAGGTAGATCACTACCCAGAGTTTTTGAGTTACGAGAGCTGCTCCAGATTTCTTTTAGAAAAACAGGCACCACTGGCAGCACATTTCAGTGACACAGAATGGGTCACAAAACTTGCTTACTTGTGTGACATATTCAACCTGCTCGACGAACTCAATCTGTGACTTCAGGGGAGAACAACAACCGTGTTCAAGTGGGCAGATAAAAGTGGCTGCATTCAAAGCCAAACTGGAATTGTGGGGCAATGAGTGAACACTGGGATTTTTGACATGTTTCAAACATTAATAGAGATATTGAAAGAGACTGAACCAGGGCCTTCTTTCTCCCAGCTGGTGCATGATCAGCTATCTCAGCTTTCAAAAGAGTTTGAGCATTGCTTCCCTACCACAAAAGACCCCCGAACTGGGAAGGAATGGACCCGCGACCCATTTGTGAATAATCCAGGTGAATCGACTTTGTCTGTGCTAGAAGAGGATCAACTGCTTGAGACCACAAATGATGGTGGCCTTAAAAGTACGTTTGAGACAACTTCAAATCACCATACGTTCTGGATTAAAGTCAAGGCGGACCATCCTGAGATTGCCACGAAAACACTGAAAAGCCTGCTTCCATTTCCAACATCCTATCTTTGTGAAGCAGGGTTTTCTGCAGTGACAGCGACCAAAAGGAGATCACAGAGTAGACTGGACGTGAGCAACACACGTCGGTGTCACTGTCTCCCATCACCCCCAGATGGGACCATCTAGTTGAAGGAGAACAAGCTCAGGGCTCCCACTGATTCTGCATTAGGATGAGTTGTATAATTATTTCTTTATATATTACAACGTAATAATAATAATAGAAATAAAGTGCACAGTAAATGTAATGCGCTTGAGTCATCCCTAAACCATCCAACCCCCGCTTCCGGCCCGGGTCTGTGGAAAAACTGTCTTCCATGAAACTGGTCCCTGGTGCTAAAAAGGTTGGGGACCACTGGTCTAGGGTAATATTTTGCTTCATAGATCTGACCAGTCTGGAGATCAGAGTAGTGGGGAATCCTAAATTTTTAGTAACATCCCTGACAATTTAAAGAGGTGTTTCTATGGAAAACTATGTCTTCCCAGCTAGAATGGATAGCAAGCAGGGTTATAGGGATTCTTCTCTGCTTCTAAACTACCAGACCCCGTGGCAAATCTTTCAAATAGCTTAAGCTAATGATTTCTCCTTTAGATATTTTGCCCACATTAATTTGAGTTTTTATTTCAGTTTATGTGAACTTTCATTTTTTAAAAGGCTTAATTAAGTAACTTGGTTTTTTTTAACATCTTTATTAGAGTATAATTGCTTTACAATGGTGTGTTAGTTTCTGCTTTATAACAAAGTGAATCAGCTGTACATAAACATATATCCTCATATCTCCTCCCTCTTGTGTCTCCCTCTCACCCTCCCTATCCCACCCCTCTAGGTGGTCACAAAGTACCGAGCTGATCTCCCTGTGCTATGCGGCTGCTTCCCACTAGCTATCTATTTTACATTTGGTAGTGTATATATGTCAATGTTACTCTCTCACTTCGTCCCAGCTTACCCTTCCCCCTCCCTGTGTCCTCAAGTCCATTCTCTACATTTGTGCCTTTATTTCTGTCCTGCCCCTAGGTTCATCAGAACCATTTTTTTTTAGATTCCATATATATGTGTTAGCATACGGTATTTGTTTTTCTCTTTCTGACTTACTTCACTCTGTATGACAGACTCTAGGTCTATCCACCTCACTACAAATAACTCAATTTCATTTCTTTTTATGGCTGAGTAATATTCCATTGTATATATGTGCCACATCTTCTTTATCCATTCATCTGTTGGCGGACACTTAGGTTGTTTCCAGGTCCTGGCTATTGTAAATAGTGCTGCAACGAACATTGTGGTACATGACTCTTTTTGAATTATGGTTTTCTCAGGGTATATGCCCAGTAGTGGGATTGCTGGGTCGTATGGTAGTTCTATTTTTAGTTTTTTAAGGACCCTCCATACTGTTCTCCACAGTGGCTGTATCAGTTTACATTCCCACCAACAGTGCAAGAGGGTTCCCTTTTCTCCACACCCTCTCCAGCATTTATTGTTTGTAGATTTTTTGGTGATGGCCATTCTGACTGGTGTGAGGTGATACCTCATTGTGGTTTTGATTTGCATTTCTCTAATGATTAGTGATGTTGAGCATCCTTTCATGTGTTTGTTGGCAATCTATATATCTTTGGAGAAATGTCTCTTTAGGTCTTCTGCCCATTTTTGAATTGGGTTGTTTGGTTTTTTGATATTGAGCTGCATGAGCTGCTTGTAAATTTTGGAGTTTAATCCAAAGGCTTAAGTAACGTTCTTACTTGCTATTTGAATATCAGAAATTTCATATATACTTTGAAAAGAAGCCTATATGTGTCCTTGGCTGCCTAGTTGATAATATGTCTTGGTTAGGGAAAGTGTTGGCAATGTGTGAATGAATGATCCTGATTTGGGTGTCATTTGGACTAAGCTTGAAAAGAAGTCACACTCTGAACTATTTTTTTTCTGGTGGGAGATCAATACTGTCTAGACATGGTCTCATTACGACTTTGCATTGACTAAGGCAGGCTCGGTCAACAGTGGGGTTGAGATTCCTGTAATCCGGGCTACTGGTCGGACATTTGTGTTACCCATTATTGCAGAGAACTCCAGATTCACTGGTGTCAACACTGTATTTCAGCATCATTCCACTCAACTGTAGGGTTATCTTGAAGACAGTATATGCCAACTCGTGACATTTTTAAAGATTCTGGATCCTGAAAGTGCTGGGAGCTGCTCTGTAGTATTTCCTAGCAGCTTTGTGATGGTTGCATAGGGCATGGAAGAGGCCTTGGAGCCTTTCAATTCCTTACAGTCTCTAAAACACAAAAAGAGAGGGAATAATTCAACTAATATCTAAAGGCCTCAGCCCATGCCTGAAAGCCAGATGTCTACCCTGTCATATGGTGTCCCCATTAATATCTGCAGATATTTTCTTCATGTATAGAAACATCACCAGTTGTTTTTTTTTTTACATTCAGTAGTCTTCTCATTTATAAGAAATTTTCATCTATTTGAATTTGTTTTTAAATTGAGAAAGTTTATGATTCTTCACCTGGATCAGAAATTAAAAATCTTGTCTTCTCCCTGTTAGATATTCAGACTCCTGGCTATGCTGCTCTGCATGGAATCTTAAATCTTTCATCTGTGGTTATTTGTTGGCATTTTGTGAGATAGTGAAGCAATGTCTGAGCCACTAACGGCCAGAGGTGGCCCACCCTGACCAGATTTCCAATAGTGGAATAAATGTCTGTTATTTATCCAGCCTCTTTACTTTTCAACTGTGGGAAAGATGAAGATAGACATTGAGAAATAATGCTGATTATACAAAGGATTGTTCATGATAAAAGATCTCTTTCTGGGAATTTAAGTGTTCCAGTAAATTAGCATTATTGATCATTCTTTTTCCACATAGTCTATATCTTAGAATCCTAAAACTATTATTCTCCCTTGTCTGGTGTAATTACCAGAACAAGAAATAATCTAATTAAAAGACAACAAGGATGTGTTCTAATTGTTCTAATAAATTATGTTAATACACAATGCATGCACTTACTTTTCAACAGGAATTTATTTAATAGATTGACAGCTTGTCCTTTACTGCCACAATCTTAACTTTCATTTATTCTAAACAAGACAACTTAAAAAAAAAGGAGAGGGACTTCCCTGGTGGCGCAGTGGTTGAGAGTCCGCCTGCCGATGCAGGGGACACGGGTTTGTGCCCCGGTCCGGGAAGATCCCACATGCTGCGGAGTGGCTGGGCCCGTGAGCCATGGCCACTGGGCCTGCGCGTCCAGAGCCTGTGCTCTGCAACAGGAGAGGCCGCAACAGTGAGAGGCCCGCGTATCGCAAAAAAAAAGGAGAGTTAAGCATCCAAAAATCTGTTGGGTCATTAAGAAAATCTAAGGTTCCATGTGGTATGTATGGATGAAGAAATGGGTTTCGGGTTCTCTAGATAAAATAGTGACCCAAGACATAGGAGGGTAAAGTAAAGATCAGTAGAGTCTAAAGTCAAAATCAGTAACACACTGTTGCAGTGAAGGTAGTGGACTTTTCATTTGTTGTTTTATTGTCAAGGATAGTGCTGCATGATAAGGCAGTCCTAACTTATGGAATTGTGTTTTCGTAGTTTTAGGCATTTTACACAAATCTATTAGCATATTGCATGTATGAGATGACGCCCTCAGTAAAGTCATGTCATAATATGGGCAGAAATTCAGGCGGTCACTTCTGATAGGCCATATGTTTTCTACAAAAACACGCCAGTATCCCTGATTATTTTTTCATAATTGGGATATAGTTTGTTGCATAACTGTATGAGAAAGTCTTGAAGGCAGTAAAAGATGTCAAGAATGATATGGCAGAAATAAAAATCTGTATAGAGCTTGGAGGGAAGCATATAGGTCAGTTCTAAATCAGTATGGCCAATCTACATAGTTCAGAAAAGCAGATTCCCAGGTTGGTTTGTGTTGTTCTCCCTTGACATAACAACCTTTGAAATTTAACTGACAAGCCTACAGGTAGGAAGGAATCTCAGTACTTATCCAGTTTGGAAAGTATTTCCAGAAAGGATACTTTCTCACAAGTTAGGAACTTTGTGGGAATAATTTTTTGCCTCTGATTAAACCATTAAATGGTTTAATCCATTTTAATTGTCAAGTTCATCAAAAAGTATGGAGCTGGAACATATGCAGATTCTAGTTTATACTCATAAAGTTAACATATTGTAGAATAGCAGCCATAGAGACAAAACAGAAAACAACAGATACACCATAAAAGAAATGGGAATTAAAAGGAAATTATCTTTAATGGCAAGGGAATGCAAACAGTTTTCTTCCCATTTTGAAGTACATTGGCCTAAACGCCATGATTTTTGGCTCCTTACTCCCTGTCTTTTAATATTCTAGTTCACATCTTCATTTTCAATGGGAAATTTGTATATGTTCTTTTTCTGTTTTAAAAAAGTTTGACATTTCTTTCAAGGCCATCAGGCTGTGAGGATTTCTTTCCTCAAGGAAGACTGAGAGCTGGTGAGCTCCTAATAACTCAGGTATAGAATGCGTACCACCAGGTCTAAATTAGATCAGGTACCCAAGTGGGTCTCACCTTCCTTGTCTCCAAGGCAGGGACAATGTCTGCCTTTGAAAGGAAGCATGAATGTGGCACTCAATTCTTTTCTTTATTTCTTTCTTTTTAACTTTGAAAAAAATTTTTATTCTGAAAAAGTAGTCAGTATTTGATTCTGAATAATATAAAAATTGCCATTTTAACCATTTTTAGGTATATAATTCAGTAGTGGTAAATATGACATTTCTTTTTAATAATTGGACTGAAAAGGGAATAAGGCTGTGATTAGATAAGCACTTAGGTTACCATGTAAGATGTTTTATTCTGCTTTTTATTTGTTTCTACCCTTTCTGAAATTATTTTTCACCAAAAGTATGATACCTACTTATGTGAAACCGGAAAAGAATTCCATCTCAATTCTAGAACAGACTCTAGATGCTCATAGCAGGTGGGGAGGGGTATGTGGCTGGGCAAAGGGTCAGCATAATAAATGAGGTTGGGGCAGTGGAACAGTGCCTGTCTCTGAAGGTCCCCTGGGTATTTCTGGAGCTCAGAATGTGACCACTCTGTGCATAAATATGATATTTTTTTTCTGATCTACTGGTGTTGGAAATTTTTCATTTAGTAAATGATGCAAAATATACGTTAAGTGATGGTAAGGTTTTGACAAAAACTGACCAAAATTGGGAAATTCAAAGCTACAGAAAAGCTGAAACACTGACTTAATGTGCTGTCATCTAGCCATGATCTCATTCCATGCTGCTTCATTCACTGATCACAGAGACACTGAAATCATCCCCCAGGCAGGATGGAGCATGTTTACAGTGGAGGGTACTAGGCAGAGGCTTGGCTGAGTCTTCTATTTTTACTGGCCATTAACACTTCCTACTTGCATGTAAACTAAATTTTGATAATTATTAAAATAAAGATAATGTTAATAGTACATTAAAAAGCTACTTTTTAAAGGGGTAGAATAGTAGAAGCCTCTGCTTTGAATATTATGTTTACCAGTTTCGTCTAGTTGTCAGCTCCCCCATGGTACATAGAATGAAGTCTAAACTCCTTAGTAGGGGATGAGGACCCCAGTGTCCCTCCCTTACCTTTCTTTCCACTTCATCTCCCTTTGCTCCTTCACATGTCTTGTACTTCATCCAGGCATTAGTTTGTATCATTTCCCAAATGTACCATCTTTACTTCTCTCAGGGCTTTTGCATGTGTTTCTCCCTCTTGGAAACTCCTTTTACTACCCAACCTTCAGAATTCAGCTCACACGTCTCCTGTGAGAAGCTTCTGCTGATTCTCCCAAGCATTGCTGCTCACTGTTTCTGTGTCAGCACCATGACCAGTACATACCTGCAGTTTTGCACTTAATCACATATAATTGTAATGATTTTTTACATGTCTTTTCCTCCTGCCAGGATCAGAGTTCGTTGTAGCCAGGGACATTTCAACTCAATAGGATCCAGCTTATTGTATATATACATTTTTAGCTATCCCTACATGTTTTATTTTTGAGTTTCTGCTGAGATTCAGGAACTTAAGCCTTTCAAGTAATGAATGAAAATAGCAGTCAACCCAGAATCAACCCAGAATCCTATGACCAGTGAAAATACCCTTAAGGAATGAAGGGGAAGTCCAGGTACTCTCAGATGAAGGAAAACTAACAGATTTTGTCACCAGCAGAGCTACTCTAAAAGAATGGCTAACAGAAGGAAATGATAAAAAAATAAAATAAAGAAGGCCTGGAACACCAGGAAAAAACACAGCAAGCAAAAATATTGGTAAATGTAGTAGGCTTACTTTTTCCTCTTTAGATTTCTAAATTATGTTTGAAGACTAAAGCAAAAATTACAACACTCTTTGATATGGATGGAAGTGTTGGAAATATTTAAGATAACTGTATTATAAATGGACATTGGTAACAGGACATAAAGGGAGGTAAGGTTTCTATACTTTGCTCAAACTGTAAGACAATACCAGTAGGTTGTGATAAGTTATGAATATATAACGCAGTACCTAGAGCAGCCACTAAAGAAGTTTTACAAGGAGATGCACACAAAAAACTTTAGATAAATCGAAGTAGAATTCCAAAAAATGTTCAAAGAGCCTACAAGAAAGCAGAAAAAAGAAAACAAAAATACAAACCAGGGAGAATAAACAGAAAAGAAACAAAAATAAAGTGGTAGTTTAAGTCCTAAAATACCAATAATTACATTAAATCTAAATGGTCTAAATATACCATGTAAAGAGTGAAAGAATTGTTTAAAAAACATGACCTAACTAGACACTGTCTATAAGAAACTCACTTTGAATATAATAGTAGAGGCAGACTGAAGGTAAAATGATGGAAAGAGATGTACCATACAAGCATTAATTAAAAGAAGGCAGAAGTAGCTGGTTCTTTGAAAAAGTTAAAAAAATTGACAAACATCTAGGAAGACTGATAAAGAAAAAAAGACTAAAGACACAAATTAACAATATCAGGAATGAAACAGGGGATAGTACTATAGATCCTGCAGATATCAAAAGGATAATAAAGGAATGCTATGAAAAACTTTATACACATAAATTTGACAACTTAGAAAAAAAGATCCACTTTCCTTGAAAAAGAAACTGCCACAATTCACCAAATTTGAAAGAGATAATTTGAATAGCCCTATTATAACTATTGAGGAAATTGAACTCATAATTTTAAAATTCCCCAAAAGGAAATTTCCAGGCCCAGATGATTTTACTGGAGAATTCCACCCAATATTTAATGAGGAATAAGCACCAGTTTTATACAGACTCTTCCAGGAAATAGAAGAGAACACTTCCACTGCCCAATTCATTTTTATGAAACTAGTATTACCCAGATACCAAAGCCAGACACAAACAATACAAAAAAGAAAACTATGGTATATGAATAACTTCATCAATATAGACACAAAAATCCTTAACAAAATATTAGCAAGTAGAATTCAGGGGGAAAAAAAAAAGAGTTATACACGTAACCAAATGGGGTCTATTCCAGGAATGCAAAGACTGGATCAAAATTAAAAAGTCAATCAATGTAATGCACCATAATAACAGACTAAAGAGGAAAAACAAATCACATGATTTTATCAATTGATGCAGAAAAAGTATTTGACAAAATTCAACACTGATTTATGATGAAAACTGTCAGAAGAATAAGAATAAGGGGAACTTCGTCAACTTGATGAAGAGCCTCTTTTTTATTACCCTCATCTGACATTTATACAAAATGATGAAAAACAATGCTTACCCCCTAAGTGTGGGAAGTAAGGTAAGGATGTCTATTCTTGCTACTCCTATTCAACATAGTGCAGGAAGCTCTAGTCAATGCAATAAGGCAGTAAAAAGAAATAAAAGGCATACAGATAGAAAGGAAGAAAGAAAACTGTCACTATTGCTAATGACATGATTTTCTACTTAGAAAATCCTTAAGTGATCTAAAAAAAAAACACAACCTCTTAAAAGTAAGTGAGTTCCACAAGGTTGTAGGATACAAGACAATTTTAAAAAATCAATTGTATTTCTGCATACTAGCAATGAACATGTAGACACTGTAATTAAAAATGCAATTTACAGTAGCTCAAAATTATGAAATACTTAGGTATAAATCTAATAAGTCATTCACAGAACTTGTATGCTCACTGTGACATAATGCCGATGACTGAAATCAAAGAAAATCGAAATAAATGGAGAGACATACCATGTTCGTGATTTGGAAGTCTCAGCATAGTAAAGATACCAATTTTCCCCAAACTGATATACACATTTAATGCAGCTCTTACCAAAATCCCAGTATGATTTTTTATATGGACAAGATTATTCTAAAATTTATATGAGGACAAAGGAACTAGAATAGCTAAAATAATGTTGAAAAGAAGAATAAAGTGGGAGGAATCAGTCTACCCGATTGTAAGGCTTATTTTACAGTTACTATGTGGCTGTTCATGAAGTGATAGACATGTGTATCAGTGGATCAGAATAGAGAAGCCAAAAAACAGACTCAGTGAATATTCCCAACTGATTTTTGACAGATGTACAAATCCCTCAATGGGGGAAAAAATAAAAGAGAGCCTTTTCAAAAATGATCCTGGAGTAATCAGCAAAAAATGAACCTAAAATTAAGTCTTATACCTTATGTAAAAGTTACCTCAAAATGTATAATGGACTTAAATGTAAAACATGAAACTATAAAACTCTTAGCAGAAAACATAAGAGAAAATCTTTGGGATCCAGGGCTAGGCAAAAAGTTCTTAGACTTGACATTGAAACACAATTCATAAAAGGAAAAAAATCATATATTAGACATCATCAGAATTAAAACTTTTGCTCTTTAAAAGACCCTGATAAGAGAATGAAAAGACAGATACAGACTGGGAGAAAATATTTACAAATCATAAATCTGACAAAGGACTAGTATCTAGAATATATATAGACCTCTCAAATAATGGTTTAAAAAACCCCAAGCAATCCAATTAGAAAACAGACAAAAGTCATGAAGAGATCTTTCACCAAAGAGGTTTTATAGATGGCAAGTAAGTGCATCAAAATATGTTCAATATTATTAGCTGTCAGGGAAATGTAAATTAAAACCACAGAGATATGTCACCATATACCTATTGGACTGGCTTAAAAAAAAAATAGTGATAACACCAAATGCCAATGAGGATGCAGAGAAACTGGATTACTCATATATTGCCGGTGGGAATGTGAAATGGTACCGGTACTCTGGAAAATAGTTTGGCAGCTTCTTATAAAGCTAAACATTCACTTACTGTACTCCTGGGCATTTATCCTGAGGGAATGAAAATTTATGTTCTCATAAAACCTGTGCACGAATGTTCATAGTAGATTTATTTGTAGTAGCTAAAAACTGGAAGCAACACAGATGACCTGTACTGGGTGAATGGTTAAAGAAACGGTAGTATATCCAAACCACAGAGCACTACTCAGCAATGAGCTATTGATAACGTGGAACTAACTACTTGACTGAACCTTCAGAGATTTAGGCTATGGGAGAAAAAAGGCAATTCCCAAAGATTACATACTGTATGATTCCATTTATATAGCATTCTTTTCTTTTCTTCTTTTTTTTTTTTGCAGTACACGGGCCTCTCAATGCTGTGGACTCTCCTGCCGCAGAGCACAGGCGCCGGACGCACAGGCCCAGTGGCCACGGCCCACGGGCCCAGCCGCTCCGCGGCATGTGAGAACCCCCCAGACCGCGCCCCCTGCATTGGCAGGCGGACTCCCAACCACTGCACCACCAGGGAAGCCCTTCTTCCTTTTTTTAAAAATTTATCTTTGTCTGTGTTGGGTCTTCACTGATGCACGTGGAGTTTCTCTAGTTGTGGCGAGTGGGGGCTGCTCTGTGTTGCGGTGTGCGGGCTTCTCATTGTGGTGGCTTCTCTTGTTGCGGAGCATGGGCTCTAGGGCACACGGGTTTCAGTAGTTGTGGCACGTGGGCTCAGTAGTTGTGGCTCACGGGCTTCAGAGTGCAGGCTCAGTAGTTGTGGTGCACGGGCTTCATTGCTCCGTAGCATGTGGGATCTTCCCGGACCGGTCCTCAAACCTGTGTCAGCTGCATTGGCAGGCAGATTCTTAACCACTGCACCACCAGGAAAGCCCTATATAGCGTTCTTAAAGTGACATAATTATATAAATGAAGAACAGATTTGTGGTTGTCAAGGGTTAAGGTAGTGTGAGGTGGGAGGGTGATGGGTGTGGCTATAGAAGGGCGGTAGGTGGATCTCTATGGTGATGAAAATATTCTGTATCTTGAGTGTATCAAAGTCAGTATTCTGCTTGTGCTATTGTACTGTAGACTTGTAAGATGTTACCATTGGGAGAAATTGGGTAAAGGGTACATGGAATCTCTCTGTATTTTTTTCTAACAACATTATCTCAAAATAAGAAGTTTAATTAAAAAGGGGGGACACGTGAACAAAAAGAATTGGGAAGATAACAGTGTAATTGTAGAGCTGCCTTAAAGGGCCAGAGACTGATTTAGAAGGAAAAAAATGTGAAATCTAAGGAATTAGTGGCATTATAAATCTATGAAAGTGAGAGTAAAGGAATACGAAAAGAATGTTGAAAAAACAGTAAATAATATTAGATCACCAGAGTCGTTGCCTAACCTACATAGCCTGGGAGCTGTCCCTCTCACCCTTCCTCCACTCCCCAGAATGAAGGCTGGAGGGGGGTGAAGCACAGGATCTGTGACTGGGGTCACTGGGCATAGCTGAGGACAGAGCTATGGTGATGAAAACAGGGGGATTAAGTGAAAGTCTGCATAATGGGGCTTGCACTCTTTCCCACACTTAAATCCCAGAACAATGGCAGCTAGGCACGAGATTGAAAGACACTTTTCTGGGGATTTTGACCAGCCCAAGAAAAGAGACCTAGAAATATGAGCCAGGAAGCCAGTCACTCTAGGCCTGTGTTGTCCACTATGGTAGGTAGCCACTAGCAACCTGTGGCTACTGAACATTGAAACATAGCTTGTCTGACTTGAGATGGGCTGTATATGTAAAACCTTTTAAGATTTTTGAATATTGTACTTCATATAAAACATGTAAAATATCTTGTTAATTTTTATTACTTACATGTTGAAATAATATTTGTATATACTAGGTTAAATAAAATATGTTATTAAAATAATGTTTTAGAAGATTAAGAGACTGAATTTCTCCCAGGTTGAAAGCAGAAAAGTAACTTTTATGGAGCTTTGGTGGTTTTATAAGTAAAACGAAAGCAACAGGATATCAACATGAAGGGAACAATCAGCCCGGAAACAGAACAAAGAAAAGCTTAGCCATATATGTGTATACATATCTATGATACATGTGATGTGTCACTCTCTAGCTAGTTCCTATTGAAGTCAAGGGGTTTTTTGTTTTGTTTTGTTTTCTTTTTTAAGTATAATTGGCTGACTGCCAGAAATAGGCAGACCATCTGGATGTCCATATGGATTGTTCTCTTCTGAATTTATCTTGAACTCTGGGTGAGATTAACACAGATTTTGGGAAACAGCAGAGGTCCTTCATGTATCAGTATGTGTCCAATATGCAATATGTATGATTCGTTGAGTGAGTCATTCTGTCTGGATTGGAATCCCAGATCTGCAGTTTAGTAACTGTGATTTAGGTCTGGTAACTGTCTTTGCCTCTGTTTCCACATCTGTAAAACAGGAATAAAAATAATAGTATTCTTTAAGTCATTGTGACTGCATGATTTACTGTGTGAAAAAGGCTTAGTCCCTGATACATAGTAAACATTGTGTTAATGTTAGCTATCATTATTATTACTGTGGGCTAGTAGCTCTCATATTGTCTCTAATCCTTAGGACAGCCTGTAAAGTAAGTAGTGTTATCTGAGAATCCAAGGCTTAGAGAGAAGCTGCTCTCCTGGGCCACAAGTCACTTCAAAACCTGAGCTTTTTCCATTATCCTATCTTGCCTCATAAATTTTAGTACCTCATTGCTGATAGAAGCCTTTTATATCATCTTAGACAGTTACTGAACTTGTCTGCAGAACGGATCGTTAAAGGCTGGGCTCTGGGGTTGGAGAGGCTTGTGTTCGAATCCTGATCCCACCACTCAAAGCAGCTGGGTGGTCTTGGACAAGCTACTCAACTCCATGAAAGTTTCTCAGGTTGTAATAAGGATTACATTAGATAATGTATGGGAAGCTCTTGGCACACTATGTGCTGTGTGATTATTAATTTCCCATGATTATGATTTTTATTATAAATATGATCTAAGTCTCAGAGCTAGTTAGTCGTGGATGTATAACTGAAACCTGGTAGGTCTTTTATTCAGTGCTCTCTCTTCTCTACTTTGCTATCTAATTGGTTAGTTTTCATTCATCCTTTTAGAATCTACATTTATAAAGTCAGAGCTGTTAGTGAAGATTTTATAAGAACACTTTCCAAGAGTTTTTTTGAACTGCCAAGTCCAGAGATTTAGGATGTAGCTTGGTGCTGAAGTAATTGGCTGTCTTAGTCTTGCATTATAAGAAGTTCCCTTTCAGAGTATAAGGTTGAGAACCATGAAAGGAACTCTCACGTTTTGGTAATTGCTTTAAGGAATAGCTTACCTTTTAAAAACATACATTATTCAGCTACAACTCCTTCTTTCCCTCACCTTGCCGTTTTGAGAATCTCCTCATCATACATCTTCACAATCTTGTTTTCTGAGTTTCCCCTTTTAACTATTTCCTCAAGTACCATCCCATAATAATATTTTCTTTTCAGTTTATCAACTAGTTGGGGAAGTGATGTACTTGTTAGTATTGAAGAGTTTCAGAGGAATATAGAAATGATTCAGTTTTAGGAGAATACAGAAATGATTTAATCTTAGGTGAATACAGAAATGATTTAATTTTCTACCTGTCAAAGAACTGAAGCATCGTGAAACTGGTCTTAGCTAGCTACTTGAAGCAAGCTGTACACTATTTACTGCAGTTATATCACATCAACAGACAGTTTGTGATCAGAGATTAATTCAGAAAGTCTCATTAATATGTTGAGCTAACAAAAGGGATGAGATGTTTTAGTACCTCCTTGAATGCAACATTTGTTGTTCTCTTGTGTGAATGGGATGGATTTAGCTATGAAAAAGACTGAACTCCACAGTGCTCTGATATTGATAAAGTGGGTGTCTTCTAAACTTCTTTTAAATTTATTCCTCCTCTTCCTGGAGTTAACCAGATAGATTATAGTTTAATTTTGCCAATGGGGAGTTTTAAAGCAAAAGGACTAACAGTTTTTTTCCCCAACATAAGTGAGAGAACATCAGGAAATAGAATTGCAAATATATTTCCATTTTGTCATAAAGAACCTTAACATTTTTCCCTGTTACTTCAACATCAGTTTAAACTATGACATTTCTCTTGTTTTGACTAGCACTAGAGTAGGAGAGAGTAATGTTCTATGTTACAAGGACCTCATTGCCTGAAATAAATCTCTAGGGATACCTTAAAATTCTCTTACCCTCTCTTCTCATGGTCACCATGGCTCTTCTGTTTGGTTATTGAGCTGCTTCACAGTGACAATCATGCTAAACTTTTCAGCTACTGTTTTGAGCTTTCCCTTTCAAACTGGAGATTAGAGAGAAGTAAGTTTCACTTCCTCCCATCCCCCATAATGGAACCCAAGTTGAGCCAGGAAAGCTTTGTATTCGTCATTGATCCATTCATCAATGCAAAGCTATTAAGTGCTTTCCATTCAGCATCTGTGTAAGGTGCTGTGAAAACTGCAAAAGGCACTTTGGACCTCAAGAAACTCCCTTATTTTCCTCTTTTACTTTCCCTTCCTCCCCCTCTTTTACCAACTTCCCAAAGAATTTGAGGCTGTTTACTGAATCAAAGGTAGTATGCAAGTACTAAAACAACCATAAGACAGAAATGTGACCATCTTTACTAGTATAAGTTGGTAGGTCCATGGAGTGAGAGAACTAAATTTGGTTGTAGGTTTCCTGATCCCTAAGGCAGAAAGGGAATTACTAGCTTATGTAGCCTTCTTTGTCACCAGAGAAAGCATTACAGTTTTTCCATGCTAGTAGACTCTCTTTGGGATCAAAACTGAAGGTGGAATTTACTGGTTTACAAAGCGAATGTTGACTTTAGTGCAGTTTTCAAACAGGAATAAGTATCGGGAGGAAAGATTGAGGGCATGGATTCATATCTGTCTTGCTTACTGTTATGTCCCAGAGCTCAGCACAGTGCCTGGTGCATAGTAGGTATTGGATACATAGTTGTTCAATTAAAATGGTCTATTCAATGGACAATTTGCACCGACTTTCAATAACAATGAAGACACTATATACTCTGCCTTTGAATGTTGTATTCTCTCTCCCCAGAAGGCCATCCTCTAGCCCTTCTTTACCGCCTTCTCACCCTTCAGGTCTCATGTTAAATCCAACTTCTTTTGTTTTAGTATCTCAAAAGGATCTGCTACTGAATGTCCTTTGCTGCAGTTCCATTTATAAGGAGTTATCACATATTTCATTGTTCATTTGAAAGTCCAATGTTTTTTGGAGTGCAGAGCAGCCACGTTATTCTAAGTACTTACTCAGACAAATTAAATAATTCTGTGTAGTAGTTCTGAAAAGTCTAATTTCCATGTGCAGAATCATGTTTATCATCATCCAAATTCAAAGGCACAAAATAGCACATTTACATTGGTAACTTATTCATAACATTCCCTTTCTACCTTGTTTGTTTTATTGTTAGAAACCAACCCAAATCCCATCTGTAGGATGACACACATAAAAGGATGAAATTTAAATATCAGGGCTGTGATGGGGCGAAGCGCTTGAGGCATATCCGGCCTTGAATTGGTGCCCTTTGCCTCCTGGCTGCATTATGTAAAGATAGGGGGATTGCCAGATTTTCCTTTAAGGGTTTAACTAACTGCTTCTTCAAGGCCTTAAGGTCTCTCAAGGAAGTGTACAGATAAGGCATTTTTAAACACAGTATTGGCCCAGGAGGAAGTCTTTTGGGGCTTTTACTTCATGATTACTGAACTTTCCTGCAAGCTTTTTTCCTCCACAGATTCTCCCTCCAGGAAGAGACGGAACATTCTTTACAATTCTAGCCTCCTTAAAGAATGACCTCCTCGCCTCAACAAGCGTCTTTTGGTATTACTGGCAAAAATGAATTATCTTAAAGCTAACTTTTATTTTAAAGCAAAAATTCTCTTTTGGAGGGGGAAGAATCTAATCTCAAGCCCTAGAACGTATAAGGTTAATGGCAAACTTGCTTCAAGGAGAGAAACAGAAAAAGCAAAATTGTTAAGTCAGCTGAAGAACTAATCAAGCGTATTGTTCCCTTGATTCTGTAAAATTATAACGAACCTTTTAGAAAGGTTGAAAAGATGTCCGTGGTGTGCTCTCAGTTTACTTTGTCTGTAAGTGCATGTTCCCTCTTCCCCGTGGTTCCAGAGGCACTGGTGTGTGCTGAACGGGTTCTCCTGGATGAGGGCTGAGTGTCTTTCCAGATGACAGATGGTTCCCTCTGCTGGCTGAACTTAAATTCAGTCCTCCGAGCTGAGCCAACCTGGGAGGAATCGCTATCCTTCTCACTGATTATGAAAACAGTTTTGAGATCTATCCTTAAAGAAACCAACCATCTGTGACCAGTTTAAGTGCACACCGGAACTGATGATGAGCTGACTTACTTCCTCCTTTCCTCCCTCCCTCCCTCCATCCCTCTCTCCCTCCCTTCTATCCTCCCTCCCTTTTTTCTTACTTCCTTTATTTTGAGAAAAATTTAAAGATACAGACAAGCACAAAAGGTAGTATAATAAGCATCTGTATTTCTACTATCTAAAAAGGAGCATCTGTTTATGTCTAGTCAGATTTACTTCTGGTTTGTGTGTTTGTTTCTTTTTAAAGAAATTATTGATGAAACTAAATTCTCTTTTAACTACCATATCCTGTTTTCCTTCCACCCTTCACTCTCTCAGCTGCCTGTACCTCCTGCTGAAAATTCCCTACCATAAATTTAGGATGTAATATTTAACTAGTCTATTGTTTATATTTTTATGTACACACATATATATACCAACAACCAATATATACTATTTTGTTTAAATATTTTATGTTTAAATCTTTCCTTCTTGTTGCTTTTTTAATGTAACAGTATTTATGAAATTTATCTGTATTGATGCCTATAAAATCAGTTGATTTTAACAGCTGCATAATATTCCATCCTATAAATATAGCACATTTTATTTGCCTATTCCCTTTCCAATGCAACTTTTAGGTCATTTCCAAGTTTTGCTCTACAAAAACAAAAAAACACTGCAATAATCTTTTTAGTATATGTCTCCTTGTGTCCATATTGCTTGAGCCCAGTATACCCTGCAATGAGAATCAGTAAGCTGTAGGATATATGTAGTATTACTTTTGATAAATATAACAAAATTGCTCACCAGGATGATACCAATTCATGATTCGGCCAGAAGTAAGCTAGAATATTATGCTATTTTTTTATACCTCTTGGACAGCACTGAATTTTGTCTGTCTTCTCCATGTTTACTATTCTAGTAAAAGAAAAATGGAATTCCATTATTTTAATATGTGTTTTCCTCTAGTGAGTCTGAGCTTCTTTTTTTTACCTTCTTTGTCCATTGAGATTTCTTCTTTGAACCACCATTTTTTCTATATGTTTGTTCATCTTTGTTCTTGATTTTTGGAGTTCCTTATACATTCTGGTTACTTATTCTCTGTTATGTACGTTGCCACTATCTTTGTCTGGTCTGGCATTTGAGAAGATTACTGCTTCTGATGATAAGTAAGTTAAATTGTTATGGTTTCTAATTTAATTCTACGTATTATCAAGGAATTAGGCGTTATCTTTCTCCCCTCAGTCCATTGCCGATCCTTTCGGATCCTCTTTCAAAATATGCAGCAGATGACCACCCACTTCTCCCTGTCCCCTGTGCTATCTGATGTTTTATCCTCATTTAAAAAAATTACTCTCTCGGGGCTTCCCTGGTGGCGCAGTGGTTAAGGATCTGCCTACTAATGCTGGGGACATGGGTTCGAGCCCTGGTCTGGGAAGATCCCACGTGCTGGGGAACAACTAAGCCCATGCGCCACAGCTACTGAGCCTGTGCTCTAGAGCCCGCAAGCCACAACTACGGAGCCCATGCGCCACATCTGCTGAAGCCCAGGTGCCCTAGAGCCCGTGCTCCACAATAAGAGAAGCCACAGTAATGAGAAGCCTGTGCATTGCAACGAAGCATAGCCCCCGCTCTCCACAGCTAGAGAAAACCAGCGTGCAGCAATGAAGACCCAACACAGCGAAAAATAAATAAATAAATAAAATTTTAAAAAATTACTCTTTCGCTAGATATACCCTTCATATATTATTATGCCCATTTGACAGAAGTGAAAAGTGAGGCTCAGTGAAGTTCAGCAGCTGTATAAGACACAGAGATGGTAAATGTATTACTAGAATTCAAACTCAGGTCAGTAGGACCAAAAACCCTTGTTCCTTCCACTGTCAGTTTCCCTCAGATTCTCATGGACACCAAGGTTTCAAAGGAAAGGAAGTAGATTGACCCATAAAATACCTTTCAGACAGATGCTTCGGTATAGGCCGCCACAAAACCAGAGAAGTACTCTTCCTACCGACTTCTGGGTTGGCCTCATCTTTATGCAAAATGGAAAACCCCTGTTCCAGGACTGGCTGGCTCTGAGGAAGGGCAAATAATAATGCAGCCAGAGCAGCCCAGGACTAGAAATGGGAAGATGGAATGTCAAAGCACCATTCTGCTCCTTACTTTATGTGATCTTGTAGGAGTCACTTAAGCCACTCTTGAATCGTGATCTCTCTTGTGCAGAGTAATGACAATACTTAGAATTTGCACATGTGCCTTTATTCTACCCTTTTAACAGTACCAATGCTGTCATGCTAGCTCAGTTTTCACGGTGAATGTCCCTAATGAAGTTGTACTATAAGCCATCTAGATCACTGCGGAAATGATCATCTGAATTTCTTGTTTATGGTGTAGGTATCCCAGGACTGCCTGCTTGCCAAGACCCTCTGTAAAACTCCATGCACCCTGCTGTTGAGCGCTCTGAGGAGGTAACAGTATTCAGAAAGGTAGAGTTTACTTAATTTAAAAATTTTTCGTAGAGTTAGGTATAACTGACCTACTACGGGTATCCTTATAATAGTAGTAAGATTTCTATGTACATATAAAATAGAACTCTTAAAATGGTATAATTTGGGGGCTCAATTTTCTTGGAGAATTTACCCTCTCCTGACTTCTATTTGTAGCTGCCATTTAAAACTTGGGGTATAAATATTATGTCAGTTAAATAAAGGAGTGATAACTTCACTTTCTGGAGAAAGCATTACCTTCCCTTTCATGAAATATAGCTTTACCGTTACCTGATTGACATGCTATTATATTATTCTCCCTTCCACCAGACAGTTACACATATTTAATAATTTTTATGTATAAAAAGTAAGGTTAAGCAGTTGCAAAGACAAGTTGTTACGCTTTGCATGGTTTTGAGAATGATCGTGGAGATGAAATGACGTTAGTAGTAGCAGGAGGACACACTGATATGAAACGTACCTCCTGAAATAGAAAGGGATTGTTCTTGGTCAGAGGAAATCCTAGTGGCATTCGCTGGGACAGTGAAGAATAAATCATATAACAAGGCCTGAGGATAGGGCAAAATAATTACTCTTCTTTGTATGTCTTTGGATGGTTTAACTGGATAAGTTTAATATACATTAAAAAAATAGCAATAAAAGAAGGGAATGTGCTAATGTGGCAAAACTTCCCCAGTTTTGATGATGTCAGTGGACAGTGTTCATTTAATCCCTCCCTAGAACTCATTTGTGTATACCCCTCTCCTTTTCTCTCACCCCTTCTCATCTTTACTTCCCTCATAGTATCTCCCATTCCGAGGTCTCAACAGACAATTTAGCATGTGTAATAAATATAAATATTGAATAGCCCCATGTGTCAGAACACAAAGATTTTGTATGCTTTCAGTCAAGACCCAGTCTCCTGTTTCCACTTTACATTGTCTGCTTACTTACTCTTGGCCCTGTTTTCTATTCTCTCTCGTTCCATAGTTGCTTGAAACTCATGGATTTATGCAAAAGACTGCCCCTCACATTTGTAGGACTGTGACACATTGCTATATTTTCTAGAAATACTCACCAAATGCAGATTATGGAGGGATGAGTCAGGCATCTTCACTTCTTAATGTGCCTGATTTCTTTCTGGTGAATCACCTTCCCATCTAGAGTGTTTTTCTGGAAGATGCAGAAGGTTTAAGGACAGTAAATGAAATGAGCTGAAATGGAATCCTGGTGTTACGTGTTTCTTTACTATGAGCTTTGCATGGAATTGTTTGATCCTTATGTTATGGTTCTGTTTAGTGTTTTTGAGCCCTGAAGCAAGACTCTTTTTAGCATGAAAGGTGTCAATATGAAATATATATATCTGAAAGAGGGGCATTTTAATATTAATAATTAGCAGAAGGAGGAATTATAGGCTATAACTTTGAGTTTTAAGATCTCCACTTATTTCTCTTTGCTTAGAAACACTTCTCTTTTCTCTCCTCATAGTAAAAGGCATGTGCTTGTTGATTCCAAAGTCCCACACTTTGCTGTTTCTTTTCTTTAAAAAGACTGACTCAGATTTCTGCTATTTGCTGTGTGATCTCAGTTAACTCACTTAACCTCTCTGAGCTGTGGTGTCTTCCTCCGTAATATGAGGCTAATTATAGGAACTACCTCATAGAATGGTTGTAAAGGATTAAATGACAATTTTTATAAAATGATTAGCAAGATACCTGGTGTACAGAAACTCTCAAAAAATGGTAAGAACTATTATCAGCAGGAAATGTGCACTTAGGAATTCTGTATTGGTGTTTAAGGATATCATTTTCAATATTCTGTTTCTCTTAGGATATTACCTATTGCAGTTTTCAATGAGGCAAGATATAGAGATATCTGAGACCAAAAAACTAAGGTAAAATAAATAACGTGGCAAAGTACCATGTAGATAATCTTTGGTAGTCATGATCCTGTACAAGCCTCATTGCTTTGAGATTACATGCTGCCAGTGTAAGAGTCAGATCTGATTGATGTTTTATATTTTATCATTTGACTTTATGCTGTACTTTCATTCCAAGTCTTCCCATGTATTTGGCAGGATGATCAAGGAAGCTCTGAGTGTGACTTACGTTTCTAGTTAAAACCAAAACCCAATATCACTAGGTGAAGTAATGAATGGATGTTAAGTATTTTGAGGAGAGAAACTGCTAAATGCAAAGGAATATTTCCTATATGTTTTTACTTGTTTCCATTTCTAGTATGGCTAAGTGAACTCTACTGAACCTGGCATTTTCACAGATAGCAACTATAAAGTATGGGGGAAATATTACCTGAAAGCCCTAGAGAGTGAAAATAAGCAGGTAGATTCTGAAAGGGAATTGAGATTCAACACTTGGAAGCAGGGGCCAGTGCAGAGTGAGTTCCCCATTTTACAGCTTTTCGACTGAGGACATGTTGAGGTTAATTAATGTCACTTGGGGTGACTAATTCCAGTAGATAAACCACATTCTTTTTGGTTTGAAGATCCAAAGAACAGGGTTCAGGGCAACCACAGCCACTGGAAAATGAAGCTAGAATTCTGGAAAGGAGAGAGGAAGACAGGGGAGGCTCCCAATTCAATGTATATATAGTACCCAAAGTTTTGACTGACCCCTGAACCACGAACACGTGGAGCAGATATAAAGTAGCACAGCTAAAGATGAAAGAACTGAATTGAGATTTGAGCTGCCACCCAAGAGATAGTTTTCAATTTGTGTATAACCGAATTAATTGCCTGCTAAAACAAATAAATCAGTGCTCTTCAAAGAAGTCTAACAGATTTTAGAGTCTTTACTCCATAATATTCACATTCATACATTCCCATGATACAACCCCGAATTAAATAACATATGAAGAACCAAGAAAATGCGACCCCTTCTGAAGAGAAAAGGCATTAGTCTGAGACTAATTCCAAGATGACCCAAAGGTGGAAATTAGCCAAGATTTTAAAGCAGCTATTATAACCATACTCAATGAAGACAGAAAGATACACTCATAATGAGTAAAAACGTAGTAAATAGAAACTACAGAAAAGAACCAAGTGGCAATTCCAGAACTGAAAAATACAATATTTGAAATAAAAATTCACGGAGTGAGCTCACATCCATTGGAAGTAACAGAAGAAGGTGTCAGTGAACCTAAAGATAGAGCAGTAGAAATTTTCTTTCTGAAGAACAGAAAGAAAAAAGATTTAAAAAACTGAACAGAAAAAAATGAAAAGAGCCTCAGGGGCCTGTGTGACATAAGTAAAAATGTCTAACATACAAGTAATTGGAGTCTCAGAAGGAGAGAAGAAAGAGAATGGGACAGAAAAATATTTGAAGAAATAATGGCCAAATTTTTAAAAATTTGATGAAACACATACATTTGCAGATCAAGAAAGTCAGTGAACCTCAAACAGGATAAATTTGAAGAAAACTGTGCCTGTGCACATCGTATTCAGACTGCTGGACACCAACAATAAGGAGAAAATTTTGATAATAGCCAGAGAAAAATGGCAGGTTACCTTCCAGGAAACAGTGCTTTAAATTAGCACTACCTTCTCATCAGAAACTACAGAGTCTAGAAAAACTAAAATGATATTTTTGAAGAGAGGAAAAAAAACCCTCTTAACCCAGAAATCTATATATAGTGAAAATATCCTTTGAGAATGAAGGGTAATTAAAGACATTTTCAGATAAAAGTAAACTAAGAGAATTCATTGCCAGCAGACCTACATCACAAGAAATGCTAAAGGAAGTTATTCAGGCTGAAGTGAGATAACACCAGATGGAATCTTAAATCTTCAGGAAGGAATGAAGAATGTCAGAGATTGTAAATATAAAAGTATTTTTTTCATCTCAGTGTCTTTAAAATACACAGAACTTTTTAAAGCCAAATCATAGCCCTGCCTTGTGGTGCTTATAATGTGCTGTGTGTAGATGTCATACATAAGACAATTATAGCATAAATAATGAGGGGGGTGCATAGTAAATGGACTTATACAGTTGCATGGTTTTCGATTTTATATGAGGTGGTATGAAGTGAACTCTAAGTAGACTGTGAAAGGTCAAGAATGTATATTTTACTGCTTAGAGCTATCACTAAAAATCCAGTAGATAAATTAAAGTAGAATCCTGAACACCTTTAAAATGATCCCAAAAGAATGCAGGAAAGAACAAACAGAGAACAAGAAACAGCGGGGGCAAACAGAAAGCAAACAATGAAATTGTAGCTCTAAATGCAAACATATCATGCTAATCATATTTAATTATATTAAATGTTAATGGACTAAATACTTTAATTAAAAATCAGAGTTTATCAGGATGGATTAAAAAAACAACTATTTTCTGTTAAAAGATAAACTTTAAAGATACAGTTAAGTTTAAAGTAAATTGGTGGAAAAAGATACACCATGGAAATAGCATAAGAAGTCTAGAGTGCCTATATTAATATCAGAGAAATTAAACTTTAAGACAAAAGGTATTACCAGAGTTAGTGTTTGATAATAATAAATGGGTTATTACATTAAGATAAGAATTATAAATTAGTGTATATACCTGACAAAATTCCAATGAGATTACTTTAAGTATCTTTGAGTCTAGAATTTTTTGAGGACTCTCTCAATTTTGCGTCAAGAGACACAGGTGACTCATCACTTTAGGCTAACAACCATTTTGTAAAATTGTGGAATCAAAGCTCACCACAAGTGAAAAAAAGCATAGTTGGAGAGTGTGGATATCTGTATGTCAAATATATGTGAGGGTCCCTAGCCTGGAATCACGTGACACAAATCCTAGTTATTACTAGCTTCTGTATTAGCTAGCTGAGAAATAGTACCTCATTTGTGATGGTTTATAACCAATTTAAAATAAGATTAATAAAATATACATAGAAAATCAGAAAAGAAGTCCACCAGTCACTGTTGCTAACAGGGTTGCGAATATATACTAAGCACATAAATTCACTCGGGTTTTCTGGCAGGCAGAGCAAAGAGGGAAACACAGGAAGTTGCATATTCTTATGATCAGAAATGTTAAAACATGTCAGAAATTTCTCATGTGATCTTGAAGATCCCTTCCTGTATTTGAGATTTCATAAAAATGGGGTAATAACATCTACCTTTCAGAATCTTGGTAGGAATGATTGAGACCACACTGGTACATAAATGTTAGTTTACTGTTGTCTTTATATAACTCCAGTAAAGGTTCATGGTAGAAATCTAAGGAGTCTGACTGTAGCTAACTTAGTTAAAACTCCAGAGTCTGACCTTCTATGGGTCATCTAGTTACTATTTATTTAAGTGCCCCTATATTGTGAGTAACCATGAAGCATTTTTACAGTCTTCTCCATACAAAGTAGATGTTACTGTCTGTGTTTCATAAGTTAGGCAGCTGAGCCCCAGAGAAGTGATGTCACTTGACTAAGGCCACGTATAAAGGTTTTAGTCAAAACTTGAACCCCTATCTCTACGTCACCAAAGCCCATGGTTTTTCTACTACATTACACTGCTTCTAAAATATGGAAGAGTTTAACAGTATTGGTATTATTTCCAAGAAGTATTCCAGTTTATAAAGCTGTCATTGTGAAGAACCAGCACACACTGGGTTAGAATTTGTGTTATGTGAAATCACAGAGTCATGACTCAGAAGGCTCCGCATACCCCTGAGAGCATCAAAATGTCTATATTTTGTGTTTGTGTTTTGTTTTTTAAAAAATAATTTCTTGGTCAAGACTTGAGGACTTGGAGAGTGACAGAGAGCAAGGTCACCCTGGGACCACTAGTGACAGCTTTGCCAATACGGTTAGAGTGTTCTTTAACCTTAAAGCTTGCTTAATGAAAAGAGACCCGCCCCCCCAAAAACCTTTTTACTAACGTGTAGTGCTCTCTTGTCAGTTTGAAATGAGAAAACTGTCAGCCTGCCGATTACCATGCATACAGTATATGCTCATTAAATCATGCACTGTAAGTTTCTTCAGGTTGTCAAACTGCTTAATTGAAAAAATGTGTAGTGTCGCTCTTACAGGAAAGAGGCAGGAATCAAAGGGCTGGAGAGTTTACTCTTAATATTTCGGAGTTTGCTTTTAAGTGCAGCCAGAAATTGTTCTATTTTACAGTTTTGATTAAAGGACTGTTCCTTCTGCATCTTTTTTGGTTTCGTTTATAATTCAAACACTGTAATGATAATGCAGTTGCTTTTATAATAGAGCTACTAAATCATTCTGCCAGGAGATGAAAACCAAAGTAAAGGGCTCACCTTTTTGTGCTGTAGCTCTAAGGCCGACTTGGGTGTGTTGAGGCTGAAACAAACTAGGAATAAGAGATCTGGATGGGTTTTAGTTTTGCTAAATCTCTGCTGCTGTGTTTTCATTTTAGGAGGTTTAGGCTTTAGCATCACCTCAATGGGTGAGTGAATCCTGTATGAGAGCTGATACTCTTAGGCTATCATGGCCTATGATAATTAGGCTGTTTGATTTGTTTGCATGGTAGCTCTAAAAAATACCAGTGCCCAGGCTCCACTCCAGATCAAATAAATCAGAATCCTTGGGGGTAACTGTTTTTAAAAGCTCTCCAGGTTATTCTAATATGAGCCAGGATTGACAGAGAGCCTGGCCTAAATTGACTTGACTCGTCCAGCATTTCAATTCAACTGATTGAGCAACTCTTATCATCAACCACAAGGCATCAACCAACGACTTAGCAACCAATAAACGCTTCAGGGTTTCAGAAGGTTAAAAACTCTGATTTCTGAGCTCCACTTAGATCTATAAATGAGACTCTTTGGAGACAGGACCCAGGAATCTCCATTTTTAACCAGAACTTTAGGTGATTCTTATGCCCTAAGGTATGAGAATTTGCTAGAGAAGCAAGATGATCTTTATAAGTGAAGCTGAATGGAACTTCAGAGGAAAGTGCATAAATCACAGTAAAATCAGGGCAGGCTTTTTTTTTTTTTTTAAAAAAAGGGATTTTGGTACATTCATTTAGGCTACCTGGGATCATGCATGGTTATACTGGCATTAGTTTTTTGGGGGGATAACCCCCCACAGCATCACCACCACTATTATGAGACCCTGGGATGCACACACACTTTGTAGTTTCTTTAACCTTTAGACACCTGGGCCTAACGACTAGGGCCAATGCATTTTTCAAGGGCTTAGAAAAATATTGAGAACTAAAAGGAAGAGAAAATGATTTTGGACTTGAAGTATGTAGAAATTGCAGAGTCAGATCAATTAGGTATTTAATAAAATGTCAACAAAATAGAACATTGTGCTACTGCTATTAATTACTAAATTTAGTAATTATAAAGAGTCTATGTTTAGAGACATTTTATGAGTTTGCTTTTCTCACTTCTTAAGAATGTCTGAATTGCATGATGATTGTTGAGAAATTTTAGCCAATTTTAAAATTTAATAAAGCAAATTGTATGTAATCAAATAATTTTAAATGGAAAAATACAAAAATCTTCTCAAAAATTTTTCATTGAACACTTCTTTATTGTAATGTATTATATATAATATTGTATTGAGCCTCCCAAAGAAAAGGTGCCTAGGACCTAGGAAGGTCGTGTACCCCAGAGTGTATACTTAAAAAGTAAAGGATATTTAATTGTCCAGAACTCCACTCTCATTGACAAGGCTATCAAAATATGCCTAAGCAACCTTCTGAAGATATAGTTGAAACTAAATATTGTTGCTCACCTTCCCTCTAGGGGGGAAAAAAAAGCCAAAAAAGATAAAAGAAAAAAAAATTTAAGCTACATACCACACTGCCTTTAAACGTACATCACTTACATAAAAGTTGGGATAATTAATGAGCATCAGATGAGACTTTACAACGCCAGTTGCACACTATATCTTTTGCTCAGAAAATTACCCCTAAGAAATTGTGATAACAGTAGTGAAACAACACGTGACTAAAATAAAAGAGAAGTAGATACCCTAGAAATTTGGAGTCTCTGAGGTCAGTTGGTAACTAGAACTAAATGTCTTTTTAAAATTCTCCATGCCACTTTCATACCTTGGATTTGATTACATACTAGGTCCCCAGTTTCAGAATTCTTCTGATCCATCGATTACGAGTCCCACTACTAACATCTTACTTAAGGTACATCTTCTCCTTTTCTTAGCCCCTTTTTGTTTCTTTTGTAAAAGTTACCACTGCTGTTTTATTTATTTTTTGGTTTACCTTCTTTTTTGACTGTCTCCTTCCCCAGAATATAAACTCCATGAAATCATGAGTTATGGCTGTACTTTACCAAATCAATCATGGAGAAGAAAGGGTGGTGACAATTGATCACTTTGTCCTTGCCAGCAATGATTAGTCAGGAGCGTCATACTACTGGGACAGTGTAACAGATGCTTATGGTCAGGAAATATTTTAAAACACCTTTTGTAAACTTGGATTCTGTAACGCCAAGTCAATAAATGAGTGAAGGAAAGGAAGCTATATTTGAGTTTCATCTATATCTCTCTTATATCCTGCAGCGTGCAAAAGGAAAAAAAAGGGAAAGAATCAGCTTTTCTATAAATTCTGTGACTTCTAGATGAATAAACTGGTTAATTGTTACTTGAAAAATGACTACTTTATACTTTTGGAAAGGGGCCTGAATATTTCTTGGCAATACTTCAACTGATTAATAATTTAGAATGGTGATGGACTGGAGAATGGAAGTGGAGCTAATAGCCTCTCATTTTCCTCTTTATTATTTTAGACAAACTGGTAAGTCATGGTAGAGGTGTGGGGAGTTTCTGGGTCAACTGACTAGAAGCTTTGGATTAAAAATGGAGAGAGGTATTTGGTTTCTCTAAGGTGTTGACTTCACCCGTAATGGAGCTGGATGACTTTGTGATGTGTTGCTTCTGGTACTTAGCTGCTTAGAGTTGCTATTACACTCCCAAAAAGTCTGTGTGAACTACAGGCAACTCCTACTGTGACTGCTGTGTGCCATATCAGGCTAGACACTGCTTGGGAAGAAACAACGGGTCCAACACAATTCTAACCTTAAGAAGTTCAAAAATCTGGCAAGAGACACATACGTCTATAAATCATTATTCTACCAGGTAAAAAGTATTAAGTGTCTTAGGAGAGGGCTATGAACAAATACCATGGGGGCCATTAACTTATGGAATGATGTGAGGTCTGCCTAATTGGGAATTAGTGATTTGAAACAATGTGAGAAAGTCAAACTATCTACTAGTAACTGTATATGCTGGTAACAGCAATCAGAATGAGAAAATGCCTAAGAAAGGAATGCTGGCATGAGAACCTCATTGGGATTTCCAGGGCTATGTAAAGCTCTGTGCCTGTATTCAGAAAGATAGGATTCGGATAAATTGTATCCTAGAAGGAGTGAAGTGAGCCTTATCCTAGAAAATGCACAAGGGTTTAGCTGGAAATTTCTATGTGTTTTGGGGAGAGGTTGTGGCTTTAAAAGCAGCCAGTGTTATTGTGGATGTTGCCAGGGGTGCTGATGTTCTTCTGTCTCTAAGGGAAGCGTGTCTGGGCCCCCCAACTGAATCCCACAAATTCTGAAGAGAGTTGAGTTTTTCATCTAAATAAGACAGTGTGTATTTGAGTGCCAAATCTGCTTCCACTGGCTGAATGTTTTGCTAATATAGTCAGGGCCTGAATGCAATTAAGACTCACCTCAAGGAGCAATGAATTATGCATGCTTTCCCTGACCTCCCATCTCCCGAGGACTTAAGTAACTTCCAGAATACTCATGTTTTGAGTATTTGTATATGTTATTGTTATGGACTAAATTTTGTCCCTCCAAAATTCATATGTTGAAGCTCTAACCTCCAATGTGACTGTATTTAGAGAGAGGGCCCTTAAAGAGGTAATAAAGGTTAAATGAGGTCATAAGGGTGAGGCCCTAATCCAATATGACTGGTGTTCTTATAAAAAGAGGAAAAGACACCAGAGATGCAGCCACAGAGAGAAGAAATCATGTGCACAGCAAGAAGGTGGCCTTCTGCAAGCCAAGGAGAGAGGCCTCAGGGGAAATCAAATGTGCTGACATCTTGATCTTGGACTTTCAGCCCCTAAAACTGTTGAGAAGCACACTTCTGTGGTATTTTGTTATGTCAGTCCTAGAAGACTAATATGGTTATTGACAAATCCTCCTGCGGGTTTGATTTGTGAGCCTAGGTCAACGACAAGTTAAATGGAACTCTCAATTTGGGCCAAAGCAACCATGAAAGTCCTTAGGAAATGATTCTCCTTCCTTTCTCATTAAGTAGTATCTAGCATAACTGTAGTATAAAGCTACTCATTTATGCAGAGCAAATTTTTTACTCAGACATCTACTTATTCACCAAATGTTCATTGAGTGCCTACTATGTGCCAGTTACAGATTATGATCAGAAGGAGCTGTCAGTCTAGAAAAGGAAATATAACAGGCACATAACATACTTTCATTTGTTTGTGGAAATACCATGGGCATGCCAAGACTGAAGGGATTCATTGCAACTGAATGGCAGGGAAGACTCCTGGTGGAGGTGGAGTTGAAGGAGGGCTTTGGAGGATAGATGGGGTTTGGTCATGCAGGGTTGGGCAGTGGGGGAGAGAGGAAGGAATAGTGAGCAAAGGCTTAGAGGCGTAACCCTGGGAAGTTTATGCGGAGATGTGCACTTTGACTGAAATGTAGAGTATGCAAAGGTAAATTTTCCTTCATAAGGATGAGCTATCTCAGACTCAGAGGGCTTCCTTCGTAAAGGAATGATGATATGCTACACACTGTCCTTCACACATTGTTATGTTAACACATCCACACTCATAATAACCCTGCAAGGTATGTGTTAGTATAGTGTTATCCCAATTTATAGTTGGAGAAACTGAGGCATGGGTGGGTTAAATTACTTGCCAGTTACTAGGAAATGGTGGAGCTGGGACTTGAACCTAGACATCCTGGCTCCAGAGTTTTTGCTTATATAAAGGAGGTCTGAGCATCTAAACCAAAGTATGAGGCGGGGAAGTACTGGATGTCCATAGATTTGCAAATGGGGCAAGATGCAGACCTTTGAGATAGTGGGCAGCTTCTCCTATTTCCTTGAGCAAAGAGAAGGGCAGAGCCCCTGCTTCAAATAATCATGATGGGGGATCGCAGTGCCCTTGGCCACCTTCCCCTAAGTTATCCATGTTTGCAGCCATTAGTGGAGATAAATCCTCGGTACAGGGAAACAAAAGTGTTTTTCAGGCGCTTTGCTGCCATGGTTAGCCTAGGACAGGGTTATGAAAGGAGCTTTTCTGTGTCTGCTGCCTTCCGGGGTTACATTCTTAGTGAATCTACTGCCTCAAAATGGAGCTTGTTAGTTGCGTGTCATCCAAGGGTGGCAATTAGTTGCATGTGTTTGGTTGGGTGCCAGCTCCCAGGGCACCAGACCTCAGTGGGGGAGCCACTGTTTGTCATGAATTAGTCTTTAAATAAAAGCAAGTTTTTAAAATGGAGCATGCTAATTTGGGTTTTGCTAACCCCCTCTGAAGAAGGCTTGGCCTGTTCGGTGCCAGCTGGCTGAGTTGGCATTCAGCAAGAAACTGGGTCCCTACCAAAAATTGCATTGCCCCCCCCTCCCGCTTTGAGAGCAAAATGGCAGGAAGGAGCTGGTTGGCCCTGAGAAACAAGGTGAAACAAGGTGCAGGGACAACGCAGCAATCGGATGATGAAGGGGAATTGAGCTGCCCTGGTCATACCGCTTCTCTCACCACCTTAGGAAGAAAAGTCCACCCCTCTCTTTCCCCACTCACGCTGTCCTCAGCCACCCATTCAGTGACTTTCTACATAAAAGCCTTCCTCATCCAATTGCTTATACACTGCACCTTTTATACTCTTCCAAGTCATACTTAAGGGATTATCACTGCAGCTTTTAACTTCCCTGAGAAAGAGCTGAATGAGCGTGAATGGGGCGGAAGAGTCTTCAGTGAGAAAGTGTCCCCCACCCCAAAATGCTCATAAAACCCCTAATCACGATGTAAGAATGCCATCCTGTTTTTGGTGGCGGCTGGTTACAAATGTGCTCATTAACAATTACTGTACATATAGGCGATAATTACAGGAGTCGTGTCGCACACACAACTCATGGTAATAGAATGCGGGGCAACAACGGGCCCTGGTCGCCTTACTAGGGCGCTTTTTACACACGAAAATCCATCCCACCAATCAAGGTTTTGATTCTTGAAACTCAGCACTTTGCCCAATGAGTGCTAATTGGAAGATTTGTTTTCTTACACTTTCCAGGTGGATAACCTGATCCTGAGTAATGGTGACTGTCATGCAATGAACTGTTGAAAACAGGAACTCTTCAGTTTTTTAATTATCTATTTCGGTTTTGTTTTGCAAACATCCCTTTGTCTTCCAGTAGGTTTGCTCTTTATTGGGAGAGGAGCCTTGTACAAAGGCAAGACAGAAAAGGAATTTAAATAAGGTTTATATTCGTTCTGAAGATTCAGGAAAGATGGGAGCTTTTTCTCAATATAAATGTTATTTGTGCAGCAATTACTGAGAAATATGAGCCATCCTAGTTACTAATGTACGTTAAATTTCCTGGAGTGAGATTTTTGTGAAATTTCCTGGAGTGAGATTTTTTTTTTTTTTAACTTGTTTATTTGATGCCAGTGCCTCTGTTCTTCTGAATGTAGCATATTAAGTTTACTAATAAACCCACACCCCATTCCTAAGAGACTAGGCCTGAAAGCCTTCTTGACAGGACAAGAATTTGTTTGCTTGTTTGTTTATAAACGTTGATGCAGAATTGACAATGACGGACATTTTGAATATCTGAGTACCATATATAGTTTTAAGGGGGATCTTATTTTTTCAAGGCAATGCAGTTTCTTTAAATGTGCATTTAATATTTTCGGTCTCGGCAGGACAATGTGTTGCTTTTAAGGATAAGAGCCCGTAATGAGCCCATGAGCTTTTAATTTGTGATGTATCTGACAGGATTGTGGTGGATCTGATAGGGGATGCATGGGATTATGTCTGCAATCTGAAAATAAACCAGCTGGTATTCTGAAAACATTCAGAGAACACCGAACACCCCCATGTTAATGGCCCATGGCTTGATCCAACATCTGGATCCAACATCTGGAAAATTCCTGGTAGGGCATTTACATAACAGTAGGACAGATTAGCCATATTCTCCGTAGATCTAAGGAACCTAATTAATGTGTTGTATACTTCTTATGGCCCAATTCATATATATATTTTTAACATCTTTATGTTAAACTAATGTTATGTTAAACTAATATATTGTCATTTTTACCATGAAAGTCAGCACAAATCATTAATGATTCCAGCAGCTATTTATGTTCTTCTCTTGTCTAGTATATGCCAATTAGCGTGAAATTATTCCTATTAGAGACATGATTGAATGATAGTAACCTGACTGTAACTTGTTGGCAGAAATTCTTTCATAATGACAATAATGAACTATGCATTGGAGTCCTTGCTGGGCTGTGTTAAACAGGAAGGTTGGATTTTATATGTTTCTAACCATCATGAACAATACTTCCTTTTTTAAAAAATTAATTAATTTATTTTTGGCTGCGTTGGGTCTTTGTTGCTGCGCACGGGCTTTTCTCTAGTTGCGGCGAGTGGGGGTTACTCTTCGTTGTGGTGTGTGGGCTTCTCATTGGGGTGGCTTCTCTTTGTTGTGGAACAAGGCCTCTAGGCACTCAGGCTTCAGTAGTTGTGGCACGTGGGCTCAGTAGCTGTGGCTCGCTGGCTCTAGAGCACAGGCTCAGTAGTTGTGGCAGGCAGGCTTAGTTGCTCCGTGGCATGTGGGACCTTCCTGGACCAGGGCTCAAACCCGTGTCCCCTGCATTGGCAGGCAGATTCTTAACCACTTTGCCACCAGGAAAGTCCCATGAACAATACTTCTTAATGACTGTGTGAATTGAAGGAAATGTGCTATCTTGCAAATTTGTTTCAGTGTGGGAACTTATCATTTTTGTTTAATTTGTTGGGGGAAGGAATCACTGTTTGCCATTAAAAATGGTGTTCAGGGACCACTTTGCAATACACACAAGTTATGATCAACAACAGTATATAGAACCTAGATGAGTTCATCATTGCTCTCCTTATAGACAATATCTGAATTTTTAAGTGAAATTTTCCATATCTAATCATCACTGTAGAATGAAATATTATCATCAATGGCAGTGACTAAGAAAAATACAGAGAGCTTGATACTGCCATGAGATTGATGATTTAATTATCCTTTTTCTTTCACCTAATCTTGATCTGCTAAGGCCACATGATGTGACTGAAAATGCATATCAGGCAGATAGTCCAAGATATCTAAGAGGAGCCGTAAAAAGGACAGCTTTAGCTCCGTGAAAATTCCTGGTAGGGCATTTACATAAGAGTAGGACAGATTAGCCATATTCTCTGTAGATCTAAGGAACCTAATTAATGTGTTGTATACTTCTTATGGCCCAATTCATATATATTTTTTAACATCTTTATTGAAGTATAATTGCTTTACAATGGTGTGTTTCTGCTTTATAACAAAGTGAATCAGCTGTACATGTATATATATCCCCACATTTCCTCCCTCTTGCATCTCTCTCTCCCAGCCTCCCTATCCCACCCCTCTAGGTGGTCACAGAGCACTGAGCTGATCTCCCTGTGCTACGCGGCTGCTTCCCACTAGCTATCTATTTTACATTTGGTATATATAAGTCCATGCCACTCTCTTACTTTGTCCCAGGTTACCCTTCCCCCTCCCCGTGTCCTCAAGTCCATTCTCTACGTCTGCGTTTTTATTCCTGTCCTGACCCTATGTTCTTCAGAACCACTTTTGTTTTTTTAGGTTCCATATATACATGTTAGCATACGGTATTTATTTTTCTCCTTCTGACTTACTTCACTGTATATGACAGTCTCTAGGTCGATCCACCTCACTACAAATAACTCAGTTTCGTTTTTTTTTATGGCTGAGCCAACTCATATTCTTTTGTCTCACTTTTTACTCAGGCCATTGCTGTGGAAACCAGCTTAGGGCAGGTGTGACCCGAGGCCTCTTGCCTAAGCTGAATTGGGTATCCTCATTTTCTGCCTTAGAGCTTCTCTGATACCTTGTGTGAGAGTTATTAAACCATGAAGTAATCCCTGACTAGGGTGGGATGGGAACTGGTGAAGAATTACTGTTCTCTTCCATGCTTTGTTCGCATTATACATATACATCTGAAGCACGTAAGGTTTCTCAGAGAGTTCCAGCCTGACTGAGCCCCAGTTGCCCACAGTGGTGATCAACTTGAGAATATACCCTTCTATTGCATTTCACTCCACATAAGATGCTGTTGGAGCCCCACCAATATCAACTTTACTGAGTCAGCACATCATGACCCAGCTGCTTGTAGTATTGGATGCAAAGGCCTCACAGATGAACCCTTCTCAAGAGAATTACCTTCTGTTGAGAGGAGCCACCTTCCCCAGAAATATCCACGAGATTCTTCAACTCTTGACAAAGGGCAATCCATAGCCAGTGACTGAAGCTGTCCAAGTGGGATGATACTATGGTGCCATTCATATTCCAGAGCTCTTTGTGGGATCAGGCCAAGGCTAGACTTCAACTAAAGCCACAGATTTTCTTGGCTTCTTCTCAGGCCCATCCCACTCCCTTGTTTCCTCACAACTTTCTCCTGAGGGCACTTCTTCAATCAATTATTTGCACAGAAATGCCCATCTCAGGCTCTACTTCTAGGGAATATGATTTAAGACACCTTTCCTCCCTGTTTCACTCTCTATGGTCCCCCACTCCTGTTATCTAGGGCCCTTTCCCCGGGTAAACCACCTTTTAGTAAGACTTTGCTTTAGGCTCTGCTTTCCAGAGTTGGGTGTTAGGGTGGGGTGGGGAACCCAGACTATTACGAAGAACAATTTCAGTATGTTTGGAAGCTCCACGGTGTGCTGCCCACAAGATTAAGTGCACATGGTCCCTTCTGAATGTCCTATTGAGGGAACTTCAATCCAGAAAGAATTAGGCAACATAAGATTATGCTAGAGTGAACGATTCAGGTAATACATGCAAAAGTTGAGAGATTTATTATGTGGGACTAAAGAGGGTATCAAAGACTTGTTGGAGGAAGTGTACTTGAATCTATGAGAGAAACATTTAGAAGGAGGAGAGAGGTGGCAGAAGGAAATTCAGCTTGGAGAGACATCATGAATAAAGGCTTTGAGTGTGCTTGAAAATCATTAGTTCAAGGGACCCTGACATTGCCACCATCCCTGTGGGAATATAGGCTTCATATACAAGTTGGATATGTCCAGAATGTGCTTTTATTTGTTCTATAGATATCTTTTCTATAACTACCAGTTCCAGGCATTATGGTGGGCACTGGAAGTGATAAAATAGAAATTGTCTCTGCTTGAAAACAACTTGCAGGAGAGCAAATACATAAGCAAACAGGTAAACACATATAATTACAGGCTGGTTTCTAAAGCTCTGAAGGAAATTAACAGTTCAGTGCCATGACAGAAAATAACAAGGGTCACATATGTTAGATCAGGTGGACCAGAAAGTCATCCCTGAGAATATGATGTTTAAGCAGAGCTCTAAAGAGTGGAAAGTAGTCAGTACTGTAAAAGGCGGTGGAGCAAGGAGGAACATGGCAGCCAGAGGGATGGCATATGCAAAGGTCCTGAGGCAAGAAGTACCTCAATGTATATGAGGTACAAAGAAGACCAGTGTGACTATGTAGTACTGAATAAGGGAGTGCACAAGACAAAGCTGGAAGGTAGGGAGAAGCAGGATTTTAGAGGGCATCATGCTTTTTTATCCTCAATGTAATGGAAAGCAACTGAAGGTCTTTAAGGGCAGAAGTGATAGTTTCCAACTTACGGTTTTAAAATATGACTACTGTGTGAAAAATAGATTGAAGTGGGGGACACGGATAGATGTAGGGAGAGCAATAAAAAAGCTATTGCAGTAATCCATGTGAGAAATGATGATCACCAAGCCTAAGGAGAGTCAATGGATGTGAAGTAGAATTTACTAGAATGTAATTCAGGACAGCAGGGGCTTACTCCCGTGATCACTGTTGTATCCAGGCCTACACCTGAGGTCTGTGAGGCCCCGGGAAAGAGTACAAATGGAGGTCACATACCACCTGTCTAAATATCTAAAAATTATAAATCCAGCTAATAAGCTGTAAAAGAAATGCTTTTTTATCCTTCTACCATGACAATATAACTCTTCAGCAACAAAATCCAAAAGTATAGGTAAAGCTATCATTTTTATATGATTGAAAATTGGCAAAATATCAAAGATAACGAATATGATTATTGTTGCACATGTTCTGTTATTAGGGATGATATTTGGATGGATTAAAGGCAGAAATAATTCATACATTATTACATATTTATTCCAAAGAAGTGATTTTTCTTATCTTCATTTCAGTAAAATAAATATGGTGTTATAATCAACTTAAAAAAATTTTTTTTAACATAATTGTGTCCATTGGCAGTAATGATTTAATGCAGGAGTTTGCAGCTATGGCCTAGGGGCCAAGTTTGGCCATGCTTCTTCATTTACATATTACCTATGGTACCTTTTGTGCTATAATGGCAGAAATGAGCAGTTGCAACAGTCCAAAATGTTTGCTGCCGGGTCCCTTACAGAAAAATTTGCTGACCTCTGAGCTAAAGAATTAAAAACTAAACTGCATGTGTATTCACAACGTGTAAAATTTGAATTTATGTTCATTAAGCATCTCAATTAATTATAAAAAAATTAGAAAGGTTATTTTTTGAATGTTTTTTAAAAAGTTACATTTCTTGTAAAATATTCAAAATTACTTATTAGAATTAAAGGGCAAAATGTAGAGTACATTAACTAATATAAACATGTTAACTCAATTTAAATATGCTAGATTTTAATTTTTTACCGTATTTTGACATTTTAGTTAAATCTTATTAGTTTTATAAAAAGAAAATAATTTCCAGTTTTATGTCAGTGTCTGTCTAGTTGCAATCTACTATCTAATATCAGTGTAAAGAACTGATATCAGATTTCATACATGTCATCCTGTGACCTTCATATATTCAAGTTTTAGAAAAGTGCGTGTTATTTAATGTTGCAAAATGTACATAAGCCACTATGTACTGCTGGAATTTGTGAGACCTCTGAAACTATGAAAGGGCACCAGAAGATTCTGATAAAAGAAGAAAATATACGTATAGCACGACTGCGAACTTAGTTTTTTTAATGCAAGACTGTTGCCTTCGTGCTAGCTGAGTGGAAGGATCTGACAAATTAATTTGTCTTTCTTTCATTTAAGCCCTCCCACTGCTCGAATCCTGCCCACACCACATAGCAGTGTGCATCTCTGTTGCCTGCAGTTTTGCACGTGCGCACAGCCCACAACCCACAACTCTTCCTGGCATTCAGACTCAGTCACCTTTTCTTCAATGATATCGAGCAAGAGAGGTCGAGAAGCACTTTCCCAGTGCATTAAACCTCATTAGGCACAAGAATAGAAGTTACTAGTTGTATTTTACAAGAACCAAGCACCAAATCCTAAGTAACAGGGTCGTGATGTGTTTTCTCATCATTTTTGGTGGAGATATGTTTGTGATTTGGAGGCCCTCTAAAGTGTGGGGTTCAGGATATATCAAATGATAAAGTAATGTAATACACAATGTGCAAACTATAGAAATGCAAGGAGAAATAAACAGAAACATAATAATAGAGGATATTAAACGCTGAATCTATGGAAAATCAAGTAGATAAAAAATCTGATCAAAATAATTGATAAAGATGAACTAGATAGTAATATCTAAATTTAGACCCTGATAACAGAGAACATATCTTCTTTTCATGGAACTTTGGAAAATTTGCAATGCATGGCCTTTATAGGTTACAAAGACATCACAGGGAATTTCAAGAAGTCCTCTTCACCTGATTACAATGCAATAAACTAGAAATTCATTATCAAAATCTTATAATCTAGACATTTAAAATACTTTGATAAGCAACTCTTAATTCAAAGACACATTCAAAACCCAACTTGAAAAATATATAGACACCATTGAAAATTAAAATGTAACACATGTAAACTTATGGGCTACAGCTGAACCCATGTTTAGAAGAGAATCTATAGCCTTAAACACCTGAGTAACAAAAAAATAACAAAAAATAAAGTGTATTAATTATTCTGTTCAGGCTGCTGTAACAAAATACCACAGACTAGGTGGAAGAAACAGCAAATATTTATTTCCCACAGTTCTGGAAGTGAGGACCCACTTCCTGGTTTACAGAGGTAGTCTTCTTGCTATTTCCTCACATGGAGGAAAGGACTAGAGAACTCTCTGGTGTCTCTTTCATAAGGACAGTAATTCCACTCATGAAGCTCCACTCTTATGACCTAATCACCTCCCAAAGGTTCCACCTCCAACTACCATCACATTGGGGATTAAGTTTCAACATATGGATTTTGGGGGATATATTCATTACATAACATAAAGAAATTAAACATCAGATTTAAGAAAAGAACAATAAAATAAACAAGGAATACAGCAAGAGCCAAATAATACAGACAAGGTCAAAAATTAAGTTTCCTAATTTAAAAACAAATCCAGTTTAAGTATTATGAATAAACCCAAGTGCTATTTCTTTGAAAATAGTGCTACACAATGAAATAATCCACATGATATCCTGATCAAGGGGAAGATAGGGAGCACAAAAATACAAAATTAAAAGTGTAAAGGGAGAAATGAATGTGGCTAAGGAAGCCATTGAAAGAGTCAAAGGAGAACCTTTGCAAAATATTTTGCATATAACTTTGAAAATCTTGATGGAATGGATTTTTTTAAATAGGTAAATAAGTTACCCAAGAAAAAAGAGAAAAACTTTAATAACATTGGAAAAATCTGAAGTTATCAAAGATGTGAAAAAGCCCCAGGTCTTTACGCTTTAAGACGCAAATTGTTTTGAACTTTTAAGAAATAGATAATGATAATGCTATTTAAAATGAGAACTGGTAAGAGTAATTTTATATCTGCATAATGGAATGCTGTGCATTCATTAGATAGGGCGCAGAGGTCCTGTGTATGGCTGTGGGATAATCTCCAAAATATATTAAGGGGGAAAAACAGCAAGATACAGAGCACTGCATCTATTATATAATCACGTGGGTAAATCTCTATATGTGTGTGGGGGCATGTGTGTGCATGTATATGTATGTGTGATATCTGTAAAGGAATACAAAAGCACCTGATAATGGTTGCCTCTGGAGAAGGGAACTAGGCAGCTGGAAGACAGATAGAAGGCAGATACTTTTTAATTTGTGCCATTCTGTACTTTTTTGAATTTGATATTATGTACATATACCACATACCCAAAGAATTATAAAAATAAAATTATCTTTAACACAAGGAAGGAAAACTGCTGATGTGTTTTAGGAAGTCAACATCACACAGATACCAAAGTCTGGCAAAGACAGCACAAAGTAGAAGACTATAAATCTTCTCCTTCATGGACTCATTATGAAAACTGACATAAAAAGTTAGTAAACAGGGCAGACAGCAGAATCAAGAAGAACTACAACCCAGCAGCCTGTGGAACAAAAACCACATTCACAAAAAGATAGACAAGACTAAAAGGCAGAGGGCTATCTATGTACCAGATGAAGGAACAAGATAAAACAGAAAAACAACTAATCGAAGTGGAGATAGGCAACCTTCCAGAAAAAGAATTCAGAATAATGATAGTGAAGATGATCCAGGACCTCGGAAAAAGAATGGAGGCAAAGATGAGAAGATGCAAGAAATGTTTAAAAAAGATTTAGAAGAATTAAAGAACAAACAAACAGAGATGAACAATGCAATAACTGAAATGAAAACTACACTAGAAGGAATCAATAGCAGAATAACTGAGGCAGAAGAACGGATAAGTGACCTGGAAGACAGAATGGTGGAATTCACTGCTACAGAACAGAATAAAGAAAAATGAATGAAAAGAAATGAAGACAGCTTAAGAGACCTCTGGGACAACATTAAATGCAACAGCATTCTCATTATAGGGGTCCCAGAAGGAGAAGAGAGAGACAAAGGACCAGAGAAAATATATGAAGGGATTATAGTCGAAAACTTCCCTAACATGGGAAAGGAAATAGCCACCCAAGTAGAGGAAGCACAGCAAGTCCCATACAGGATAAACCCAAGGAGAAACACGCCGAGACACATAGTAATCAATTTGGCAAAAATTAAAGACAAAGAAAAATTATTGAAAGCAGCAGGGGAAAAACGACAAATAACAAACAACAGAACTCCCATAAGGTTAACAGCTGATTTCTCAGCAGAAACTCTACAAACCAGAAGGGAGTGCCATGATATACTTAAAGTGATGAAAGGGAAGAACCTACAACCAAGATTACTCTACCCAGCAAGGATCTCATTCAGATTCGATGGAGAAATCAAAAGTTTTACAGGCAAGCAAAAGCTAAGAGAATTCAGCACCACCAAACCAGCTCTACAACAAATGCTAAAGGAACTTTTCTAAGTGGGAAACACAAGAGAAGAAAAGGACCTACAAAAACAAACCCAAAACAATTAAGAAAATGGTCATAGGAACATACATATCGATAATTACCTCAAGCATGAATGGATTAAATGCCCCAACCAAAAGACACAGGCTTGCTGAATGGATATAAAAACAAGACCCATATATATGCTGTCTACAAGAGCCCCACTTCAGACCTAGGGACACATACAGATGGAAAGTGAGGGGATGGAAAAAGATATTCCATGCAAATGGAAATCAAAAGAAAGTTAGAGTAGCTGTATTCATATCTGATAAAACAGACTTTAAAATAAAGAATGTTACAAGAGACAAGAAAGGACACTCATAATGATCAAGAGATCCATCCAAGAAAAGATATAACATTTATAAATATATATGCACCCAACATAGGAGCACCTCAATACATAAGGCAACTGCTAACAGCTATAAAAGAGGAAATCGACAGTAACATAATAATAGTGGGGGACTTTAACACCTCACTTACACCAATGGACAGATCATCCAAAATGAAAATAAATAAGGAAACAGAAGCTTTAAATAACACAATAGACCAGATAGATTTAATTAATATTTATAGGACATTCCATCCAAAAACAGCAGATTACGCTTTCTCCTCAAGTGCGCATCAAACATTCTCCAGGATAGATCATATCTTGGGTCACAAATCAAGCCTCAGTAAATTTAAGAAAATTGAAATCATAGCAAGCATCTTTTCTGACCACAATGCTATGAGATTAGAAATCAATTACAGTGAAAAAAGAAACTTAAAAAAAACAAACACATGGAGGCTAAACAATACGTTACTAAATAACCAAGAGATCACTGAAGAAATGAAAGAGGAAATCAAAAAATACCTAGAGACAAATGACAATGAAAACATGATAATCCAAAACCTATGGATGCAGCAAAAGCACTTCTAAGAGGGAACTTTATAGCTATGCAAGCCTACCTCAAGAAACAAGAAAAATCTCAAATAAACAATCTAACCTTACCCCTAAAGGAACTAGAGAAAGAAGAACAAACAAAACCCAAAGTTAGCAGAAGGAAAGAAATCATAAAGATCAGAGCAGAAATAAATGAAATAGAAACAAAGAAAACAATAACAAAGATCAATAAAACTGAAAGCTGGTTCTTTGAGAAGATAAACAAAACTGATAAACCATTAGCCAGACTCATCAAGAAAAAGAGGGAGAGGACTCAAGTCCATAAAATTAGAAATGAAAAAGGAGAAGCTACAACAGACACCGCAGGAATACAAAGCATCCTAAGAGACTACTACAAGCAACTCTGTGCCAACAAAGTGGACACCCTGGAAGAAATGGCCAAATTCTTAGAAAGGTATAACCTTCCAGGACTGAACCAGGAAGAAATAGAAAATATGAACAGACCAATTACAAGTAATGAAATTGGAACTGTGATTAAAAGTCTTCCAACAAAAGTCCAGGACCAGATGGCTTCACAGGTGAATTCTATCAAACATTAGAGAAGAGCTAACACCCATCCTTCTCAAACTCTTCCAAAAATTTTCAGAGGAAGGAACACTCCCAAACTCATTCTATCAGGCCACCATCACCCTAATACCAAAACCAGACAAAGGTACTACAAAAAAAGAAAATTACAGACCAATATCACTGATGAATATAAATGCAAAAATCCTCAACAAGATACTAGCGAACAGAATCCAACAACACATTAAAAGGATGATGCACCATGATCAAGTGGGATTTATCCCAGGGATGCAAGGATTCTTCAATATATGCAAACTAATCAGTGTGATACACCATATTAACAAATTGAAGAATAAAAACCATATGATCATCTCAATAGATGCAGAAAAAGCTTTTGACAAAATTCAACACCCATTTATGACAAAAACTCTCCAGAAAGTGGGCATAGAGGGGACCTACCTCAACATAATAAAGACCATATACGACAAACCCACAGCAAACATCATTCTCAATGGTGAAAAACTGAAAGCATTTCCTCTAAGATCAAGAACGAGACAAGGATGTCCACTCTCACCACTATTATTCAACATAGTTTTGGAAGTCCTAGTCACGGCAATGAGAAGGAGAAGAATTAAAAGGAATCCAAATTGGAAAAGAAGAAGTAAAACTGTCACTGTTTGCAAACTAATACTAAACTTTCTTTGGGTTATTTGTATGGAAATATGTTAATATCAATGTTTCAGACATTACATGAAATTCCTAAAAATCTTTTATGTTCTGGTATAATGTTATAAGTCATAATTCTATTTAATACTTTAAAATGTATATCTCAGAAATAACTAAATTTCCTTGTCAATTGCATTATTATGAACTTTCATCAAATCTTTAACTGTTGTCATTTTTAAGTCTTTTGTCATTTACAGACAGTTCTGGGTGTACTCTGATTCTTTTGCAAAAATGTTCCTGTAAAAGGGTTTCATCTTCAAGGAATTCATGGAAAAGACTCTGACAAGTACAGGTTTTTGGTAACTGACTATACTGCTGAACTGAATGAATAAGCATTTTCAGAACTCTAATGGAAAACTGACGAGTTCATAAAAGTGCTAACAAACATCAAGATGACAAAAAAATTAATTACGTGGGACTGAGTGAACTGATGAGGATGATTATAATTTTTGTGACTTTCTGTTTGAATAATAAAAAAAATGTTTAGTAAATATGATTCACCACATTATTAAAAGAATATTAGCCCTATCAAAAAGAGTGCTTATTCCCAGAATGCAAGGATGTTTTGATAATAGGTAATGTATTAATATACTCTTTTTTATTAAAATACATTTGACTAATAACATTGTGTAAAATTAAAGTGTACAAGTTGATTTGATACATTTATATATTGTAATATGATTGCCTTTGTAGCAGTAATTAGAACCTCTGTCATGCCACATAATTATCATTTCTTTTTAGTGGTTGGAATAATTAATATCTAGTCTTTTAGTGAGTTTGATCATTATTAATACACTTGTCCATATTCACTATTCTGTGCATTAGATCTCTAGGACTTACTACTTATTGCAAATTTGTACCCTTAAACAATATTTCAACAACATTAAGAATATTAATCTACTCTTAACCACTATCTACATTACCTCTCAAGTGGTAGAGTGCTGGGTGCTCAGCTGTCATCCATCTATAACTATAGTTATATATCTTCCTAATGCATTTTATCAATTCTAAAATGCTGTCAATTGTAAGATATCCTGATTCCAGAAATGTTAAAACGTGAAAAACTGTTTTTCTTAGAATCAGTAAAGTTTAGTATCCATCCTTCCATCCATCCATCCATCCACCAATCCATCCATCCTTCCATCCACCCATCCGTCCATCCTTCCATCCATCCATTTTTCTTTTCCTCCCTTCCTCTTCCCTATCTACCTATTATATCTATCTATCTATCTATCTAGACTATTTCCAAGATATGTTTTTAAGTGAAAAGTAAGAAATAGAACAGGGGCTTCCCTGGTGACACTGTGGTTAAGAATCTGCCTGCCAATGCAGGGAACACAGGTTCAAGCCCTGGTCCAGGAAGATCCCACATGCCACGGAGCAACTAAGCCCATATGCCACAACTACTGAGCCTACGCTCTAGAGCCCATGAGCCACAAGTACTGAGCCCACGTGCCACACCTACTGAAGTCCACACACCTAGAGCCAGTGCTCTGCAGTAAGACAGGGCACCACAATGAGAAGCCCGTGCACTGCAACGAAGAGTAACTCCTGCTTGCCACAACTAGAGAAAGCCCACACACAGCAACGAAAACCCAATGCAGCCAAAAATAAATAAATTAAATAAATAAATTTTAAAAAATAGAACAGTTTATATACTATAGTCCAATCTATATATTTACAGAATAATATGTTTTATTGAGAAATAGTTGATGTACAATATTATATAAGTTACAGGTGTACAAGATAGTAATTCACAATTTTTAAAGTTTATACTCTACTTATAGTTATTATAAAATATTGGCTATATTCCCTGTGTTGTACCATATATCCGTGTAACTTATTCATTTTATCTATAATAGTTTGTTCCTCTTAAGCTCCTACCACTATTTTGCCCCTTCCCCCTCCCCTTTCCCTGCTGATAACCTCTAGTTTGTTCTCTATATCTGTGAGTCTGTTTGCTTTTTGTTATATTCACTAGTTATATATTTTTTAGATTTCACATATAAGTGATATCATACAGTATTTGTCTTTCTCTGTCTGACTTATTTCACTTAACACAATACCTTCCAAGTCCATCCATGTTGTTGCAAATGGCAAAATTTCATTCGTTTTTATGGCTGAGTACTATTCCACTGTGTGTGTGTGTGTGTGTATCACATCTTCTTTATCCATTCATCTGTTGATGGACATTTTGGTTACTTCCGTATCTTAGCCATTGTAAAGAATGCTGCTTTGAGCATTGGGGTGCATGTATCTTTTCAAATTAGTGTTTTTGTTCTTTTTGGATATATACCCAGGAGTGGAATTGCTTGCTGGGTAAACTAAACTATTTTTAGTTTTTTTGAGAAACCTCCATCCTGTTTTCCACAGTGGCTGCACCAATTTACATTCCCGCCAACAGTGTACGAGGGATCCCTTTTCTCCACATCCTTGCCAACATTTATTATTTGTGGTCTTTTTGATGGTAGCCATTCTGACTGGTGTGAGGTGATACTCATTGTAGTTTTAATTTGCATTTCTCTGATGATTAATTATATTGAGCGTCTTCTCATGTGTGTGTTGACCATCTGCATATGTTCTTTGGAAAAATGTCTATTCAGGTCTTCTGCCCATTTTTTGAGTAGGTTATTTGTTTTTGTTTTTTTTTTGATGGTGAGTTATATGAGTTTTTTATTTATTTTGGATATTAACCCCTTGTTGGTCATGAGCAAATATTTTCTACCATTCAGTAGGTGTCTTTTTCTTTTTTGTCAATGTTTTTGCTATGCAAAAGTTTTAAAATCTAATTAGGTCCCATTTGTTTATTTTTGCTTTTATTTCCTTTGCTTTAAGAGATAGATCCAAAAAAATATTGTACCATTTATGTCAAAGAGTGTTCTGCCTATGTTTTGTTCTAGGAGCTTTATAGTATCTGGTCTTACATTTAAGTCTTTAATCCATTTTGAGTTTATTTTTGTATATGGAGTGAGAAAATGTTTCAATGTTGTACTTTTATGTGTAGCTGTCCATTTTCCCAGCACCACTTATTAAAGAGACTGTCTTTTCTCCATTGTATATCCTTGCCTCCTTTGTCAGAGATTAATTGATCATAAGTGCATGGGTTTATTTCTGGGCTGTCTATCCTGTTCCATTGATCTGTGTTTCTGTTTTTGTGCCAGTACCATACTGTTTTGATTACTATAGCTTTGTAGCATAGTCTTAAGTCAGGGAGTGTAATTCCTCCAGCTCTGTTCTTCTTTCCCAAGATTGTTTTAGCTCTTTGGGGTCTTTTGTGTTTTCATACAAATTTCAAAATTATTTGTTTTAGTTCTGTGAAAAATGCCCTTGGTATTTTGATAGGAATTGCATAGACTCTGTAGATTGCCTTGGGTAGTATGGTCATTTTGACAATATTAATTCTTCCAATCCATGAACACAGTATATTTTTCCATCTGCTTGTGTCATCTTCAACTTCTTTCATCAGTGTCTTATACTTTTTTGTGGTACAGGTCTTTTGCCTCCTTAGGTAGGGTTATTCCTAAGTATTTTATTCTTTTTGATGCGATGGTAAATAGTACTGTTTCCTTAATTCCTCTTTCTGGTAGTTTGTTGTTAATGTATAGAAATGCAGCAGATTTCTGTATATTAATTTTGTATCCTCCAACTTTATTGAATACATTGATGAGCTCTAGTAGTTTTCTAGTGGTGTCTGTAGGATTTTCTATATGTAGTACCATATCATCTACAAACAGTGACAGTTTTACTTCATCCTTTCCAATTTAGATTCCTTTAGTTTCTGTTACTTGTCTTGTTGCTGTGGCTATGACTTCCAAAACTATGTTGAATAAAAGTGACGAGAGTGGGCATCTTTGTGTTGTTCCTCATCTTAGAGGAGATGCTTTCAGCTTTTCACCATTGAGTATGATATTAGCTATATGTTTGTCATATATGGCCTTCATTGTGTTGAGGTATGTTCCTTATATGCCCACTTTTTGGAGGGTTTTTATCATAAATCGATGTTGAATTTTGTGAAAAGATTTTTGTGCATCTATTAGGATGCTCATATGATTTTTATTCTTCAATTTGTTAATGTGGTGTTACAAAATAATATTTAAATAGATACATAGTATATATGTGTGTGTTATTCCCTTAGTAGTATTTACAGAAAACTTTAAGTAAGGACCACTTCTGGAAAAAAGAATGGGGGTTAAGGGGGAGAGAAGGGAGTTTTTATTTTCTATCTTTCTGTACTGTTTGAATTCTCTAAGCTTATTCTACTTTCACCTTTATTTTAACAAATCAACAGAAATTTTTATGGCAGGGAAGTATTGGCCATTTGTTGCTTTGTTGCAGTAGAAGGTGCCAGAGAACCACCCAGATCACCTTAGGTACCATTCACCACTTTTGGGAGTCCCACCCCAGCTTCTGTGTACTTTTCTTCCAGTGGCTGCCCCTGCAGCCATTTTTGTAGGACCACCTGGAGGTACTGGTTCACTAGGCCTGCTGAAAGCTGGAAGGGCAGCCCTTAGCCAATTATTGAGTGGTGAGGGGGTGTGAAAGCACAAGTCTATTGCCCAGGCAGAAACTGTACCCCAGATCCTACCTTTGTGTGGCTTCCCGCTTTTCCCTTTCTTGCTTCTTGTCACTCCCTCAGGAGTTTCTCTTGGGAGCCCTTCCATAATCACTTAATAAATCCTGAATCCTCTTCACAGCATCTGATTCTGAAACCTAACACATGTGTGTTTTACTTTGATTTTTTAGGTTTAAGAAAACAAAATTTTAAATGTCCTATATATGTATACATATGTATATGAAAGAAATAACATAGAGTGGAATCAAATAATATTGAGACAGCAAAGAAATGAGAGGACTGGCTTCCTTCCAGTGGGCCTTCTTATGTCTTACAGACACTAGAATCTTTTACTTTTTATTTTTTTAACCTGACTTCAGTCTCTGCTATTCTACTTTCAGTAAAAGGACATCTGCCCACCTTCAGCACAGCCATTCGTTTTCCTGTACATACTTAGATCACTATTCAGCTACTCATAGCTAATATATTAGACAAGTTACTAACAACTTTTGGCTTCTGGTTTCTTCTTGGTAAAACAAACTATCAATTCTCAGAGTGAAAAAAAAGGAAATTGTGTTATTGAAGGATAGCATCAAGATGGAATTAGTAATGGCTATAAAGAACTCTCCCTACTTTAAGACAGTTCAGTATTGTTTATCAGTAGTGGGCCTCAGTGGGCAAGTGAATTACCAAGAAGCACTTTTCTTTTAGATTGCATTGGTGCCTGTGCGTCCAGAATCCATTGTCAAATAAAGCCTGTCATTTGGGTGCAGCATCTTTGCATTTTTAATCATGTTTTATCTCCCACTTGCCAGTTTGCAACAGGTCTGCTGGTCAGTGTGGACTAGCAAGGCTATGTTGCAAATGTTTTATGCTCCTCAGGCAGTTTATTTATTCTGGTGATTGTTGCAGTATTTGTAATCTTCCTGTCTTTATCCTTAATGTGTGCCTGCATTGAGAACCATAAATTTCTCTGGATTTGAGTGGTTGTCGACAGCATGGTTTTAACTGTAACACACTCTGTGTGTGTGTGTATGTGTGTGTGTATACACACATCTATATACATGGATATTTATTCTCACACCCACAAACAGGGTAATTTATAGCATAACACACATACAGGCTTTAAAAAAAAAAAAAAAATCCCAGAGCCTATCATTAACAGCTGAGTGTTTCTCTGTAGTGTAGTGCTGGGTATTACAGGGGAAACCCCCATCAAATGTGTTTATTTACGCAGAAGTAGGGTGAGGAGGTCTTGGGCAGGAAGCTATCTGATTGGAGCCTGCTTCTTCTGCTGTCGGGACATCTCCCAACAGCCCCTGAGAGAGGTCACCAAATCTTCTGGCCCACTATGCCTTTGTTAGGAACCAGACCGCCATCAGCAAGATCTGGACACTGACTCATCAGTGAGTAACAGTGGGGAGACACCAATTTTGAGAAGAGGCATATATACAATTGAAGACAACAAAATAGTGAAGTATTGCTTACATTCTGTTTCTGTTCTTTTTACCTATTTAATAAGGATGTTGTCTACTGCTGATGATCTGACTTTGTTAGAATTTACTTTGCCTTTTTAAAGGGAGACAAAGATTTAGGAAAGTGAGACTTACCTGGGGATTGTGTCGTTCATACTAGCCCTCACATTATTCAGGGTTGGCAGTTTTTGATTCTTGACTTGAAATCTATTTTTAGCTCATGAAGTTGGGTACTGGGTGCCTCAGGCATCTTCTCTTGTTTTCATATTTTGTTATAAGTACTAGTTTTATCTCTCCTGTCAGATTCTAAGCTTCTTGAGGGCTGGAACTATGCCTTGTATTTCGCTTGTATCTGCAAAGCATTGTTGCATAACTTAGCGGACTATTGGGTGCATGGTGGATGCTCAGTGAGTACTGATCGGTTGGATTTCTTACAAGGTATGTATTTAGCTTCTGCTTAGCTTAATCGTAGGTTGATGGTTTAGTGGGAAATTTGAGTTAAATGTTTACTTATTTATTCAGTAGCTCAGAGTATTAGTGTATGGGATGATTAGGTAGGTATTTTTGGACTTATATCAGTGGTTTTAGTCTTTTACTTATTTTTCTCTTTAACTGAGGAATCCTTTCTTTAATGGACTCCAGTGTGGAGAATGTGTACAATATGTGTACAATATGTACAGTATGTACAACAGATGAAAGGGGAGTTGCTTTGTTTGAAATGCGTGGAAGTTGAGGTTCCAGCTTGAGTGGCCTCCTTTTCATTGCTCCCTCTTCTTTCCTGCTCCATTTCCCCAAACATCCCCAAACCAAGTGGTCAGTGAACCATCTCCTTGGACTGATAGGGCTCCTCTGAGTATCGCTTGTAAACCATTTATCTAAAGAAAGTGTCTTTGAGTGTTTAATTACATTTGGTCCATAATTTTTAAAAATAGAGTTTATGTTCTAGAGCAGGTTCACAGGAAAATTGAACAGAAAGTACAGAGTTTCCATATACTCCACCCCCACTGCTCACGGTTTCCCCTGTCATTAACATCTTGCATTGGTGTGGTACATTTGCTACAATTTGGTGAACCAATATGAACACATTATTATTTATTAAAGTCTCTATTTTACTTTAGGATTCACTGTTTGTATTTATAGTGGAACAAAATTCACCACCCCAAAACGTCTCTTTGGCATGCGGATTCTATTGAGCTGAAAACAATCAAGGCCCAAAACACCCAGGAAGAAATTTTGACTTTCCCCCTAACTGCCTAAAAGAATTTAGATAGAGGGCCTTTTCCCAAAATAAAGCTATCTTCAGAGATATCTGCAAAGAATCTGGGCTAGGTGTGGTGGAAGAAACTCAGCAGGGTCTAGAGATCAGAGTCACTCTGCCGTTCCATTTTCTCTGCATGTCCCAGGAAATATTTGTTTACCAAACATTTGCTTTTCCATCTCCATGTGAATTACCTTCCTCCTCTTTGAAATCCCAAACCAGTACCCTCAACATCCTCATTTGTCTTTAGCTGAAGCTGCTATTTAAGGTGAGGGTTTTGGCCATTTTTAGCAAGTTACTTAGTTTTCCTGGGTCCCTCCTATGTATACATGTTATTAAACTTTTGTTTGATTTTTCTCCTGTTAATCTGTTTCATATAAACTTAATTCTTAAACTAGCCAGAAGAACCTAGAAGGGTAGAGGAAAATGTCTTCCTCCCTGACATATTGTAGAGTTCTATGTGGTGTCTTTCTTCCTTCCTTTTCCTTTCTTTCTGTCTTTAAAAGTTATGCTCTATCCCTTCATCACAGCTGGAAAAAACTCCAGGTTTATATTCCAAAGAGGCAAATCAGGATTACAGATTACGATCATGATCCTCCTCTGATAATTCAGAAGACCATCCACTGCTTTTGTGCTTTAGAAGAGCTGTAATTTTTTTTACATTAATTAATTAATTAATTTTTATTTTTGGCTGTGTTGGGTCTTTGTTGCTTTGCGTGGGCTTTCTCTACTTGCGGCGAGCGGGGGCTGCTCTTCATTGTGCTGCGCGGGCTTCTCATTGCAGTGGCTTCTCTTGTTGTGGAGCACTGGGCTCTAGAACGCAGGCTCAGTAGTTGTGGTGCACGGCCTTAGTTGCTCCAGGTCATGTGGGGTCATTCTGGACCAGGGGTTGAATCCATGTCCCCTGCATTGGCCGGTGGATTCTTAACCACTGCGCCACCAAAGTCCCAAGAGCTGTAATTTATCAATGAAGCTAAATGTCAAGGTAAATTTTACTGGAACAATGCTGTGCATTGTTAGAATATGTTGTGATATATTTGAATATAATGTGTATTAATATGTGGGCAAAGGTTAATTTTGACTATTTTCATGTCCAGTTTTTAGACCTGTCCTTCCAAATACTGATTTGTGAAATACATTTTCCTTTCTTTGGGGGGCCTGTCTTTGACTTTGACGCATTGCTAATTGTGCACACAATTTTTAGAACGACACTGACAATGAATACAAAATACTAATAAACCAACAAGGCAAGCAGTTTTCAAAAATCACATTATGTATAGTTAATGCTTAACTGACCTTTTCTGCAGTTACTTAAATCTTTTAAAAATTCATTTAATTTCAAAGCCTATTACATATAATGTAAATTGTCTTTAATTCATACATTGATTTAAAAGACTCATCCAAAATATCTTTTACCACAAGTGACCTTTCTGACTCTACACTTCTGGGAAAACTGTGAGGTAGTTTCTTGGTGACCCCGCATCCACCTGTTGTACAACATATGCTAAGTCTGGTCTGTATAAATCACTCACAATTGTATAGTTTTCAGCCAACATTGAATTATTAACGGTGTAATTGTTCTAGTTACTCTCAGAAGTTCCACAGAACCATTTATGGGGATTTTTTTTTCTATTTTCATCCTCATCCAACAAATCTAATTAAAAGCTTTGCTAAGAAATATTGTCCATTATTCAAAGAACATAGAGTTAGGTACTTAGTAGTTACTGCCTCCAAGGAGGCTGGGTCTCAAAGAAAAGCTTAAATTTATATTACTGCCTGCCATACAGACATGATAATCCAGAGAATCTTAGG